>NC_057797.1:376406098-376768387 GCF_018294505.1 Triticum aestivum | reverse complement strand
TTCGTCCGTTTTGCGGTACGCCACACCCCTCCCGATCAATAGGACCCCGTTTCGACCGTAGGAGGTCCGGTTCGTCCATTTTGCGGTACGCTACACCCCTCCCGATGAACAGGACCCCCGTTTCGACCGTAGGAGGTCTGTTTCCTCCGTTTTGCGGTACGCCAGACCCCTCCCGATCAACAGGACCCCGTTCCGAACGTAGGAGGTCCATTTCCTCCGTTGTGCGGTACGCCAGGCCTCGTTTCCATCGCCTGTTCCGTCCAAGCCCTCCCGATGAACACGGCCACGCATTCCGTTCCGACCCAGCCGGTTGGCTCCCACGCGTTCCGTTTCCTCTCGATGAACATGACACATTCCGTTGCCTGCCCAAGAACACGACGCATTCCATTGCCTCCCCATGAACACGACGACAATGATGTTTCTCCATTCCGACCCAGCCATGTACACGAGCCCTGGCCGTATGTATGCGCGAGTAGGCATTCGAGACCCCGCCCGTATGTACACATATGTGGCCGTATTTTCTTTCTTGCACCCTAGCCGCTGTACGTACGTGTACATGCTACGTTCGCGCCTCTACTACGACACGTACGCGCCTCTACTACGACACGTGCGCGCTTCTACATCCACCAGTATATATGTACGTATACGTCCGCGACCAGAATGACAACGCTACGTACGCTTCGACTAGGTGGGTCCCGACTGTCAGGCACTTCCTTGCCTGCGGAGAAGTAGCTGGTGGGTCCCAGCAGTCAGGGGGCGAATCTTTTTTTTTTCCGGACGCACTTCCTAGCGTGCGAAGATGTAGCTGGTGGGTCCAAATAGTTAGGGGGAAACGTTTTTTTTTGCGAAATACAGTGGCCCGTCCGGGGGGTCCCAGCTGTCAGGTGGAGGAATCATTATTTTCCGCGTAATAAGGAGGCACTTCCTTGCCGCGGCCGTGGACCCAGCTATAAGCCTCTGAATGTACAGTCCACGTCCGATGGAAGTCGTTCCTTGACCACGTCAACCACGCTGCGCCGAGAGCACCAGGGCGGTGGACGACAGCGAGGCCTAGGAAGGGGACGATGGGGAGCCAGGGAAGACGCGGCAGTGGAAGCCCGCGCGGAGAGGAGTATGAGGGTTCACTGGTTCGGCTGCGGTGTGAGGCTGCCATCGCCGCAGGGCTTGGCCAGCGGTGGGAATAGTAGGGGGCGATGACGCCTCTGCGGCAGCACAGCCGGCCACGAGAGGCAGGAGCATGCGGCATGACTGGCGCTGCTTTGGGCCGCTGGAGCAAGAAGACCAGAGGTTGAAGAAGCACTACGGCCGTTGGATGGACATCATACGGTCACTGGAGCTAGAATCATTCATATTGACTAAAGTTGACAAAGGCCCCCGTCCCAGTCAACTTAGTAGGCCCACAAGTCAGCCTCCCACCATGGTGGGTCCCAGCTAGCAGGGGGAGTATTCATTTTTTCGTGCATAATAAGGAGGCACTTCCGGTGGGTCCGAGCTAACAGCGGGGGGAACATTTTTTTCGCGAAATACGGTGGCCCATCCGGTGGGTCCCAGCAGTTAGGGGGGAAACGTTTTGTTCGCGAAATAAGGTGGTCCATCCGGTGGGTCCCTGCTGTCAGGTGGAGGAATAATTATTTTGCGCGTAATAAGGAGGCACTTCCTTGCGGCCGCCTGGACCCAACTATTAGCCTCTCCTCGTACAGTACTCTTCCGATGGAATTCGGTCGTTGACCATGTTGACCACGCCACACCGAGAGCAGCAGGGCGGTGGTTTGGACGACAGCGAGGCCTAGGAAGGGGACGACACGGAGCCGGGGAAGACGCAGTAGTGGAAGCCCGCGCGGAGAGGAGTACGAGGGTTCACTGGTTCGGCTGCGGTGTGAGGCTGCCGTCGCCGCAGAATAACAGGGGGTGAGGGTGAGTAGAGGGATGGCGTGGCCAGCGGTGGGAGTGGTATGGGGGCGGTGAGGCCTCCGCGACATCACAGCCGGCCACGGGAGGCAGGAGCGCGCGACATGACCGGCGCTGCTCTGGGCGGCTGGAGCAAGAAGACCTGAGGTTGAAGAAGAACTACGGTCGTTGGATGGACATCATACGATCACTGCAGCTAGAATCGTTTATATTGACTATGTTGACAAAGCCCTTGGTGCGCGTCAACTTAGTAGGCCCACAACTCGGATTTGGCGGAGAACATATAGCCCATTTGTGATTTGTAAGAATGTACAACCCATTTTTAATTCGAATGGAATTTACTACAGCCCATTTACAGTTTGTTAAAAGTACAGCCCAACTTCTAGCTAGGACAACAATTAATAATTTCAAACAACCGCTCAAAACAAAATTCAAAAAAAATTCCCACATTTTGATGGGATCCGAAATATTTTTATCCGAAATTTCTAGTCAGGTTAAATATAATTTCAAATTAAAGATGTATTACGTTAAAATCCAAAGAAATATTGCGCGCGCAACAATAATGAAATTAAAATTTTCAAATTCAAAAATAATATATTTTTCAAACTAATTATGTGTTTGGTGCATAGTAACTGTCCAGTTATTATAATTACACCCCATTTATTATTTCTTAAAGTCCATTTTCTTGTTAAGCCAAATGCATACCTCCTAGGAAAGTTTGCAGGCCAACGGGGCGGAGAATAACAAGTTGACCCAGATATTGTGTACAACTGTCGGCCCAGTTGCATTGCTGATGTTGAAAAAAAGGATTGTGTAGTACAGTACAACCTAACATGGTTACTCAGCCCACATTTAGCGACGCCGGAAAGGCCCAAACAAGGCTTATGTACAACTTTTTGAAGTCATTGAGCTCAATTAATAACTTAATAAAAAAGTTAGATTATAGTGGAACCTAATTAAAAGTTAGATTATAGTGGAACCTAATCAACGGGTCCCACTTGTGCGTGTGTGTGTGACAGAGAGAGAGAGAGAGAGATAGAGAGAGACCCATCGGTCAATGCTCGTAAATACATCTTTCAGCCATATGCATTGCTGATGCTTAGTAAAAACTTATATAGTTGACACAATCATATAGAACATCATAGCACACTGAACTTGCATACAAAAATTTCATGCAGGCGGCACAATCAGGATGGAAGGAGTGGATCCCTACGGGAAGGGCTATGTTGAAACCAACGAAGTCATACATAACGGTTCATCGTTTTTATCAATGACGGGGAA
Organism: Triticum aestivum; assembly: GCF_018294505.1. Lineage (NCBI taxonomy): Eukaryota > Viridiplantae > Streptophyta > Magnoliopsida > Poales > Poaceae > Triticum > Triticum aestivum. The sequence goes on along the minus strand of NC_057797.1, from coordinate 376,765,198 downwards.
ATATCTTGAATGTTGTGCAAAGAAAACAGAAAGACAACACAATAAGTTCTGCTAGCACATTAAGTTGACGTACAACCCTTTCTAAAAAAAGTTCAGGTACAAAATTAGAACATGTCACAATCAAATGTACTGGCATATTAGTGCTTCACACCCATAGCTCGGATTTAACTAGTATCTGACAAGATTCAGTTGTTACCTGAAATTAGAGCACATCTAGGCAGCCAGCCCTGCCTCTTCTCCCAAAGAAGCAGTGGCCTCCGCCGTGCGATGGAGTAGGCCCTATGCCATCCATCCTTCCGAGCAACATGGGGAAAGTCTGACGTTGACTCCTGTAGTGGACGTCGTCAACGGACCCTGGCACCAGCGGCGACGGCAGGACTTCGATTGATGGATTGACCACTTCTTCGACATGCACGAACACTCGATACAGGTACATCCCTAACGTGGTCCGCGGCGGCCTTGGTGGCGACGAATAGTACAACCCCGGTTCCTGCACTGGTATCTCAACACCAATCACCTTTGGTATGGTGGACGGCTTCTTCATCCATGCCATAACCGTCAGAGCCCAGCTGTCTGGAGGAACAAACATACTTACGAGCTCACCTCCAAGGTCGTTGATAAGCTCGTTCATGGACTCACTGTTCCAAGCATGTCGAGGCATGCCGTGGAAGGTAAGCTTTGTTAAAAACTCAAGCTCAAAGGGCACCGAGCCCCATCTTGGTGCCACCGATCAAAGTTCACCAGCGCGCCATTGCAGAACAAACACCGGGAAGATTCGAACACACGACTGCAGTCGAAAGTTGTCCGGAACCTGACGAAGAAATCAGCCAGTGGCGGACATACTTCGATGGGCAAGTCACTTATTTGGATGTCGTGCGCAATGCCAAGAGCTTTGACAAGGTCGTCCGGCAAGACGGGAGGCCGGTCGCCATTGATGGTTACCATCAGCACTTTTCCGGCAAACTGGTCGTCAACTGCCGCCATGCCACTGTTGAGCGACAGCACGCAGCGACCGAAGGCAGGACGGACCTCAGGATCTCCGGCTCGGAGATCTACGTTGACCGGCGACATGATAGTGCGCTTGAGTACAGGGAGTACAGGAGGGGGATTTGGGGGAACTGGAGTAGGAATCGAGATTCCAGAGGTGGGGGAGGGGCCGGAGACTGGGGATGAAAAGGTAGCATGAATTTCGAGCACACGCCAATATGCTATCGGCGCGCAAGCGCACGAAAACACTGGTGACGCCCACATGTCGGCCTGAGAGTCCTTATTCTTTATTTTTTGGAGAACCCGGCCTTTTTTTTAGGATCTTTTGAGAGCCCGGCCTGAGAGTCATAATTGACCTGTTTGGCATTGCGTTACTACTCGGCCCATATTCAGCGACACCTCACTGGCCCAAACAAGTGTACATCATTGAAAAGACACTGAGCTCAAATTATATAACTTGAAAAAAGGAGATATACTCTGAACACTGGAGAATGGTGATGCCCTCATTTAGCCCACCAGTAGTTCGAGACAATAAACAGTTTGAAACAACGATATATACAACATTCAAACACTGACTAGTGACTACTACTGACATAAACATGAAGACATGATAGTTCGTAAGAAGTCTTGCTACACCACCAAAATGCACCCATCTGCAGTGCTTAGACTCTCGTGATCCAGACGAGAATGACATTCTAAACAGAAGCAACTATTACATAGTAAGAGTGACATAGACGAGGATTTCCAAATGACAAGGAATATGCATAACGAAAGAAAGAACTACCCATCTAGAACCAGCAGCAAAGACAACAAAGTCATTCGAAGAGATGATCCAACACCATCATAATTTGCAGCCCCGCTTCAGCGACCAGTGATCCGGAGACACCAGTACTCCATCGTTTCGATGCAACAACCCAATTACCTATCAACCTGAAGGCTTGAACCACATCATTGCCTGCCGTAATTGAGACATCCAAGGATCAAAGTTAATCCGGATGCCTTTGTCATTCTCACCTTCTTTTGGTTGCAGGTTGTATCGTTGACAATCAGGGGAGTTTGCTCCTGAACTCCTAGGGCTCGCCGTGTAGACACAGTTTTCCATAGCAAACAGAGCCTCTCTGCCATCAAGGTCCTTGCCAACGGTGATCTCCTGGTTAATCGGATAATTGAGTCCGAGAAACAGAGAGTGTGAACCAAGGCTGTTTACTCGCCTCCAACTAAAAAATCCTAAAGGCCCCAACAAGCTGGTATCCTATTCATAGACGTAACAACCACTGTCCGGGTACTCACGTATTACACGGTGCTTGTATACAGTGGGGTTTTTGCAATATAACTTTTCCGGCTCATGTGTCCGAATGATCATCAGTCTTTTGCCGTCATCTGATCGAGCGAGGAACCAGTTGTGCTTCTTTGTTTTTGGCAAAGGTGGTACGATTACAAAGGGCTGTAACTGTAGGGACACTGCATCATATCAAAAAGGACAGACATTGTTAATGTAAGATCAGCATTGTTTAGAGTATGAGTAGGATAATGCAAGAAACAACATTGATATGTCCCTGTTGGAACTGGGAGGAAAATACAGGGAAATGTATACTGGGTTCGAAAATATATAAGTGCCATGCATGGTTATACTCATGTTATCTCGCAATCGATTCTTCACAGGAAACTACCATGTCATGCATGTTACGTAATCATGTTCTGTCCTCACAAACAAATTCTTCAAGGTAACTAACAGACCATGCATTGTTATATACTCGTGTTCTGTGGGAAATTTTTTTGTGAGGATATTATTCTAGCCATTGATTGCTGAACGGTGAATATAGGCATGTACACATGGTAAGCATTGCAGGATTTCACTACTTCCAAATATAGAGTTCTCCATATGCACATTTACTTCCCTAATGTATGGTTAGATGAAACCAACAGTGTGGTGCATGTTTCTACAATCTTCTGTAAAACATGGTCCGTCCAACTGACGTAGTAATCTAGATGACTTGGACCGCGATGGTAATACTCTATATTATCCAACGGAGGAAGGATAATCTCATGGGAGGTCTGGAAGTTCACGAGCACCAACTTTTTACCGTCTTCTTTGAAGGCAGCCATCCAGTGGGAGTTCATGCTGACCCAGTACATACCTGCGAAGAAGTTTCAGGCGATGGTGATCGGATCAATGTTGAGGGAAATGATGTACGGCGACCCACTACATACCTGCAAAGAAGTTTCGGCTAATGGAGATCGGATTGAAGTCGAGGGGCATCATGCACGCCTCCATATCATGGTGAGCCAATCTCACAAGACCAGATAGCAGCAAGCGGGGTGTCTTGAAAAGCTTAGGCCTCGCTTTGATGATGGACATGTGCATGTCCCTCGAGCATGCAGCCAGCCGCAGGGTGCTCAACATATCCATACACGAACAACAGAGGTCGAGGATGTCACTGGGGAGATTGCTCCAATCGTGGCTCATATGGATGCTGCGAGGTTCGCGTTCAGTCATGGTGGAGTTTGGAAGGGGGCTTGATTTACGGGGGAGAAGGATGTCAGTGCTGGAGCGGCTAGCGAGGGAATAGTGGTACTGGGGGAGGCGAGTGAGGCGACGGTACACGGGGGCATAGTGAGATGGAGACGAAGACGGAGACGGAGAAGGAGATGGAGATGGAGTGGTGCTATGGGAGCGGAGAGGGAGACAAGGCGAGGCGCCAATGTGCTGTACAGCGGCGGTGATAGACTGCATAGTGCACAGGGTGAGGCTGACTTTGGTAACCCAAACACGCCGCCTAGACTAGTGTCAGGCGCAGGGTGTTGTCACTTCACTGTGAGGACCAGATGAATAGTATTTTGACCATCAAGTAGTAGTAGTAGTAGGAACATGAGTACTCCAGTATTGTATAGCGGAAATAGGTCTCCCGTGCTAGCATGCGTGTTCACTTCATCGTTCAGGTCTCATCCATATTGCGAGCAGAACCAAATTCTCGTGCATGCCCAATCAACACCCTGCCGCGATGTATGCGGTGGTCGTTCGGGTGCATCAAGGGCGGCATGCAGATCATTCCACACTTGAGAAGAGGAAAAATGGAAAGGTAGAACGCGGCAGCAGAGGAAGAGAACGCTGGCTAACGAGGCTGGGAGGGGATCGAGTAGGAAGTTAATGCTCCACGCCTAAAGGTTTTGGGAAAACCTGATTTTCATAAGGTGACTTATACTCACCTAAACAGAGGGAGTATTCCTTAACCAGAGAATGTTGTGTCTCCCACTTACGCGCTCAAAAAAAACTATGACACATTTTTTTATCTGTTTGCATAGGTCCCACCTACCAGGAAGGATGGACACGTACACGAATATGTATGACTCATTAGTCTACCCGCTTAGCCTTTTCATTTAGTCTACCTAGCCGTCTAATCAACTGCCTGCACGCCACCTCTCCCATTTACTTCTCCATCAGGAACCGATTCTCCTCGGCTTCTTCACCTCCCCTTCGTCTTCATTTGCATCCAAACCCCACTGCATTCACATTGTTTTAACCTCTTTAAATAATCATCTACTACTTCAGTTAGACTAGCCATCTAATCCTAATTCTCCAAACCTCTTTAGATAATCATCTACTACTTTAGTTAGACTTGCCATCTAATCCTATCACTGCCTTGCTCTGCCTTTCCTTTGCTGATAGGTGGGACCCATGCTTATGGGTCCCACAGGTCAGTCAGAGAATGGTAGGATTGTTCGCGTCAGGGGATCCTCATCCCCACGACGTGCCCCTCATCCCTCTCGGCCCATCGCTCCTTTGCCTTTGTGTGCATGACATGCGGGTCAGCTGAACTGCGGCGACCATCAACTTTCTACCACAGACACACCCGATTGGACGCGGTTTGCCTGCTCCGCTGCTGTGCTCCGATCTGTACTCCCGCACCATCGAATTTTCATCCAGCGGATGTGACACATTTCGTCCCGGGCATCAATCCTCAGCTAGAGTAGTTATGTACTACAGGTAGTACCCGCCGGTGTGGCCATCTACGCCTCGTAACGCCCCGACGCCCAGCTGTGGCACCCTCGCCATGGCCATGCCACCACCGGCCGGTTCATCTCGAACGAGTGAGTCGCAAACCATGCCACCACCATGAGAATGACATGTGGGCCAGCCGCATTTAAGGTCCGCATGTCATTGACTCATAGGCCGGGCACTAAGCCACTGAAGTTCGGTCCCGTGGGCCCCGAGAGGGAAATGTAACTCCAGCGGCAGGCATTGTGGTGCTCCCACAGTACAAGCTCGTGCCAAAACTAGAATTTGTTTCTTACTACCACCAAGTAGTACTAGTAATGTACACGTGCATTGCACGCATGAGATTCTAGTGGTTTGTGCATTATGCTTCTACATGTGGAGCTTTCTGGATTCTAACATGTGGCAAAATCTGGTGGAATGTAAGGTTAGGCAAGTTTGATTAACTTAGGTGAGTGTTTGGTTCAAGCCACACCTTAGGCAAGCCACACTAAGGCCCCACATGACATACACACAAAAAATGTGGCAAGATTCCCTTTGGCTTGCCAACTTGTGGCTCTCATTTTGAAGAACTAATAACTTTGCCTAAGCTTAGTTGTGGCAAAGTTAGTCATGAATTAAGTTCAACCATGGAGTCTTCTAGATTATACATGTGGTAGAATCTGGTGGATGATATCCAACGGCCAGTAGTGCTCGGATTTGCCATCTTTGTACCGTCGGATTGGCTTCATCCAACGACCAACTTTCAAAGTTTTTCACACACGATATAGGGGGTATAGATATAGATGTGCCGGTCCGTTGCAATGGATCCAAAGTATATCTATTTAGTGGAGTGCACTCTAAACACATTATCTATTTATTTTTCTCTAACCTTCCGTAGCCATGCAACCAAGCCACATAAGCTTCATGGGTGCCCCCACATCATATTATTCATACTACGTTGATTGAAAAAAAGATAAATCACCCAAAATAAGATCTTCCCATTTTTTGTTCCTACGATGCTATGTCGTGCACCTACCTACTAGTTGTATAGTGGTAGTACTAGTAATATAGTATTAGGAGTACAAACTTGGTACTAGTAGGAGTAGTACTAGTACGGAATGCTCCTACTCTATCAACGAGCCTCGTCTGACACCAAATTTCTTGGCTTCCGTGCTATAGCTAGATCTTCCCCTCGTTTCTGTTTTCCAACCCGGCAACGGGCGGGGTGTCGTTTTGCTCAACGGCGGTCCCACATGAAAGTGAAAATGCTAGGCAACAAGCCTTCCCTAAGCTATGTGTCATGCTGGACGGGCCGTGTTGTACTCCCAATTCCCGGGCGTGTGGGGGTGCGACGCGAATGCGGCATGCCTTTTCCTTATACCAGCAATGTGCCCGTGCGTTGTGACGGATCCAAAGTAGTAGAATAGTAGTATTAGTTCACAAACTTGAAAGAAATCACTATTGTTTTGATATACTCCTAATATATTACTCCCTCCATACCTAAATATTTGTCTTTTTTGAGATGTCAAATGGACTATCACATACGGATTATATAGACATATTCTAGTGTTTCTAGCAAGATGCCCGCGCGTTGCACGAAGTTGATGGAAAAGGTAAGCACAACTTATAAATTGACGAATGGAGTACTAGTTACAGTGATGCATATAATTAAGCAAAGGGATCGCACATGTTGGTATTGACTGGAACGAGAATGCAACAGCATAATAAGAATTAAGGCCACGATGATGCGATAGCAGTGGTGGTTACAGAAGGCAAGAAGAAAGATGGATCCACGAACATACGACCTCCTCCTCCTCAACTTAGTGCGTCGGGCCACCGACCGGCGGCTAAGGAGCGGCGGCTTTTGTGGCGAGGTCGAGGTGCTTCTCAGCAAAGGCATCCATGGCTTCCAGCCGGTTGAGGAAGGCCAACGTCGTAGCGTCCTCACTGGCCTTGTAGATACCGATGTACACGATTTCCTCATACACATGGATGTGTAGGTCGACGAATTCTTGCAGGGTGAGGCACCTCGCGGCTAGCGCGACCTCCAGGTGGACATTCTTCGTGGCGTCGGCGGGTAGTTGCAGGGCCACCAGTGCTTGAAAGAGGTTCTGGCCATGGAGGCCGATTAGGGTGGCAGGCAATGAGGAGTCCGGGCGTGCGGGCTGGAGGAGTACGGGATGTCGTCCGTGAGATTCTTGAGGACGGTGAACTTATTGCTGGTGGAAACGATCATCTGGTCCAACTGAGAGTCGTAGTTGGCGTCAACAGCGGCCATCCACCAGCCGGTCTCCAACACCGTCTGGAGACGATCCTCGGCGCCATGCCGCAGGCCGGCGTCGTGGACCATCTGGCGCAGCCGCTGGCCGCTCACGCGCATCGCCGCCATGGGTCTGGAGTGAGCTCTTTTGCGCTTAGTGTAGGTGCTTAGGCAAATGCTTAGGTGCGTACGATGTGGTAGATGCATTGGAATGGAGGGGCGCCTTTATATGAGGGCAATGAGGGCAAACTGTGTTGCATTCACATCATGCAGCCTCTTTTCCCGGACCTCCTCGCATTACTTCCCTCATGCATTAATTGAAGGAGGATGCATTGGCCGTTCAACATATCGGGAACCGCTACTCCCTCCCTCGTCTGCATTAAAGCCGTATCGGGAACTGCGCCGCCCGCTGTCAAATCGAATACTCCCTCCGTCTAGGTGAGTATTAAGTCATCTTACGAAAACCAAATAATAAAAACATAGGCGTGGTGCATTAACTGTCACATTGTTTCTTATTTTTTGACATAAATAGACTACTTTTTTGAGAATGTTGGTAAGGTTCGGTCATAGTCACGTGTTGAAATCTCTAAAAAGACAAATACTCCCTCCGTCCGGAAATACTTGTCATCAAAATGGATAAAAGGAAATGTATCTAGACGTATTTTTGTTTTAGATACATCTCTTTTTATCCATTTTGATGACAAGTATTTTCAGACGGAGGGAGTAGAAAATAGAGTTGGTGATGATGGTGTGCGTGCCATCCTGCAATATAGGCCGTCGGATTTATATCTAACGGATAGGAAAGAAACTATGGAAATTTTGCAAAAATGTACCCACACGTCTCTCCACGTTCACAAATAAGGCCTTCCCTCGTTCAACCTTTTCTCTCACAAGATAAACTACTCATACAAATGCATCTTGAGGTGTCCATAGAATCGAAGAGAGGGATGATGTGTGTGTGTGCGCGCGCGATCGATAAAGAATGCCATCGAATTTGTGTGTGCCCACGTCAAAGATATAGAGTGGCTGACCTACTGGAACGTGAGATGGGACATGTGCAGTTTGTCTCTGTGGCATGGATACCTACCTGCAGCGCTCGACTATCGGTGAGTGGTGGGGGAAGAGGGAGGCCCAATTAATTATAGAGGTACAATGGCTGGTATATGTGTGGAGGAGGAGATAGGCCTACCTCATCTATTAAGGAGATCGATCTGCCTCATGTATTAAGGGAGATCGACTGACATCCATGCATATGTGCAGGAGAAGAATAAGGTTGGGAGAGAGACATAGCTAGAGTGTCGGAGGGGGTGGTAGTGGAGTTGCTTCTAACAAATGGTGGGATAGGCTTGCTAGACAAACGGAGGGCACGCCCGCAATATCAATAAGAGAGGAGATGGCTGCTTGTTGTCTGTGCACGTGCGTGTGAGAGACGGGTCAGGAGGCATGCACGAATGATGAGGGGGGACGTTGTGGCTATGGTAAGCAGACGTAACTACATAGGAAGATCAATCGCCCTTTGTTAGAGAAAGGAGAGACATAACTTGTGAGGTACGTCGATCGATGGGGGGGTAGTTAAAGTCGATCTATATATATGTTGGGAGATTGATCGGTATACATGCATGTGTGTGTTAGAAGCAAATGAGGCACGAGGAGAAGGATAGAGAGAGAGAGAGAGAGGGATACATGTAGAAGGTGGTACGAGAGGCATACTATATCGAGGGGGAGGAGTGTGCGAGTACGAGAACGATGAAAAGAGTGGTGGGAGTGAGGCATGGACGGTGACAAGAGAAGAGGGGAAGCTTGTGTTTGTGCTAGGCACACCTGGCTAGAGAGGCATATCGATCGATGTGTGCCGTAAAGAAGGAGCGGAGGGGGCCTACACACACCGTGGGTGAACGACCTAAAGTGAAAAGACGAATTTGCGCGATGGAGCTAGAGAATGCTGAGGGAGGGTGAGAGGGATGCGGGCGTGTGCATGCACAAGAGAAAGTTAGTGCTAGCTACAAAGATAAGAGGGTTGTGTGGGTGTAAAAGACGAATAGAGATCATATATACTTCATTATAAAAAGCGAATTCAGATATTTGTAGAATTTATCATAGTGTTTCAAACTGACGCAGGTGTGAATATATATAACGGTGATACACATGGTGTGGTTATGAACATGTTATACTACATTTAATATATTTTATCTCTACTCTTATAGAAAAACGGAGTTGTTGATGATGGTGTGCCTGCCATCCTGCATTATAGGCCGTCCAATTTATATCTGGCGGATAGCAAGGAAAGTATGATGGTTGAAGTTGGCAACAATCATGCTTGTAGATTCTTATTGAAATAGAGAAACGAATTCAAATTTAGTTCAAATTGCAGCGGTAGTATAGACATTTGGAATGCACTCAAATGTTGGTATGAGTAGGTTACATGCATTATACATCAAGCAAAAATATTTAATCGGACATAACATGGATTCATACTCCCTCCTTCCATCTATATAGGGCGTAATGAGATTTTTAAGACCGCCTTTGACTATTGACAAGATTAATAGTACATGACATGCACAATGTGAAAATTATATCATTGAAAGAACCTTTCACAGACGAATTTAACGGTGTGCTTTGTGTAAGTTGCATGACATATATCATTGCTCTAATATTCGGTCAAAGTTAGCATCGAAAAATGCATTAGGCCCTATATAGATGGAAGGAGGGAGTAGCTTTGAATAGCATTTGTATAGTAAAACGGGGCAAGACTCTCTCTTTGTGTGGTGTGAATAGTTTTATTTTTTTCGTTTTCTTTTTGGTTGAGGGAAGTGCGAATTGATTTGGTACGTACAAGTACAATATTACTACACGTTAGGCTTGTCCCTAAAATTTAACCCGCGTCTTGTTATATCCCAAAAATTTAGATATCGTGCTCCCAAAACTGGCGCCTTCACAACCCGCGCCTTGCTATCCCGAAATTACAATGCGCGCGAAAACTCCCTCCAGCTGCCAAATCCCGACACGTGAAATCCCCCTTCTAACCCTAAGCCGAAAGGGCCGCTAGTTCAAATCGGTGGGGGGTACTTTTGTAACACACCCTACATTTTGGACAAGCGCGTCCCTAAGTCATGCTTCACCCCTACCATCGCCCCCTTTTTGCCATTCGAAATCCCAGGCCGCCATAACCTCTCCGCTCCAGCCGCGAAACCCCACCCTCCTCCGTCTGCCACGTCACCGCTGCCCAGCCAGAGCCTCTTCCCCGACGATGTCATCCACCGCACCAGCTCGACGTCCCTCGTCCACCTCCCCGGATGAGGATCCATCGTCCATCTCATCGTCCCGCCGGTTCAGCCGACCCGTCCTCCACCTCCAAGGAGCTGCTCTGACGATCGCCTCGTCTATCGTGGCTGCTCCATCCCCACAGTGTCGCCTTAACCTGCTCCACCGGAACCGCAACATCCTCACCGACTCCTCAGACGAAGCCGAGGCCTACTCGGAGCCACCAAAGAGGTTGTACACTCATCACATCGCACCTTCTCCTTAACTCGACCTCCCGATGCCGACGGTGTTCCATCCCGCACCCCCATTGTAACACTCCGACACACCCGCTGGTGGTCGTTACTCCTGGTAGGATCTAGACTGGCCCCACAGATCAATACTAGTCTTTTCTGCGCACTTTGTCCTCACTCATGCGCACCCGGGAGCAACTTCTCGGTCAGTCACCCATCTTGACACTACTCCAAGCTAAGCACGCTAAACTTTGGAGTTCTGTCCGAATGGGCTTCCGGAAAAGAAGGAATTCCTTATTGATATGAGTAGTCTATCATCCCTAATAAGCCAGGTCATCACATCCATGGAGCAGCTACCTTGAAGTCGGCGCTGCGGGCGACATCTCCACGGCGGCTGTCCCCCAGTGCGAGGCCCCTTCGGCGGCGGCGTCCATGCCAGCCGGATCTGCTGTTGCTACTCCAGCTCTCGCTTGCTCGCTCGCACTGCTGCTGCTGCTCCGGCTCTCGCTCGCTCGCTCGCTCGCCCAGCTGCTGCTGTTGCTCTCCCCCTCGCTCGTGCTACTGCTCTACTCTGATTAAGCCACACCTTCAGTCGACTGAATCGACTTTTGGGTCAGTCGATTTTCAGGGGTTGGGGGGCTCGCCGGAGTTAATGAGGAACCACCCGCAGCAGGGACGGGGGCTCGCCGGAGAGGTACCCCACTATCTATCTTAGGGTTCAGGGTGGGGGCAGGGGGCCCAGAGGGCTGGCCGGGGCGGCGGTGACGAGTTGTTTTGGGGCGCCGAGGCGGCCCTGGGGCCGGCGGTTCAGCCGGTAGTGGCTGGCGGCTCAGGGGGGTGCAGGTTGAAGATGAACTACAGGCCCTCCCTAAACTACATGTCAAGTGCCTCTCTGCTACCATTGCGTTCAGTTTCGACAGTAGCATTCAGATTCCATAGTAAATTTCAGTTTCGAATGTTAAGTTCAGAGTCAACAGTTTTTACCTCATCTGTTGTAGTCAGGTGGTTTTTGGTGATGTTAATTTTACATCGATTTTACATCATCTATTGGAGATGCTATTAGAATCCCACTTGAGAGTGATGATGTCTGTCTTGTGCTGCTTCAGCCTTGACGTCTTACGGCTCACCGGAGCTGCTCCAACGACAGAACGATCCATCACAATAGAGTAGTGCCCTGAACGCCGTCTATAGATTCCTCAGATCTTCCTCCACACCTCCGACAGCCACCTCCGCCTCAACTGCTTCAGCGACCAACCGAATGATGCTGAGGTCGACACGGCTACGGCAAAGAGGTTGTACACTTGTTGCATCAATTATTACTATACATTCACGTCGATCCATTAGGGCTATTTTGGTTCAATAGAAAAATGTCGATCCACTCGTTGTTACCATCACTCTAAATTTCTGCATGCTCTCCTTACATAATCTCACCATATTTTTTCGTATGCATGTCAGATATTGTACACAGTCATGCTGAACATGTAGAGAAAAAGAGAAGAGTTTTGCGCGGCAATACAATGTCATGCAGACATCGCTCCATGGTGGGTTCAATGGCAAACCCTCCCCACCCCTCTCCAGATTGTTATCCAGAGGAAGATATCTGTTCTGAGGCGGATTCAGACGCCGCTGACCACTCCTATTTACCCCCCCCCAAGGTGTTTGCTCTACCTTGGCATGATGATGTTAGTCATATCATGCATATGTTGCCTTGCAGTGCCTACTTTTGACATCATATATGTCATCTTCTTAGTTTAGACATCTTCTGTAATGCCACATGTTTAGTTTCTATACCATATATGGGAATTATGTAGTTTCATGTCTTTTAGCCAGCCATAATATATGTGAAATGTGCAATGCCATCCTGTTTAACCAGGCATCATATATTTGAATGATATCTTGCCCATCCTTTTCTACATTACATTTCCATTTGTCGACAATGTTTGTACATTAAACTACTCTTCCTGTGAATCAGCCATTTGGGTGGGAGATGGAAAAATCTAGAGTGAAAACAAGGCCTTCATAGCAGACAGTGCTACCTGTCGAAGCAAATCTCTTGTTGGGTCTCGATTGCTCCTCAGAGATGGATTCAGAGACAGATGACCAGTCCTTCCCCCACTGAGGTGTATGCTCTTACTTGGCACGATTATACTGCTCATATCATGCATACGGTGTCTTGCATTGCATAGTTTAAACATCATATACACTATATTCAACACCATGTTCTTAGTTCAGACATCATATCGAATGCCCTCTGTTTAGCATATAAATCACATATGTGAATTAAATGATGTGATCCTAATTACTTAGATAAAATGTAGATGAATTGTGTCATGTGATCCTGTTTAGTTATTCATCATATCTTTGAATTATGTTATGCTATGTTATCCAGTTTAGATAGACATCATATATGTGAAATTATGTTATGCTATCCGTTTTAGTTAAACAATATACATGTCAACTATTTCATGCCCTCTTTTTTCCACACTATCTATTGCATCTGTCTCTCATACAATGTTTGTACATTCAACTATGTTTCCTGTTTATCAGCCATTTGAATTGGAGCGGGTGATGCCAGTATCTAGCATACTAAAAACATGGTTTTCAAATAAAACAGTGCTACCTCTTGGTGAAGATACCACCCCGGTTGTACATGCACAAGAACCAACGCTACCACACATAACCCAAACTCTCGCAGATTGTACCCCTACTGCGATGGACAGAGAACCAGCTTCACCCAATCTAACCCCAACCCCAGCCAATAGTAACCCAGTTCTTGTTGACACAGCACCATCTCCACCACATATCTCCCAAACAAGAGCAGTTAGTAAGGCAGCTCCAGTGCACAAAGGGCAAGTACTATCACGGTGAACCCCAACTCCACCAGTTAGTACGCCTATTCCTGTGGAGGAAGCACAACCAGCTAGTCGTACTTTAGCATCTATCGCATTTGATGTTGTTAAATTGTATGTGCGTATCTTCACATCTTGGAAATATTATACTGAAGATGAAGGAAAATGCCAGTTGCAGGTGTTTGTCCAGGAGTTATGTGTAAGTAATGTTATTCATGGCAATTACTTTGATTCGTCCCATACATCCTACCTCCATGATGGTTATAATACAGCAAATTTTCCCATTTTTCTCTATAGAGATGGACCGATTTGGAAACTCAGGATGAGGTAACCTGTGCTAATACCTCTGTTTTCTTCAAGAATGGTTGGTGGTAGTATCGGAATTACCTGAAGAAAACGTACTTCACCGGCAAAGAAACTCATCAAATTCCCTTACGTTCTCCTGAGACACATTTACTAGACGATGACTGGGAACGCCTTGTTCTGTACTTGTCCCGAACCAAGAATGTGGTAAGGTCTATGAGCTCATTTTCTATTTTTAAGTATTATATTCTTGCGTCTTACTGTACTCTGTTCATGTAGAACAAGTGCCTAAACCTGAAGAACAATTGTTCTAATTTAAGATTCCATTGCTATCATAGTTCAAAAAAGCGCTAGCGTTAATTGTGTGTTTTGCGACCGCCTTGCGCTTTACTGACCAAAGCGCATGCTTATGTGCAGTTATGCACAGATTATGCATAGTTATGCGCAATGCGTTTTGCCAACGCCTAGAGCCTAGGCGCGCTTAAGAGCTCTCTTAGGCGCGCCTTTTTTTAACTATGATTGCTTTACTCTTGTATCACTGTATTTACTCATACAAACTTATTTTTAAATTAAAGGAGCCAATCGAAAATCCAATGGCACAGCAGGTATGTTCACGCATGTTTCTTTAACAGGTTTGCTCTTATCAATAGCTTTGTTGATTTCAATTTCAATTGTGTATACAGTTGACTTTCATATCATGCACATTACTAGCATCACAATAGAGCCAATAGTGTTGTTGTACATGTAGACCCGTGGTACCCATCTGAAATCTTGTTGTGCTGTGTAGTTTCCCACGCTTTGTATTCTTTCACTGCTGCTTTGTCTTGAACTGATATGATTTGAACCGTGTCTCTATTTTGATTTGGCAAGACAATGTAGTGACCATAGGACATAGATATATGTTTGTTTGATGCTTTTATTATGTACTAGTACTTGGCAATAGAAGACTTGGTAGTTTAATCATGTCCACCTTACTAATGAACTGGTTCACCGAAATGAGTTTCATGTACTAGTACATGCTAAACTTGTTATGTGTCTGCTTGTTTCTTCTTTTAGAATGCTGACAGAATATTGGGGAAGAGTGCCTTATTAAGCAATGGTAAAGGAAGTAATGCAGATAAGGTTCAGGATAGTGACACATCCTTGTTGGTCTCCAACAAAGCTGATAAAACAGCTAAGGAAGACTATCTTGAAGACAATGAGACAACCCCAGAGTCCTGTCTTGGTTTAGTGTCCGAGTTACTGGCCACTACCGCTTGCACAAGCTATTCAAACTCACTGTCTGAATCAGTTCGGTTTCTTGAGTCTCAACTACAAGCTGAAAGACATCGATCAGTTGTGCTGCGACAAGAAGCGGAAGGACTGCGGAAGTCCCTGGAGCATTCAGATGCATACTTTCTGGTGCAACAGCAAGCGTTGGAGGATTTTAGCGCCAAATAGGACAAAGCTAATCAGCTTGCTAGGCTTATTGCCAGCATGGTGGATACCCAGGATAACGTTTCTTGAGCTCTTCTGAAGTTGTTTCAGTTATTCTCTTGTTTTGCTGCAGCGTTTATTTGCACTGGTGGCCAATTTTGACGGCCAGTGTATGTAATGTGTTGCTTTGTTCCCTATATTTGCACTGGTGGCAAACTTTGATGCCTAGTGGATGTAATATGTGTAATAGCGGTAATAGGCTAGCGTTAATTGCTTGCTTATTTATTTCCTTATTGTCTTTTTTAGTTGTTTGCTTGTAGTCACTGCAGTTCTTTTTCTGTTTTCTTCTAGTGGCCACAATAGCCTATTTTTGGTAACTAGGCCAAAATAATCATGGCAACACACGGACTGTCGTAACCATGGGCCTCCTGCAGGCCGTATGATCCATGGGCCTTCGTCTGGCCATAGGATCCATCGGCCTTCTATACGGGCCTTAGGGTCCATGGGCCTTCTACTGGTCGTACTATCCATGGGCCTCATACGGGCCGTAGGATCCATGGGCCTTCTACGGGGCGTATCATCATTTCGCCAATCATGGACCGTACTATTCGTGGACCATAACGGGCCGTTAATAGGTCGTATTTGATAACTCTATGAAAATAACCCAACGGGTTTTTTTGACATGAAAACGGCCCAACGTATTAACGGTCCACAAACGGGCCGACTATAACGACGGGTTGAATTTGGCCCACAAGCAGAAAATGACAGTAACTCGACGTATGTAACCGAATGCTGCAAATGAGCCCAAGAATAAATGGGCCCTGAGAAGGCCGAAAGATAACTTGGGCTGGAAACGGCCCAATGGAATAACGGGCCGTTAATGGGTATAAAGTGATACACTGTTCATTATGGGCCAGTTTCACCACGGGCCATTAAGGGGCCAAGAGTTACAAAGGCCCTCATATGGGCCGAAAGAAGTCATGGGCCACACATGGGCCGGAAGTTAAAACGGTTTGAATCATATTGGACGGCCCAGATGACGCTACTGGACCTAATTCGGATAGGGTGTAACGGGCCCTCGGTTAGCCGGCTGTAAATGGGCTATATGCGAACAGGCCATTAACATGCTTTCCGTGGGCCGGGCCGCCACCTTTTGACCAACTCAAATGGGCCGGCATTTTCACAAGAATGGGCCTCTGTTGGGCCGTGCCACGTGTCGCCGTACCATAGGCGCCTTCTGTCCAATGAGTGGATGACATCTGTCCCAACGGTGAGCCGACACGTGTTTCCTCCAGCCAATGATGATTTTACACGTTGAAAATCCCCATTGGTCGGAGATGTTAATGGGTTATCGGATCCAAAACCCGACCCGATAGCTTAACGGCATTCCGTTACGGTGGATGCCACGTGTCGGTCACCCTTGACGAAAGCACTTCTGTGACGCGCGATTTGTCGTCATGGAAGTGGACACTTCCGTGATGATAATTTTGGTAATGTCATGGAACACTTCTACGACAGCATAGGTATGACTATCTTGATTCTGTCATAAATTTGTCATGGATGTACATGCATGACAAAAACCACGACCTACTGTGACAAACACGTATCATCACGAAAGTGTATTTTTTGTAGTGCATCCTACATGGACATCGAGCCCCTTTTATCATTTCTGAGGGACACGTTCTACGACACTGGCTTGGGATCCACAGCTTCCAAGTCAGACCTCATCGATGGCAACCACGAGGAGGGCACCCTCTCCGGCTCTTCCAAGGGGAAATAGCCTATCTGCTCTTCCAAGGGGAAAGCGCCCATCTGCGACATCAGGGAGGGCACCCTACAGCCGTGCTCTTCCAAGGGGAAGGAGCCCATCTGCGACAACATGGAGCGCATCCAGGGTCCATGCTCTTCCCGCGAGAACGAGCCCATCTGTGACAAGTGAGGAAACCCATGATTTATTTTGTCGTGCCTCTTCACAGGGGGAAACCCATGATTTGTTTTGTCGAGTCCCTTTTGTAGTGTAGTGAGAATATGTCCGGTTTTAATTGCTATATTTGTTTGTTTGCAGTATGCCTTGTTTATTTCAGTTGTTCACAATGTGATGCTCTATATGTGTAATTATTTACTGTGTAGTACATTTCATCAATCCAGTTTTAATCATTCCGATAGGAATGCATATATTTGCTTGCTATTAAGCCTATTATAGCTAGCATATGCCTCTTTTAATGTTTTTTGATTGTTTGGTTGTTTGTAGTTAGCATATGTCCAGTTTCAAATGCTATCTTTGGTTGTTCATAGTATGTCTTGTTTATTCTAGTTATTCACAACGTAATGGTCTATATGTGCAAGTATGAACTGTGCAGTTCAATTTCATCACTACCAGTTTCAACAATACCACTACGAATGACTACATTTGGTTGCTGCATCTTGTAGTTAACACGCCTTTCCATTTTTATTTAACAATAACCAATGTACTTAGACCGGCACAATACCAGTTTGAATGACTATGTTTCCTTGTTGTTAAATGTTAGGCCTGTTGCAGTTAACACACCTTTACACTTGTTTGCTTTACTAGCGTGCTTAAACATGCACACTGAAGCTATCTTTTGGAGATTATTTTGTCTGCCATGGATAATTTGGGTTGATGTTTAGCCTGTTGTGCTTAACATGCTTCTCGATGTACCTACACAGGACAATTTTGGGAACGACAGCTGTTTTCCATCGAGGTTAGTTTCATCCCATGGCTTATATATGCTCACTGTTCAGGATATCGATAGCTGGTACCATAGGGGCCGGGGCCTGATAAGGGACTAATCGGTGAAT
This sequence comes from Triticum aestivum, assembly GCF_018294505.1. Taxonomy (NCBI): domain Eukaryota; kingdom Viridiplantae; phylum Streptophyta; class Magnoliopsida; order Poales; family Poaceae; genus Triticum; species Triticum aestivum. The sequence goes on along the minus strand of NC_057797.1, from coordinate 376,747,096 downwards.
CAGACTTTTAACTGAATATAGGTGCAACCCGTTTATCGTTAGGTTAACTAGGGCCATATGTAATATAGCTGAGGCTACATAGCAACATGCACTGTACTTAGTGTCTAAATATGCAATCCTAGGCTACATAGCAACAAGTAAGAGTGTTACATTAATGTTCTGATGATGTCTAGATATACGTAGAAGAGCAGCAGCAACAACAACAACAAAACACTGTTTGGATACTCAACTTAGCTAGAGGTTAGAGTTAGTTTCTAGCTCATGACTAACCCTGAACTAACTCCATCCAAAGAGTTGTTTGGATGGCAGGGTTAGATTGACAATAAATGCACTAGGAGAACTAGCTCCAATTAGCACCTCTTGGGTTGGATAGTTTTTTTGGGTGGGTTATAGATGCAACTAGCTCAAACTAGCCCTCATGTTTAGATATACTTTAGGGCTATTTGAGCCCAAACAAGCTCAAACTAACTGTAACCCATGGCCGATAATTTGTAAGAATGCGCTAAACTCCTTCCGGCCCATAATATAAGATGTTAATTCATCTAATATGTGAGTATATTGGATGTTATAATATATTATAAAAGAGTGTTGTACTACATCATTGTGCAATTGTTGTTTAGCTTCTAATATTAACTTGGTGCTTTTAGGTACATATGTCATTGGTAAAGATACGCGCTTCGACCCTTTCTGCGTATGGGGCAATGAGATATCGATGAACCGGCATCAAGTGAGGAAGCTGATAAAGACTGTTAGTAAAATGGGTCCAAAGATGACAATTAAACTATTTTTTTACACTTTATCCAAGACAACACCGAACTGCAGGATGGTAAGTAAGAACTCTGTAGCCTTCTTTTTACTCCCATAATGAGTTGTGTTAGATGACAATGTATGAATCCTTTTCCTTTGTAGTGGTTGCCAAAGCAGTTTACTCAATATTATCTCTCAAACTACATGATTGGTGGGCATGCAAAGGTTAAAGTATTTCTACCCAAACACGATGATTATCTAGATGTTTTCATGAAGAACGTGAAGGATGGGCGGTCGACCATCACAAGGGTTTGGACTAGAGTCGTGCGTGCCTTCTGCATGGAGGAGGACACAATATGGGCATTCCGCTTCACCTTGTTCAACAACCAGAATGTATTTCACCTCTTTCTTTACCGTCTTTAATAGTACAAGTATACAAGTGTGGTTCATCATTCTTTATTTGGTTCTTATGTAATTCTTGAACATATGTACCTATGAATCGAATAATGGATTGGTTGTTTGAACCTGATGGATATGAATAAAGTCGAAGCATACATTCAAATTCAAATTCAAATCCGGTACAATTTGAAATAGCAGCAATTAAATTACGGTGAAATTACGCTCTCCAGGTCATTACGGCACACACGATTGGTAAAACACAAATGTTTGCGATATACAACATAATCCGAGACGGTTCACAGAGAGGAAACATGTGCAAGCATGCACACAGTTGCCATTTGCAAAGCGTGTGCGATGTTAGACAATATCACAAACGGCAGGCAAACTAAACGTTTGTGTTAATTGCCTTATCGTACACGATTCGCAACCATGAACTGTTTTTGATGAAGTATGCATCGTAAACGTTGCACCACAGAATAGCGTGTGCGATAGTTGTCATGTATGATGATGTTACGACGGTCCGACGTTTCGTAATCATGTCTGACACTCGTACGACGATTAGCTAATCTTCTTAATTAGTTATCGCATACGGTTTGGGAAAAGCGAATGTGTGTGATTGTATGCTTATAATACACATTATATAATAGTGAACCAGTTGTGATGGGCCGCACATCGTAAACGTAGCTGAGGGAGTCCTGGACTAAGGGGTCCTCGGGCGTCCGACCTATTGGATATGGACCGGACTGATGGGCCATGAAGATACGAAGACCAAAGACTCTACCCGTGTCCGGATGGGACACTCCTTGGCGTGGAAGGCAAGCTTGGCGATCAATTATGAAGATTCCTTTCTCTATAATCGACCTTGTGTAACCCCAGATCCCTTCTGTGTCTATATAAACCAGAGGGCTAGGTCCGTAGAGAGATCCTCATAATCATAGCTATGTTAGACTTTTAGGGTTTAGACATTACGATCTCGTGGTAGATCAACTCTTGTAATACTCATATTCATCAAGATCAATCAAGCAGGAAGTAGGTTATTACCTCCATAGAGAGGGCCCGAACCTGGATAAACATTGTGTCCCCCGTCTCCTGTTACCATCGATCCTAGACACACAGTTCGGGACCCCCTACCCAAGATCCGCCGGTTTTGACACTGACATTGGTGCTTTCAATGAGAGTTCCACTGTGCCGTCCTTAAAAGGTTTGATGGCTCCTTCAGTCATCTTCAATGATGCTGTCCAAGGGGAAGTCTTCCTCCTCGGGCAGATCTTTGTGTTCGGCGGCTTCGCACTACGGGCCAACTCGCTTGGCCATCTGGAGCAGATCGAAAGTTATGCCCCTGGCCACCGGGTCAGATTTGGAAGCTTGAACTATGTCGCAGATATCTGTGGAGACTTGATCTTCGACGGATTTGAGACCACGGTAGCCGCTCCCTGCCACCACGATGAACATGACCTAAATCTGTCATCAGTCCATACGCAGGAGATAGTACATGTAGCTGCTCCAGCCACAGATCCGTAGCAGATCGTGCCATCTGAAGACGGGAAGCTCAACCCCGCCACGGAAGCCACAGACTCCACGGCGTCGGAGCTGCACATAGACCTAACTTCCAGTAACGCCTATTTCACCGGAACATCGAACTCGTTTCCGGCTATAAGCTCCAAACTACGTGCATCCGCGCATGTCGAGCATGATCGGTCATCGATCACTGAATTCAGCGCTGCGGACATCTTCCGGCACTCTCCCTTGGGTGACGTGCTAAACTCATTAAGAGCACTATCTTTAGTTGGAGGCTCACAACCGAATTTTGTCCGGTTTGAACCGGAGGCTGGTGATGGAGAATTTTACTTCCCACCCACCCCCAGTTCATAACCACTGTCGAAAACTTAACCGACATGCTCGATTACGGCTCCGACGACATCGGCGGTTTGGATGACGATGCCGGAGAAGAAGAGGCCCAAGACCCGCCGTTCACCGGATGCTGGACGGCCACTTCCTCGTATGATGTATACAAGGTGGATGCACCAAAGGAAAATAGCGGCGATGACAAGGAAGATCCAGTTGAGGATAAACCCTCCGAGATACAGTCAAAGCGCCAGCGTCAGTGGCGCCGCTCTAAGTCACGCCGCAGTAAAGACAGCAACACCGGCAGAGGAGAAGATAACACTCCGGAGGGTGCCGAAGACACCAAAGACCCCGTTGACGCAGCTACTGAACATGATGAATCGGAAGATGGGCAGGTTAGCCCTGGTAAACAGGCCATGCATAAAGACTCAGAGGACGATAATTATCTTCCACTCTCCCAGGATCAGGCGAGCCTCGGCACTGAGGATTTCATCGTGCCTGAGGAACCTCTTGAGCAGGAGCGCTTCAAGCGCCAGCTAATAGCCACTACAAGGAGCCTGAAAAAGAAGCAGCAGCTTCAAGCTGACCAAGATTTGCTCAACGATAAATGGACCGATGTCCTAGCAGCCGAAGAATACGACCTCAAGCGCCCAACCAAAAGCTACCCAGAGCGCAAATTGCTACCTCAGTTCGACGACGAGGTGCCGGAACACATACCACCATCGCGCAATGCGGCTGACCGACCACCACGTGGTCGGGATAAAATGGCAACTCAATCCAAACACCAGCCCACCTCACCTCATCGCAAAGGCAGAGGTAAATCAGCTCACGGTCATACATATGACCTTTGGCAGGACGTGAACAATAAAGTAGGACATACCAGATCGACCTACAGATCGCGAGGACGTGCCCCGACACGCGATGATGGCCATCTATTCGGACGAGAAAAACCTAGTCATGCGCGGGCTGAAAGCTGCAGACGGACTCGATCAGAGCTATGTTGCGATACAGCCCGATATAGAGGCGCCACACGCCCTCATTGCTTCACCGACGAAGTCATGGAACATGAATTCCCAGAAGGGTTCAAACCCGTGAATATAGAATCATATGATGGAACCACAGACCCCGCGGTATGGATCGAAGACTTCATTCTCCACATTCATATGGCCCGCGGCGATGACCTTCATGCTATTAAATACCTCCCCCTAAAACTCAAAGGACCAGCACGACACTGGTTGAACAGCCTGCCCGAAAATTCCATCGGCAGCTGGGAGGACTTGGAAGAAGCCTTCCTTGATAACTTCCAAGGTACATATGTTCGACCTCGGGACGCTTATGACTTAAGCCATATAGTCGAACAACCCGGAGAATCCGCCAGGAAATTCTGGACAAGGTCCTCAACTAAAAAGAACCAGATCGTCGATTGTCCGGATGTCGAACCCCTAGCGGCCTTTAAACACAGCATCCGCGATGAATGGCTTGCCCGCCACCTTGGCCAAGAGAAGCCAAAGTCCATGGTGTCCCTCATGACACTCATGACCCGCTTTTGCGCGGGCGAGGATAGTTGGGTGGCCCATAGCAAAAATAATGCAAGCGACGCCGGCACCCATGAAGCTAAAAATAGCAATGACAAGTCTCGAGGCAACAGATACAAGTGTCGAAACAACAATGAAAACACCAATGATACGGCGGTTGTCGGTGTCAAAACCGGTGGATCTCGGGTAGGGGGTCTCGAAATGTGCGTCTAAGGCGGATGGTAACAGGAGGTAGGGGACACAATGTTTACCCAGGTTCGGGCCCTCTTGATGGAGGTAATACCCTATGTCCTGCTTGATTGATATTGATGATATAGTATTCCAAGAGTTGATCTACCATGAGATCGTAGAGGCTAAACCCTAGAAGCTAGCATATGGTATGATTGTTGTTGTATATCATCTATCGACTAGCCTGGCCTTGGTTTATATAATGCACCAGAGGCCTAGGATAACAAGAGTCCTAGCCGAATATGTCGGTGGGGAGGAGTCCTTGTCTTGATCGCCAAGTCTTGTGGAATCTTCCTTGTATGCGGCAGCTGTCCGAACTGGCCCATGGGTATACGGCCATGGGGGTCCTCGGCCCAATCTAACAGATCGGGAGATGACGTCGTGAGTACCCCCTAGTCCAGGACACCGTCAGTAGCCCCCTGAACCGGTCTTCAAGTTAGGGACGCTCCTCGATTCTTCCGAACTGTTCTTCATTTTCGGTCGTCGGTCTTGAAAACTGGTTCAACAAATCTTCTCATCTTCGATCTTCAGGATCGCCAAAGTGAATCCGAAGAGTTTACATGTCGGGTATCCGAGGAGCCCCCTTGAGTTTCTGGACTTTATCAATGCCTTGTTATTTTTATGCCACACCTCGGGTTTGAAGTTGTTCCCGGGAGGCAGTGTCCTCTTGTGTCCGAGCTCTAACGCCGAACTGCATTTGAGGTATCTTTTGCAGCCGAGCACCAATGCCGGACTGCTTCCGAGCTCCAACGACGAAATGTATCCGAGCTCCAACGCTGGACTATGTCCAAGATCCAATGCCGGACTATATCCAAGATGTCATAGATCATCTTGGTCCAAAAAATTTGAAGGAGTTTAGCCGAGCTTAATGCCAGAAATTCCCTCTATGGAGCTAGCCGCTAGCGCCCGAGCTTTATGCCGGACTGCTTCCAACGTGGTGCACCACCCCGACCGCGGGCTGATTTTTTGTGAATATTTTTAACTGGTGCAGTTTATTCTCTGCCGATGTATATCTAGTGGCCCTCAAGGTGTGTATTAGTCTAAAACCCGAGATGCACCTGAAGGCAAGCATAAAACCGCTGTTCCTAGTAGCCCCTGAGACTCGGGTCAATGCGCGAAATTGGCCTGAGGATCAACTCCTGGCTTGGCAGCATACATAGGAATGAAAACGCATTGTAATATATTAGAGATAATAGTGATCGGTGAACGGGCCCCTGAGAGAGGGTCGTGAGAAGTCGTTGTGATATATTAGCTTGATGCCAGATAGGTCCAGATGGTACTTATTGTTGTGCGAAGACGCGCTTTCCCATAGTTCGATCAAGCCGAACACTGAGCCCTTTGAATTTTCTGCATTGAATAGGCAATGCAGTAGCCCCCGAGACACTGGTCAGGTGGAAACACCAGATCAGGGGATCGATGTGCCCCTTTAATATTTTAAAATAATGAGCGCAAAGCCTAGTAGCCCCCGAGCCTTAATGTGGGCACGGGTGGCCGAATTAAGGATCGATATCCAGAGTAAAATAACAGATTATGTGTAATGATTCTATGTATCCAAGTACTTTACATCATTATTTTGACTCCATTGCAACCATTTATCAGTTGAAAGTGGCCCATCGTCGGCCTCTACCCCTTGGTAGATACTACGCAGAGTGTTTCCGCAATAACAAAACAACCCTTAGCTGATGTCTCGCTGCCCGAAGGCGGTTGTATTAGCGGAAACGAGGCAATCAGATATGTGGGGTTTATAACTTTCGCTTAGTCATAGGAGCTTTAAACTGGAGAAGCTAGCTATGAGCCCCCGCTTAGTGTTCGACGACATCCGAGGTCAAGCCGTAAACACTTCGGCCAATGTTACGAATGGCCCGTCATTTAACATAGTCATCGGATCGCTGACCAGTTTACGCCTATTGTGACAGTCAGTTTTCGATTTTCTCCACTGAGGTACTTAACCATGCGAGCTGGAAGCACAATCGCAGTGGTTCTCCCTTTGCACACCTAGCCGAACAAAGCGGAACGTAGGAGGCAAGCACAGGAGCCGGGCGACCCAACTATTGACCGAAGACACAATTCAAAACCGATGCATATATGGCAATATTCGAGAGTGTTTTTGCCGAATCTCTAAAGGTGTCTGGCATTGCACTACGAGACTAATGTTGAAAACACACAAATATTTTAGAAGTGCCATAGGCTTAGAAAACCAAAAAACGTCAGTGAAAACCTGACGTCCGAATAAGATCAAGTGTTCGGTGCCAATCTAAAAATTGGACTTTAGAAAAAAAAGTGCTTCTATCATGCTTTATCATGACACATATTATATCAAGACCTCAAGCGGGTCAGCCTACGGCTTCAACCTCCTATCCCGAAGGCGGAGTACTTCTCGTGAGGCCAGCTTAGCAAACTAAACTCTAGCTGCTTTGAGAGAGAAATTAGGCTCCCCGGCTTGTCATCACACACTCGTGTCGAAAAAAGGAGTGATAAATAATAATAATAATAATAGTAATAATAATAATAATAATAATAATAATAATAATAATAATAATAATAATAATAATAATAAAACTTTGCAACGACTAAGAAGAAGAACACTTATTATAAAACGGCTCATATAAATTTAAGAGCCCCCAAGTGACTTGGGTAAAAGAATTTTATGTATAGTGAATGTATGTACCAAAGTACTTATATCATATCCGTGTTCACCTGAACTTTATACGCGTATTAACCGACCGTCGGCTTCTCCCTCTTTGGTCAAGGGCCGAAGAGTGTTATGTACTCCATCTGTCGAGAATATTGATGGTGTTTTCGATAACTAGGCAATCAGGCCATAAGGCTGTAACAGATAAAGTGCGCTCAGGGAACTTATGCTATATTACTGACGAAGTGTAAGAAGCATCTTCGAATAAAATAGTACCCCCACCGATACCTTTCTTCGGTGCTCATTGTTACTATGAGACTTGTGCAATAGATTTTTTGTACTCATGAGTTCCGTTGTGTGCCAACCATAATTGAAAACAATAAGAGAGCTAGCTTTCGGCTTCACCCAGTCTGAGGTCCGGCTCGGATGACCCGATCGTGAAAATCGCAGAGGTGCTCCCATTACTCCCTAGCCGAACAATCGGGAACGTAGGGGTAAACACAGGAGCGAGGCAACCCAGCTTGCAAATCGCTTAAGTCAATATGGTCCATATTGTGGCGTAATACACAAACAAGGAACGAAGCCGTACAAGTATAATCATATGCAAGAGGAAAGGCTTCATGAAGGAAGCCCCCAAGTGAACTGGTGTAACGCCCTCGATGCGGCTATATCTCCCACGTGTCGAAGCACGACTTAGAGGCATAACCGCATTGAAAGCAATGTCGCAAGTGAGGTAATCTTCACACAACCCATGTAATACATAAAGGGAAAGAGAAACATAGTTGGCTTACAATCGCCACTTCACACAATTACATGAATAAAGCATTACAACATCCAAATACAATCAAGGTCCGACTACGGAACCAAAATAAAAGAAGAGTACCCCAAAAGCGACACGGTCCCCGATCGACCCCAACTGGGCTCCACTACTGATCAACTAGAACGAAACCACACAAAGGACAAGATCTTCATCGAGCTCCTCCTGAGCTTGGTTGTGTCATCTGCGCGGACTCATCGGCACCTGCAAGCTGGTTTTGGAAGTATCTGTGAGTCACGGGGACTCAACAATCTCACACCCTCGCTATCAAGACTATTTAAGCTTATGGGTAAGGTAAAGGTATGAGGTGGAGCTGCAGCAAGCGACTAGCATATAAGGTGGCTAACATACGCAAATGAGAGCGAGAAGAGAAGGTAAAGCACGATCGAGAAACTATGATCAAGAAGTGATCCTAGAACAACCTACGTCAAGCATAACTCCAACACCGGGTTCACTTCCCGGACTCCGCCGAGAAGAGACCATCACGGTTACACACGCGGTTGATGCATTTTAATTAAGGTCAACTTCAGGTTTTCTACAATCGAACATTAACAAATTCCCATCTGCCCATAACCGCGGGCACGACTTTCGAAAGTTCAAATCCCTGCAGGGGTGTCCCAACTTAGCCCATCACAAGCTCTCACGGTCAATGAAGGATATTCCTTCTAGCAGGAAGACCCGATCAGGCTCGGAATCCCGGTTACAAGACATCCTCGAGAATGGTAAAACAAGTCCAGCAACACCGCCCGAATGTGCCGACAAATCCCGATAGGAGCTGCACATATCTCGTTCTCAGGGCACACTCAGATGATACTAGCTACGAGTAAAACCAACCCTCAAGTTTCCCCGAGGTGGCCCCGCAAGCAGCTCGGTTCGGACCAACACTTAGAGAAGCACTGGCCCGGGGGGGGGGGGTTGAAATAAAGATGACCCTTGAGTCTGCAGAACCCAAGGGAAGGTGGTAGGTTGTTAGTGCAAATGGTAAAACCAAGGTTGGGCATTGCTGGAGGAGTTTTATTCAAGGCGAAATGTCAAGGGGTTCCCATTATAGCCCAACCGCGTAAGGAACGCAAAATCCGGGAACATAACACCGATATGACAGAAACTAGGGCGGCAAGAGTGGAACAAAACACCAGGCATAAGGCCGAGCCTTCCACCCTTTACCAAGTATATAGATGCATTAATTAGATAAGAGATATTGTGATATCCCAACAAGAATATCCATGTTCCAAACATGGAAGAATCTTCAATCTTCACCTGCAACTAACAACTCTATAAGAGGGGCTGAGTAACGCGGTAACATAGCCAAACAACGGTTTGCTAGGACAAGGTGGGTTAGAGGCTTGGTTCAACAATATGGGAGGCATGATAAGCAAGTGGTAGGTATCACAACATAGGCATAGCAAAAGAGCGAGCAACTAGCAAGCAAAGATAGAAGTGATTTCGAGGGTATGGTCATCTTGCCTGAAATCCCGCAAGGAAGAAGAAGAGTCCATGAAGAAGACAAATGGACGTAGTTTAACGGGTCCTCACAATCACGACGTTAACGGAACCAACCCGAAGAAGCAACACCGGAAAGAAGCAAACAACATAGTAAACAACCATCACATAAGCATGTCACGATGCACAAACAAGTATGATGCATGTCTGGTTTAATGAAGCATGGCATGGCAAAGTTCACAAACAATCCTACAAATTAAGTGGAGCACAATATGCAACTCCGTTGCATATTGACGAAACACCACGTGACTTATTTAGTTCGATCTTGTTTATGTACCCAACAATATTAAATGTTGTTAAACAAGGCAAGAGGGTGAAGCAAATGAAAACTACCTATCTATGCAAGTTTCAATGAGGCCGGAACAACAAACAACAAGTCCGGAAACTCCTCATGTGCATATTTTAAGGTTTGGTACTATTCTGCCCTAAACCATATTTTAGAGTTGTTAAACATGCAAAGTAAGGCCACCATGTTAAACTAGGCATTTTTCTACCCCATTTACATATAAAGTTTATTAGGTTTGGAGCTACGGTTATTTAGTTATGAATTAAAACATTTTAACATGACATAGAGCAAAAATTAATCAAACAACATTTTAAACATGGATGAAAATGGCATAATATGAAACTAGATGAAATTCTAGTCATGTTTCATATATAACTTATTTTAATCTGATGCACGGTTATTTAGATATTAAATGCATGAACTCTAGGGACTTTTCTGCAAAACAACCGTCTCAGGAATAATAGCTAAATTCGTTCCACGGGAAAAAAAAACAAGATTCGGGCCACATCTAGGATCTGGCCCAATAGGAGGATAGTAACAGGGGCGCTGGGGTGTGCCTCACCCATGGGCCAGGCCCAGATCTGTGGAGAGGGAGAGGCTGGCAGGGGCGCGCTGGGCCGGCCTGCTTGGTTCGGTCGGGGAAAGGTCAATGCGGTCGCTCGAACGACTCGGGGCAGATGCGGCGTCCTCCTCTTCTCGACAGGAAAAAGAGCAGCAGCGGTGTGGGACTTGGCGGCCGGTTCGGTGAAGCAAACAGCAGGCACGCCGGTGCTGAGGACTCCGACGAGCAGCAGGATGAGGAGGGGTCGGCGCGAGAGCTCGGTGGCGTCCGGATCCAAGCGCGAGAAGCCTTCGGGTCTCGTTTCCTGCCGGATCGAAGCGGAGGCAGCGGAGACCTTGGGACCTGGCGTCCATGGTGGAGGAGTTCCAAGGGCGGCGGCGCTGCACAGTTCCTGCTGGGAGGCGAGGTGAGAGATATAGGGAAAATAAAGGGGAGGGGCATGAGGATTAAGAGGAGGTGGTAGGCGCGGCACGAGGACTTGGCGTCGGCCAGGCAAGCGAAGGTGGACTTGGACGGGAGCAGACCGGGGGGAGGTCCGGCGGGCGGCGAAACGGGTGGATCAGCTCGGCCATCACTGGATCTGGTCAAAGGCGACCGCGGACTAAGTCGACGGCGGCGCTGTTCCAACTCCACGGCGAGCTCGTGCGAGAGGAAACGGGAGGAAGAGAGAGAGAGGGATGAGACAGGGTAAGAAGAAGGGAAAGAAGGAGGTAGCGCGAGGGGATTTGACTCAGGCGTCGGTGGTCTGCTCCAGCGAGCTGGCCGGTGCTCGGGCGGCTACAGGAGAGGAGCGACGGGCAGAGGATGCAGGACTTGGGCGGCGATGGTGGTTGGACAGGAGGGGAAAACGAGGAGAAGGTGGAGGCTAGTTTTGGATCTCGATGGGGAGTGTGGCGGTGGCGTGGGGATGGATGGGACATCTCCCCTAGAAATTAGGGTTGAATCTGTTTATATATTGTATATGGATCTTTGGGTAGGGGCTACCTCATCCCTCCGATCGTAATCGGACGGTCGAGAAACAAATAGGTAGGGAGTCCAAATAGGAAAAAAGGAGATGTTCTGTAGATGTTTCGGGATGATCTGAGTCCAACGGTGGCAACAGTCCGAGTCGGGTCCGGGACAGCTTTTCGGACGCGCGTGCGAGGAGGGCCATGGGCTGACGAGAGGGGTTAGGTAGGTGTAACATCCTCAATGCGACTATAGCTCCCACATGTCGAGGCACGACTTAGAGACATAATCGCATTGAAGGCATATGTCGCAAGTAAGGTAATCTTTACAACATCCCATGTAATATAATAATAAAGGGGAGATAACATAGTTGCATCGAGGGTGTTATAGTAGGGCATGAGGGTCTGTAGTGAAATGTGAAGATGGTCTAGGGAGGAAAAGAGAGGGAAAGTCCGGCAACAGTTTTCGGACACCGAAAACGTCCGACGTTAGACCGGCTATAATGCCGCTATAGTTATCCACTGGGGCATCAAACGATCTCCGAATGCGATGAAACTTGACAGGCGGTCTATCTACACTATAATAAGACCACACATCAACTCTCATCCCATTCCGAGAACATTTTCCGGCCACTTATAAAATACTATTTCGGACATGCCGCGGGCGCGTGCAAGTGTGTCTGGGCTCAGAACGGACAATGGAGAGAACGAGGAGGCCGGGACGGATGCAAGTTTTGAAAACATGATGATGCAATGCACATGATGACATGATAAGATGCAACACACAAGAAAATGACATGCCAACAACAGCAAATAAGCGGAGGACACCTGGCACATCTGTCTCGGGGCGTTACAACTGGGTATTTGAATTTGTGTGTCACAAACAAAGTTTTGACAAGGAGATTTTTTACAAGCAACTTTTTTCCAAAAAAGTATAATGCTTGGTCGAACCAAACACAAGTTAAAAAACTTAAAACTTCAAGCATGAAGGCAACTTAGCTGGGTAATGTGTTCGGTATTCATGATGCGGTCCGAGCTTGATGCGGGACAAGGTTCCATCCCCCAAGCCGGTACCGAGGTGGCGGAGCAAAGAGCTCGGCACTCCGAAGTGGTGACATAGCACGGTCAATGCAGGCCGGCAGAGTGATGCCGAAGTCCCCGGCATGGGGTAATGAAGTGCTAACGAAGCCCCTCGTCCAGCCGAGGTGACGTGGTATGTCAATACACTGAGTTGACGATACTGCCCAACCCGGATCATTTTCCTGTGCACAAAAAATAGTGCAAACCGGAGATAATAATAATAATGATAAAAAATGTTGCATAATAAATAATTTATGCAAAGTGAGTAATAAATGAAATATGGCTTGGCGCCGAAGTCAATGTCGATGCAGGGCGTCGGCGTGATGCGGTAAAGGTGTGGCAAAGCCTGAATTCACAGGTCGGTCCGAGTTCCGGATGCGGCGTTCACCGGAGTATGTACGGAAACTGACCGAACCACCACGCGACCTCGTTAGTGCGGCCATCATTTGATGGACCTGTGTACAGATGATGGAACAAATCAGAGTAATAATTTCTTAGGAAAAATAAACCCCAACAAGCAAAAATTACTAGGATTAATAGCACCTGGTTTATTTGTTGTAACAATTCGAAGAAAGGTGACTCCCATAATTGGGACTCGATCTGCACACCCATTGCCTGATGGGTGATAAAGCGACGGCAGGGCGATGCTGGCAAAGGTTGGCTTGCGGAGGCAAAGCCCTTGGTCCAGCTAACGTGACGAAGCTGGTCGGCTAGTGGCGTTGAAGTCTCCAGAGTAGGTTGATGAAGAGATGGCGAAGCCCCCGGTCCAGCCGAGATGTCGAAGCCTCGATGTCAGCCAACGAGTCGAAGTTGGTCGGCGTGATGGACATCGGCTTGAAGAAGCAACAGTGCGGCCCTGCCGATGCCGGTCGTGACGTGGTCGATGTCGGCTTGATGAAGTGACCGTGCGGCGATGCCGTGTGCCCGCTCCGTGTAATCCGTGGGGCGGCAATGTTTGTGATGATTTATCCTTCGCGATACCGAACTCTTGTTCGGCTTGCCGAGATGATGATCCGAAGAAGTTGAGCTTGGCTCAACAAAGGGACGACGTGTCTAGTGCAGGTCGGCAGCCTTGGAGTAATATTGTGGGACTGGTTTGACACCAGCATGATGATGAAGATGACCTCAGGGGAGGCTTAAAATTTATGGGCACGTGTTTAAAAATGACGCACAATACCCTAGAATAGAATTCCTCTAAAAAGATTGTCCAATATCACATTCTTAAAGAAACATGAATTCGGGTCAGATCCGTATTCACGCAGAAAACAGATCTAAAAAATGGTCCACTCATCGGAAGGTTCCTGGAGTTTGAACCGTCGGGTCGACCTGAAATTTGGAGGGGTGGTAGATATGGGAATTCCGCAGTAGATGAACGGTTAGATCTTCCAGAGGACCTCCGTGCTGGGCTCTGGAGACCACGCCCTAAACTCGTCCAGATTCCCGTCCAGATTTGACAGGGCTCCGGTATATCATAGTTTGTCGGAGATTTCTCCATTGGAACTCGACTAAATTTTGCATGGCTATTGTAGACGTAATTCCGCACCATTCCACCGAAGCAATCGTCAAACCGACACACGAGGAGGCAGTGATAGCGGATACAAGTTTGCTGCCCAGAAAAACAGCACGGCCGCCCGAGGGCAATGTTGACATTGAGCCCTCGAGCTCCATGGATGATTCCTCTATGATCATGATAGAGATCAGAGTTGATGTTGATGAAGGACCCCATACGAACATGACGATCGGAGGAGTGCAGTCCTCGGTCGAGCCAAGGTTACCAGTCGAGCCGGTGACGAAGATGTCGACGTCGCAGTTAATCCGTAGACAAGCCATCGATCCTTTTGCCGATCACACAGCGAAACTCTCAATGAAACCACCAATGTTGGTGTCAAAACCGGCGGATCTCGGGTAGGGGGTCCCAAACTGTGCATCTAAGGCGGATGGTAACAGGAGGCGAGGGACACGATGTTTACCCAGGTTCAGGCCCTCTTGATGGAGGTAATACCCTACGTCCTGCTTGATTGATATTGATGATATGAGTATTACAAGAGTTGATCTACCATGAGATCGTAGAGGCTAAACCCTAGAAGCTAGCCTATGGTATGATTGTTGTTGTATATCATCTAACGACTAGCCTGGCCTCGGTTTATATAATGCACCAGAGGCCTCGGATAACAAGAGTCCTAGCCGAATACGTCGGTGGGGAGGAGTCCTTGTCTTGATCGCCATGTCTTGTGGAATCTTCCTTGTATGCGGCAGACGTCCGAACTGGCCCATGAGTATACGGCCATGGGGGTCCTCGGCCCAATCTAACAGATCGGGAGATGACGTCGTGAGTACCCCCTAGTCCAGGACACCGTCAGCGGTCAATGCCGGATTTAGTGCCTCTAAGTCCGGTCAGGGGAAGAAGCCGTTCAAAAAGAACAATTCGGGCCCATCAAGCTTGGACCACATACTTGATCGGCTGTGCCAGATTCATGGCACCCCAGACAAACCACCCAATCATACCAATAGAGATTGTTGAGTTTTTAAACAAGCTGGCAAGTTAAATGCCGAAAACAAGGATAAGGGATCACAAAGCGAAGACTACGACGAGGAGCCCCGGTCGTCGAAGATAGGGGGACAGAAGAAGTTTCCCCCTCAGGTCAAAATAGTGAACATGATATACGCTACCCATATCCCCAAGAGGGAGCGCAAGTGCGCGCTCAGGGACGTCTACGCGATAGAGCCAGTCGCCCCAAAATTTAATCCATGGTTGTCATGCCCGATCACTTTTGATCGCCGGGATCATCCAACCAGTATCCATGGTTCAGTTGCACTGGTTCTGGACCCAATAATTGATGGGTTCCACCTGACACGAGTCCTAATGGACGGTGACAGCAGCCTCAACTTGCTCTATCAGGATACAATGCGGAAAATGGGCATTAACCCATCACGGATCAAGCCCACAAAGGCTAGCTTTAAGGGAGTCATACCGGGTGTAGAGGCCCGCTGTACGGGCTCAATCACACTAGAGGTTGTCATCGGATCTCCGGATAACTTCCGAAGCGAGGAGTTAATCTTTGATATCGTCCCCTTTCTCAGCGGCTACCATGCACTGCTCGGGTGAACCGCATTTGCTCGATTCAACGCGGTGCCACACTATGCCTATCTCAAGCTCAAGATGCCCGGACCACGCGGCATCATAACAGTTAAATGGAAACAGGGAACGCTCCCTCCCACCGAGGAGCACACCGCTGTCTTAGCGGCAGAGGTACAGGGCGTCCTTTTCAAGAAGAACCTCAATTCGGCGGCCAATCCCCCGGACACTGTCAAGAGAGTCCGAACCATTCTGCAGAAGGACAGCTCGGCTCGTCAAGAGCTCGACTAGCAATTTGGCCTACGTCCCACTCCTGACCAAGTGGCGGCAATAGTACCGCGCGTACATAATTACACACTAAAAGTACCATGGGCACAGATGGAAGCATAATAAGCTTGTGATCCGCAATACGGCTCGACTGCCTCGGACACACATAATTTCACTATTTCCTTTTTCTTTCTTTTTATTTTTCCTTTTTTTCACAGGCCTTTCCTGACGGCTTGACCATCGACTCTTTTCGAGGGATAAAAACACCAAGGCGACAAGAAGCATGGACGTACTGGGGAATCTTTAGGTGGTTTCTTTAACGATCCCTTTACCTATTTTCAAGACCCACATGCAGCTCTCCCTTGGTTAAGGCGTATTAAATAGCCTTCTGCTTATCGCACTACTTGTATAAATGCGCTTTAACGCACCAAGGAAATTATAATAGAAACAGTTTGCGTCCCAAATTTTACGGCTCTAGCTTTCCACTTGTTCTTCTTTTGATTCCTTTTTGCCTTTTTTCTGGTGACTTTATATAATAACACCTGTACACTCTGGTGCGTTTCAATTTACCAGGGGATTCATAGCGCCCCACAACATGGCAACAAAACTCTGTACACTTTTACAGTACAGTTCGGCACCTCGAATTTAGCACTATATGCATTCGCTCCGAATCATGTCTTTGGTCAATAGTTGGGTTGTCCGGCTCCTATGCTTACTACCTTCCATCCGCTGTATCGGCTAGGGTAGTAAAGGGAGAACTACTGTGATTGTGCCCTGGTTTACCCAAGTGAGCACCTTAGTAGAGAAAGCCGAAAAGTGACTGTCATGATGCGGCGAGAGCCGGTCAGCTCTTCGGAGGTCTCAAATCCTTAGAGATTTTTTCCGCATTACACGAGGGATCGGTACTTACCCGATCAAGTGTTTACAGAATCCTAGTCCGGATACTAGGGGCTGCGCCTATATTTCTATTGTCAAACTCCTATGGCTAAGTGAGGGTGCTAAAGCCGCATAGTCTGATTGCCTGGTTCATCGCGCTAAACACCTCCTTCAAAGACCAAACAATTGGATAAAGAGTGTTTAGATTACATCCCGAACACCCCCGTATTTCCTACGTGGGGGCAGAAGCCGACGACTGGCCAACTCTCAGATTTCACATAACGCAGCCGCACAGGAGGAGAATTTTTTTTAACAAAACATTATATTACATAGCGATTTTGTTCCATCATACAAGGCAAAGACAACATGAATGTATTCATTCGAAAATAATGTCTTGCGCACATTACGTGCTATAATGTGAGACCCCTCCAGTACATCTGCAAAATACCACTCGGGCGTGCGGTGCTCCTTGCCCTCTGGCGGCCCCTCGGTTGTCAGCTTGACAGCGTCCATCTTCGCCCACCACATCTTGACACGGGCGAAGGCCATGCACGCACCTTCAATGCAGGTCGATCGCTTGACGATGTCCAGCCGAGGACAGGCATTCACCAGCCGCTTCACAAGCCTGAAGTAGCTGCTGGGCATAGCTTCGGCAGGGCACAACCGGATTATCAAATCCTTCATGGCCAGTTCGGCCACCCTATGCAGGTCAACCGGCTATTTTAGCTGATCGATGGAGGGCACGAGATGCTCTGGCGCAAGGTATTGTGACCAGAACAGTTTCTCCGTTCAGCTCCCTTCTTCGGCCCAGAAGAACTCCGTGGCGTCGGACACATTCCGCGGTGATACATCTCCAACGTATCTATAATTTTTGATTGTTCCATGCTATTATATTATCTGTTTTGGATGTTAATGGGCTTTATTTTACACTTTTATATTATTTTTGGGACTAACCTATTAACCCAAGGCCCAGTGCAAATTGCTGTTTTTTTGCCTATTTCAGTGTTTCGCGGAAAAGGAATATCAAACGGAGTCCAAACGGAATGAAACCTTCGGGAGCGTGATTTTTGGAACAAATGTGATCCGGAGGACTTGGAGTGGACGTCAAGAAATGGACGAGGATTCCACGAGGCAGGGGGCGCGCCTACCCCCCGGGTGCGCCCTCCCCCCTCGTGGGGCCCTCGTGGCTCCACCGACCTACTTCTTCCTCCTATATATGTTCACATACCCCAAAAACATCGAGGAGCACCATGAAACCCTATTTCCACCGCCGCAACCTTCTGTACCCAAGAGATCCCATCTTGGGGCCTTTTCCGGAGCTCCGCCGGAGAGGGAATCGATCACAGAGGGCTTCTACATCAACACCATAGACTCTCCGATGATGTGTGAGTAGTTTACCACAGACCTTCAGGTCCATAGTTATTAGCTAGATGGCTTCTTCTCTTTCTTTGGATCTCAATACAAAGTTCTCCTCGATCTTCTTGGAGATCTATTCGATGTAATTCTTTTTGCGGTGTGTTTGTCGGCATCTGATGAATTGTGGGTTTATAATCAAGATTATTCGTGAACAATAATTGGTTCTTCTCTGAATTCTTTTATGTATGATTTGTTATCTTTGCAAGTCTCTTCGAATTATCAGTTTGGTTTGGCCTACTAGATTGATCTTTCTTGCAATAGGAGAAGTGCTTAGCTTTGGGTTCAATCTTGCTGTGTCCTTTCCCAGTGATAGCAGGGGCAGCGAGGCACGTATTGTATTAATGCCATCAAGGATAAAAATATGGGGTTTATATCATATTTCTTGAGTTTATCCCTCTACATCATGTCATCTTACCTAAGGCGTTATTCTATTCTTATGAACTTAAAACTCTAGATGCATGCTGGATAGCGGTCGATGTGTGAAGTAATAGTAGTAGATGCAGGCAGGAGTCGGTCTACTTGTCGTGGACGTGATGCCTATATACATGATCATGCCTAGATATTTTCATAATTATTCGCTTTTCTATCAATTGCTCGACAGTAGTTCGTTCACCCACCGTAATACTTATGCTATCTTGAGAGAAGCCACTAGTGAAACCTATGGCCCCCGGGTCTATTTAACATCATATAAGTTTCCAATCTATTTTTACTTTGCAATCTTTACTTTCAATCTATATCATAAAAATACCAAAAAATATTTATCTTATCATTATTATCTCTATCAGATCTCACTCTCGTAAGTGACCGTGAAGGGATTAACAACCCCTTTATCGCAGTTGTTGCGAGGTTCTTATTTGTTTGTGTAGGTACGAGGGACTTGCGTGTGGCCTCCTACTGGATTGATACCTTGGTTCTCAAAAACTGAGGGAAATACTTACACTAGTTTGCTGCATCACCCTTTCCTCTTCAAGGGAAAACCAACACAATGCTCAAGAGGTAGCACGCGGCAGATCTGCAAATGCCCGTAGAGAACTCCGAATCCCGGTTAGTAGGAAATATTTCTTCTTCACATACTTGCTTTGCATACTAAATGCCTTACCCGCTGTGATCTTCTTGGCCTCCTGGATCTCCTGGAGGGCACCCTGGGCTTCAACCCGGGCCGCTTCCGTGCTTTGGCGAGCCTTTGAGAGTTCGGCCTCTCGAGCCGAAAAATCACCCTCCAAGGCCTCATACTTCTTCACAACATCTTGGAGCTCATGTTGGACCTCGTTCAGCCTGGCCTTAAGCTTCTTATGAGAGGCCTGCTCCTTGACAGCTTTCCCCTCGGCTTCGGCCAGGGCCTTTTCAGGGCCTCTACCTCGGTCGTCGCCCCTACACATATCATGACACTACGGTCAGTGTACATCATTTATTCTTTCTGAATACATAGCGAGTCACTACATACCTTGCTGGTCTTCTAGCTGCTTCCTCGCCTGGCCGAGTTCCTCTTCGGCCCACTCCAGTCTCTGCTTTAGTCCGGAGACTTTGGTAGTGTGAGAGGTCGCGGCCAGCAGTGACGCCCGCTAATTCACATCAGACACAGTTTGGTTAGTTTCCTGTGAAATTTAATTGATCCTCTGTCCGGCTTTTCTTTTCGAACACCGGACAGTGTCTCAGGGGCTACTGTCTACATTGGGATCTTCACAGTTAACGCCGCTTACCTCAAAACCTGTCAGCAGGCCGCTGCAGGCTTCGGTCAGTCCGCTCTTGACGGACTGAACCTTCTCAATCACCGTACCCATAAGGATATGGTGTTCTTCCACAATGGAAGCACCCCGTAGCGCTTCCAATAGATTATATGGCACCTCTAGTTGGACATAGGTCGCCAGCGGGACGGGCACGTCTCCTTCTCTTGAAGGAGGCTGCTTGTCGGACTCTGGGGCCGTATGGGTCTCCAGATCCATGCTCGGATGGGGCCGAATTGAGGACGGCCCCCGTCCTCAATCTCCATGGGGGTCCGTTCCCCCATGTGTCCGGCGGCTGAGGTGTCGTCCTCCGGCGCCGCCATGACGGTCTCCTGAACCTCTCCCTGGCCTGGGAAGGTCCTTTGGGACAACACCTCGTCGTCTCCCTTGGCCTTGGGAGAGTAAGCGGTCGGCGGTGTCTTGCTGGCCATTTCCTTTGAGTCCAACGAGCCTCTTGATGAGGATCGCTGGGAGCTGTCGTGGGCCGGACTGCAATAACATTATTAAACCATATAAAATACCGTAAGGTGGAGAGGCCGGATAAATGAACGTGTGTGGGTTATTTGTACTCACGATGCGGCCAAGGGCTTGTTTCGGGGGGCGTCGCTCCGGGCTGCTGTTGACGTCCCACGCGGAGCTGTCCGCGAGTGGGCCTTTCCCCTTTTTGGGCGCCTACGCCTCCAGATTTGAGGAGGCCGCCCTCTTCTTCCCCCCCCCCTCAGGGGGAGAGTCGCTCTCCTCCTCCTCCTCCTCCTCATCGTCGTCGTCTTTGGTGGTGGAGGAGCGGGTCTTGTCTTCAGACGTCACGTCCGAAGCGCCTTTGCGGCGGGGGCCACTCTGGACCCCCTTGGCCTTCTTCTCTGGTGCAGTATAGGGCGCCGGCACTAGCATCTTCACCAGGCGCAGGATGATTGGTTCCTCGGGTAGCAGAGCCAGACACCGAATCTGCTTCGCCCTCTCCATCCATTCCTGAAGAAGCAATGATTATAAAAGTTCAGATATCCTCCTTGTAACAAGCAAGTAGAGGATGTGTTAAAGGCTCACCTTGTTGGCGAGGTGGTTAATGTCATCCCGCGGTCCGAGTTTGTGGCTGGCGGTCTCTCGTTGCCCTTGAAGAGCAACTTCCGGGCATCTTCATGAGTGGTTTCGAAGCACCTCTTCAGGGTTTGGTGCTTCTTCGGATTGAACTCCCATAAAGGGCAGCTTCGGCTTTGGCATGGGAGAATCCAGCGAACTAGCATCACCTGGATTACATCGACGAGCTTGATATCTTTATCCACCATGCTCTGAATGCGCGTCTGCAACGCTATCAACTCGTCTGACGAAGACCAATTCGGGATCTTCTCAACCCAGGAGGTGAGTCACATTGGAGTGCCGAAGTTGAATTCGGCAGCTGCGGCCCAGTTGGCGCTGCGGGGTTCTGTGATGTAGAACCACAGTTTCTGCCATTCCTTGACAGTTTCCAAGAAAGTGCCTTTCGGCCAGGAGACGTTGGTCAGCTTGCTCACCATGGCGCCTCCGCATTCCGCGTGCTGGCCATCCACCACATTCAGCTTACACGTTGAAGACCTTAAGCCACAGCCCGAAGTGGGGTTGGATGCAGAGGAAGGCCTCACACATGACAATGAACACTGAGATGTTGAGGAAAGAGTTCGGGGCTAAATCATGGAAGTATAGCCCATAATAGAACATCAGCTTGTGGACAAAAGGGTGGAGTGGAAACCCTAGCCCGTGGAGGAAATAAGGGATGAATACCACCCTCTCATTGGGTTTCAGCATGGGGACGACTTGCCCCTTGGCTGGAAGACGGTGGGCGATTTCCTTTGCCAGATACCCAGCCGCCCGAAGCTCAGTAATGTCCTTCTCCTTGACAAAGGAGGCCATCCACTTGCCTTGACCTCCGGATCCAGACATGGTTGAGTGCTTGCTCGAGTGGGAAAAAGATGAGAACTTGGGTGCTAGAGCTCAAGAGTGGAAGGGCAGAGGAAGAGAGAAGGCGTGGGAGAAGAAGGGGGAATCCTTATCCCCTTATAAAGGCAGTGGATATCGAATGCCTCCCCACTCGTCCTAAAACTCGCCTATTCCCAAGGGATCTGTAAACGGCACAGTTGGGTTACCCACGCCCGTATTGATGAGAATCCCGCAATAAGGGGACATGATCTCTGCTTTGACAGGATGTTCCAATGGAAACCACATCTCAAAGCGCGAAACGGAAAATAAAACCGGTTCGATATAATGGCCGGACAAACATGATGTCATCTTCTAAAAAGTTGTCAGCAAATGGGACTCATGAAATATCATATTCCCTGCAGTCGTGTGTGGAACTTGTGTTGCGGATCTGGACACCTTCATTTTATCTGAAGACTATCTTGGAGTATTCAGAAAGTGGAACCCGCCTTGCAATGCCGAAGACAATCTGCGCGCCGGACACATCGTCATTGAAGCCTGGTTTGGGAGCTACTGAGGGAGTCCTGGACTAAGGGGTCCTTGGGCGTCTGACCTATTTGATATGGGCCAGATTGATGGGCCATGAATATACGAAGACCAAAGACTCTACCCGTGTCCGGATGGGACACTCCTTGGCGTGGAAGGGAAGCTTGGCGATCAACTATGAAGATTCCTTTCTCTGTAACCGACCTTTTGTAACCCTAGATCCCTCATGTGTCTATATAAACCGGAGGGCTAGGTCCATAGAGAGATCATCATAATCATAGCTAGGCCAAACTTTTAGGGTTTAGCCATTACGATTTTGTGGTAGATCAAGTCTTGTAATACTCATATTCATCAAGATCAATCAAGCAGGAAGTAGGGTATTACCTTCATAGAGAGGGCCCAGACCTGGGTAAACATTGTGTCCCCCATCTCCTGTTACCATCGATCCTAGACGCACAGTTCGGGACCCCCTACCCGAGATCCGCCGGTTTTGACACCGACAGTTGCACCACAGAATACCGACTGCGATGGCAATGCGAGCACAAACGAGTAGGAGTACTGTAGGGTCCCTATCCCCGACGGTTTCTGGGTCGTGTGGGAAGGACCCCCCTATCGCCGTCAGTTCACTAGGCGACAGTTCCAAATTCCATCACGGAAAGGGGTTAAAAACCGTTTGTATAGCACCGACACGCACCAGTGATAAAGATGATCTACAAGTATCTCCGTGTTGAGTTGGCATAGATCGAGATTAGGATTTGTCACTCCAAGTATCAGAGAGCTATCTCTGGGCCCTCTCAGTAATACACATCATAAGCTTGCAAGAAAACGACTAAGGAGTTAGTCATGAGGTGATGTATTACGGAACGAGTAAAGAGACTTGCCGGTAATGAGAATGAACTAGGTATAAAGATACCGACGATTGAATCTCGGGCAAGTAACATACCGACAGACAAAGGGAATTACGTATGTTGTCATAACGGTTCGACTGATAAAGATCTTCGTAGAATATGTAGGAGGCAATATGGGCATCTAGTTTCCTCTATAGGTTATTGACCGGAGAGGTGTCTCGGTCATGTCCACATAGTTCTTGAACACGTAGGGTCTACACGCTTAAGATTCCATGATGATATTGTATTATATGAGTTATGTGATTTGGTGACCGAATGTTGTTCGGAGTCCCGGATGAGATCACTGACATGACGATGAGTCTCGAAATGGTTAAGAGGTAAAAAATGATATATAAGACGAGAAGTGTTCCTGAGGGTACCGGGTACATACCGGGTCACCGGAAAGGGTTCTAGGAACCCCCAGCAAAAGATATGGGCCTTATGAGCCAAGAGGGGAAACGCACCAGCCACCAGGGGCTGGTGCACCCCCCATGTGGGCCGAACCAATGGGAGAAGGAAAGGGGGGGATTCGGCCTCCCCCTTCCCTCTCTCCCCCTCCTCTTTCCTTCCCCCTCCGGTAAATAAGGAAGGGGGCAGCCGGCCAAGAAGGAACCCAAGTAGGATTCGGTCCTACTTGGGGTGCCTCATGGCCTCTCCCCTCCACCTCCTACCTATATATATGTGGGAGGGGATCTAGCACACCCCAGACAATTTCCTAGCTGTGTGCGGAGCCCCCTTCCACCGTTTACTCCCACGGTCATATCTTTGTAGTGCTTAGGCGAAGCCCTGCGCGGATCACTTCACCATCACCGTCACCACGCCGTCGTGATGACGGAACTCATCTACTACCTTGACAACTTGCTGGATCAATAAGGCAAGGGATGTCATCAAGCTGAACATGTGCAGAACTCGGAGGTGTCGTACGTTCGGTACTTGATCAGTCGGAGCTAGAAGAAGTTCGACTACATCAGCCGCGTTGTCAAATGCTTCCACTTACGGTCCACGAGGGTACGTAGACACACTCGCCCCCTCATTGCTATGCATCTCCATGGATAGATCATTTCATGTGCATAGAATTTTTTTGTTTTCCATGCAACGTTTCCCAACGGTGGCATCATGAGAGGTTTTGAATAAAGGGTTGTGGGGCTTTTGCCTCACAGTATTCAGTCAAACAAAATAGTGGCATCATGAGCCAGGTCTATGCGTAGATGATATGCATGAGTAGAACACAAAGAGTTGTGGGCAGTGATAGTCATACTGCTTACCACCAATGTCTTATTTTGATTCGGCGGTATTGTGGGATGAAGCGGCCCGGACCAACCTTACATGTCCATGCACATGAGACCGGTTCCACCGACTAATATGCAACTAGTTTTGCATAAAGGTGGGTGGCGGGTGTCTGTTTCTTCTACTTTAGTTAAATTGAATTTGACTGCGGCTGGTCCTTGAAGAAGGTTAAAACAACAAACTTACGAAACATCGTTGTGGTTTTATGCATAGGTAAGAACGGTTCTTGCTAGAAGCCCGTAGCAGCCACATAAAACTTGCTACAACAAAGTAGAGGATGTCTAACTTGTTTTTGCAGGGAATGTTGTGATGTGATATGGTCAAGACATGATGTGATATACGTTATTGTATGAGATGATCATGTTTTGTAAAAGTTACTAGCAACTAGCAGGAGCCTTATGGTTGTCTCTTTATTGTATGAAATGCAAACGCCATGCAATTGCTTTACTTTATCACTATGCGTTAGCGATAGTTGTAGAAGCAATAGTTGGCGAGACGACCACGGCACTATAATGGAGATCAAGGTGTCGAGCCGGTGACGATGGAGATCATGACGATGCTTTGGAGATGGAGACCAAAAGCACAAGATGATGATGGCCATATGATGTCACGTATTTTGATTGTATGTGATGTTTATCTTTTATACATCTTATTTTGCTTAGAATGGCGGTAGCATTATAAGAAGATACCTTCACTAAATTTCGAGGTAAAAGTGTTCTCCCTGAGTATGCACTGTTGCTATAGTTCGTCGTGTTGAGACACCATGTGATGATCGGGTGTGATAGACTCTACGTTCACATACAACGGGGGCAAGACAGTTTTGCACATGCAACATACTTGGGTTAAACTTGACAAGCCTAGCATGTACAGACATGGCCTCGGAACACTAGAGACCGAAAGGTCAAACATGAATCGTATAGTAGATATGATCAACATAGAGATGTTCACCATTGATGACTACCCCATCTCACGTGATGATCGGACATGGGTTAGTTGATTTGGATCATGTATCACCTATATGACTTGAGGGATGTGTTGGGGAACGTAGCATGCAATTTCAAAAAATTCCTACGACCATGCAAGATCTATCTAGGAGATGCATAGCAATGAGAGGAGGAGAGTGTGTCCACGTACCCTCGTAGACCGAAAGCAGAAGCGTTAGGTTAATGCGCTTGATGTAGTCGAACGTCTTCACGATCCAACCGATCCAAGTACCAAACATATGGCACCTCCGTGTTCAGCACACGTTCAGCTTGATGACGTCCCTCGAACTCTTGATCCAACAGAGGGTCGAGGGAGAGTTCTGGTACCACGGCGGCGTGGTGATGGTGATGGTGATGTGATCCACGCAGGGCTTTGCCTGAGCACTACGGTGCTATGACCGGAGGTATAAACTATGGAGGGGGCACCGCACACGGCTAAGAGAACAATTGTTGTGTCTTTGGGGTTCCCCCCGCCCGCGTATATAAAGGAGGAGGGGAGGAGGCCGGCCACAAGGGGCGCGCCAAGGAGAGGGGAGTCCTACTAGGACTCCAGTCCTAGTAGGATTCGCCCCCCTTTTCCTTCTACCGGAGGGGGAAAGGGGAAGGAGAGGGAGTAGGAGAAGGAAAGGAGGGTGGCGCCCGCTTCCCTAGTCCAATTCGGCCTCCTCCCTTGTGGGGGGCGCACCAGCCCCTTGTGGGCTGGTTAGCCTCCCTCCTATGGCCCATATCTTTCCCTAGGGGGTTTTGTTAACCCCTCTGGTACTCTGGTTTGTACCCGATACACTCCGGAACCCTTCCGGTGTCCGAATACTACCTTCCAATATATCAATCTTTACCTCTTGAACATTTTGAGACTCCTCGTCATGTCAGTGATCTCATCCGGGACTCCAAACAAACTTCAGTCACCAAAAACACATAACTCATAATACAAATCGTCATCAAACGTTAAGCGTGCGGACCCTACGGGTTCGAGAACTATGTAGACATGACCGAGACACATCTCCGGTCAATAACCAATAGCGGAACTTAGATGCTCATATTGGTTCCTACATACTCTACAAAGATCTTTATCGGTCAAACCGCATAACAACATACATCATTCCCTTTGTCATCGGTATGTTACTTGCCCGAGATTCGATCGTTGGTATCATCATACCTAGTTCAATATAATTGTTGGCAAGTCTCTTTACTCGTTCCGTAATGCATCATCCCGCAACTAACTCATTAGTCATATTGCTTGCAAGGCTTATAGTGATGTGCATTACCGAGATGGCCCAGAGATACCTCTCTGATACACTGAGTGACAAATCCTAATCTTGATCTATGCTAATGCAACAAACACCTTCGGAGACACCTATAGAGCATCTTTATAATCACCTAGTTATGTTGTGACGTTTGATAGCGCACAAGGTGTTCCTCCGGTATTCGGGAGTTGCATAATCTCATAGTCAGAGGAATATGTATAAGTCATGAAGAAAGCAATAGCAATAAAACTAAGCGATCATTATGCTAAGCTAACGGATGGGTCTTTTCCATCACATCATTCTATAATGATGTGATCCCGTTCATCAATTGACAACACATGTCTATGGTTAGGAAACTTAACCATCTTTGATTAACGAGCTAGTCAAGTAGAGGCATACTAGGGATACTCTGTTTTGTCTATGTATTCACACATGTACTAAGTTTTCGGTTAATACAATTCTAGCATGAATAATAAACATTTATCATGATATAAGGAAATATAAAATAACAACTTTATTATTGCCTCTAGGGCATATTTCCTTTTGTCTCCAACTTGCACCAGAGTCAATAATCTAGTTCACATCGCCATGTGATTTAACAACCATAGTTCACATCGCCATGTTTATGTGATTAACAACCATAGTTCACATAGCCATGTGACCAAGACCCAAAGGGTTTACTAGAGTCAATAATCTAGTTCACATCACTATGTGATTAACACCCAAAGAGTACTAAGGTGTGATCACATTTTGCTTATGTTAGAAGTTTAGTCAACGGGTCTGTCGAATTCAGATCCGTATGTATTTTGCATATTTCTATCTCTACAATGCTCTGCACAGAGCTACTCTAGCTAATTGCTCCCACTTTCAATATGTATCCAGATTGAGACTCAGATTCATCCGGATCAGTGTAAAAGCTTGCATCGACATAACTCCTTACGTCGAACTCTTTGTCACCTCCATAACCGAGAAACATTTCCTTAGTCCTCTTTAGGTACCTAAGGATAATTTTGACCGCTCTCGAGTGATCTACTCCGGGATCACTATTGAACCCCCTTACCAAACTCATGGCAAGGTACACAATAGGTTTGGTATACAACATGTCATACATTATAGAACCTATGACTGAGGCATAGGGAATGACTTTCATTCTCTTTCTATTTTCTGTCGTGGTCGGGTTTTGAGTCTTAATCAGCTTCATAGCTTACAACTCAGGCAAGAACTCCTTCTTTGACTGATTCATTTTGAACTCCTTCAAAATCTTATCTAGGTATGTACTCATCAAAAGTCTTATCAAGCATCTTAATCCATCTCTATAGATCTAGATGCCCAATATGTAAGCAGCTTCACCGAGGTCTTTCTTTGAAAAACTCCTTTCAAACACACCTTTATGCTTTTCGGAAAATTCTACATCATTTCGGATCAACAATATGTCATTCACATATACTTATCAGAAAAGTTGTAGTGCTCCCACTCACTTTCTTGTAAATACAGGCTTCGCCATAAGTCTGTATAAAACCATATGCTTTGATCACCCTATCAAAGCGTATATTCCAACTCCGAGATGCTTGCAACAGTCCATAGATGGATTGCTGGAGTTTGCACACTTTGTTATCACCTTTAGGATCAACAAAACCTTTGGTTGCATCATATACAACTTTTTCTTTTAAGGAATGCAGCTTTGACATCCATTTGCTAGATTTCATAAAATGCGGCAATTGCTAACATGATTCGGACAAACTTTAAGCATTGATACGAGTGAGAAAATCTCATCGTAGTCAACACATTGAACTTGTCAAAAAACTTTTTGCAACAATTCGAGCTTTGTAGATAGTAACACTACCATCAGCGTCCATCTTTCTTTTGAATATCCATTTATTCTCAATGGCTCGCCGATCATCGGGCAAGTCAATCAAAGTCCATACTTTGTTCTCATACATGGATCCTATCTCAGATTTCATGGCCTCAAGCCATTTATCGGAATCTGGGCTCATCATCGCTTCTTCATAGTTCGTAGGTTCGTGATGGTCTAGTAACATGACTTCCCAAATAGGATTACCGTACCAATCTGGTGCGGAACGTGCTCTTGTTTACCTACTAGGTTCAGTATTAACTTGATCTGAAGTTTCATGATCATTATCATTAGCTTCCTCACTAGTTGGTGCAGGCACCACGGGAACAGTTTTCTGTGATGAGCTACTTTCCAATTCGAGAGAAGGTACAATTACCTCATCAAGTTCTACTTTCCTCCCACTCACTTCTTTCGAGAGAAACTCCTTCTCTAGAAAGGATCCATTCTTAGCAACAAAGATCTTGCCTTTGGATCTGTGATAGAAGGTATACCCAACAACTTCTTGTGGGTATCCTATGAAGACGCACTTCTACGATTTGGGTTCGAGCTTATCAGGCTGAAACTTTTTCACATAAGCATCGCAACTCCAAACTTTAAGAAACGATAGCTTAGGTTTCTTGCTAAAACACGGTGTCATCTCAATGGATTTAGATGGTGCCCTATTTAACATGAATGCATCAGTCTTGAATGCATAACCCCAAAACGATAGTGGTAAATCGGTAAGAGACATCATAGATTGCACCATATCTAATAAAGTGTGGTTACAACGTTCGGACACACCATTACGCTATGGTGTTCCAGGTGGCATGAGTTGCGAAACTATTCCACATTGTTTTAAATGAAGACCAAACTCGTAACTCAAATATTCATCTCCACGATCAGATCATAGAAACTTTATTTTCTTGTTACGGTGATTTTCCACTTCACGATGAAACTCTTTGAACTTTTCAAATGTTTCAGACTTATGTTTCATTAAGTAGATATACCCATATCTGGTCAAATCCTCTATGAAGGTTTAGAAAACAACGATACCCGCCGCGAGCCTCAACACTCATTGGACCGCATACATCAGTATGTATTATTTCCAATAAGTCAGTGGCTCGCTCCATTGTTCCGGAGAACGGAGTCTTAGTCATCTTGCCCATGAGCCATGGTTCGCAAGCATCAAGTGATTCCAAAAGCCCATCTGCATGGAGTTTTCTTCATGCGCATTACACCAATATGACCTAAATGTCACTGCCACAAATAAGTTGCACTATCATTGTAAACTTTTCATCTTTTGGCATCAATATTATGAATATGTGTATCACTACGATCGAGATTCAATAAACCATTTACATTGGGTGTATGACCATAGAAGGTTTTATTCATGTAAACAGAACAACAATTATTCTCTGACTTAAATGAATAATCGTATCACAATAAACATGATCTAATCATATTCATCCTCAATGCAAACACCAAATAACATTTATTTTGGTCCAACACTAATCTCGAAGGTAAAGGGAGTGTGTGATGGTGATCTTATCAACCTTGGAATCACTTCCAACACACATCGTCACCTCGCTCTTAACTTGTCTCTGTTCATTTTGCAATTCTTGTTTCAAGTTACTAATCTTAGCAACTGAACCAGTATCAAATACCCTGGGGTTACTATGAACACTAGTAAAGTACACATCAATAACATGTATATCAAATATACCTTTGTTCACTTTGCCATCCGTCTTATCTGTTAGTATTTTGGGTAGTTCTGCTTCCAATGATCATTCCTTTGCAGTAGAAGCACTTAGTTTAAGGCTTATATCTACCTTTGAGTTTCTTCAAGGGAGTGGCAACTTGCTTGCCATTCTTTCTTGAAGTTCCCTTTCTTTTCGTTTGCCCCTTTTCTTGAAACTAGTGACCTTGTTAACCGTCAACACTTGATGCTCTTTCTTGATTTCTACCTTCGCTGATTTTAGCATCGCGAAGAGCTTGGGAATCATTTTCGTCATCCCTTGCGTATTATAGTTCATCAGAAAGTTCCAGTAACTTGGTGATAGTGACTAGAGAACTCTGTCAATCACTATCTTATCTGGAAGATTAACTCCCACTTCATTCAAGCTATTCTCCTCCATCTTGTAGGCAAAGTACTTGCTAGAGGTCTCATACCTCTAGACTCGGGCATGAGTCTGAAATACCAATTTTAGCTCTTGGAACATCTTATATGCTCGGTGGCATTCAAAATGTTTTTGAAGTCCCGATTCTAAGCCGTAAAGCATGGCGCACCAAAATATCAAGTAGTCATCATACCGAGCTTGCCAAACATTCATAACGTCTGCATCTGCTCCTGCAATAGGTCTGTCACCTAGCGGTGTATCAAGGACATAATTCTTCTGTGTAGCAATGAGGATAATCCTGATATCATGGATCCAGTCCGCATCATTGCTAATATCAACTTTCAACTTATTTTTCTCTAGGAACATATCAAAAATAAACGGGGAGCTACATCGCAAGCTACTGTTCTTACAGCATAGATATGCAAAAACTATCAGGACTAATTTCATGATAAATTAAAGTTCAATTAATCATATTACTTAAGAACTCCCACTTAGATAGACATCCCTCTAGTCATCTAAATGATCACGTGATCCATATCAACTAAACCATCTCCGATCATCTCGTGAGATGGAGTTGTTTTCAATGGTGAAGATCTCTATGTTGATCATATCTACTATATGATTCACATTCGACCTTTCGGTCTCAGTGTTCTGAGACCATGTCTGCATATGCTAGGCTCGTCAAGTTTAACCCGAGTATTCTGCATGTGCAAAACTTTCTTGCACCCGTTGTATGTGAACGTAGAGCTTATCACACCCGATCATCACGTGGTGTCTCGACACGACGAACTATCGCAACGGTGCATACTCAGGGACACTACTACAGGATGCTGCTAACGTGACACTACGATCAGAGACCCTTCGAGAAACTGTGTGTGAAGCAATAATCGCAAACGGTGTTGTATGAAAACCGTCAGAAATGATGCAAAACATTTGCGATGAATGATCCATCAAACACGGTTCAGATTATAGTTGCATGTGCGATGAGGGGCATACGGTTCATCTGCACAAACTATTTGCGATGAGACAGAACAACAGAAACGGGAAGCCAGATCAAGGTGTGTGTGATATACGGCATACAGTTCACTCTAATGAACCGTTTGCGATGAGTGAGGTGAACACAAACGATTCGGCGTACCAAGATGTGTGTGATACCTAGCAAACAGGTCGGTAAACAGAATTGTGTACGATCATTATAGACATCCCATATGGTCTTTTTTTGTGAATTGTGTGCTCGTCAGGGCACACGGTTCAATAAACCAACCTGTTGGCGATAATGTAGAAGATCTCTATCGAATACATATTACTAACTATCTGCGATGAGATTGACAGGATAAACAAAGATATATACAGTCTGCTTAATTTAATCCTTCTTCTTGTTGTTGTTCTTGTTTGATGGCCCCGCGACATCATCTTGGCAAGGACGCTTCTTGCTGCTGACCGTTGGCTTTTCATCGCCGCCGCCATCGTCATCGTCGTTGTTGTCGTCGTCCTCCTCCTCCTCGCTCGACCATTCCTCCTCATCATCATCGTCGTCCTCTTCTTTGTCCTCCAACAGCTCCTCGTCCGCCTGGTTTTCGTATGACGAATCCGGAGGCGGCATCCCTTCCGTGAACCGGATATAATCAAGGTCTGGGCTCGACGCCGAACTCATGGAAGACGAGTGGGACGATTCCGATGTTGACCTATCATCGGGCGCTAGATTGCTGGCCGAACTGTCGTCCTCGCTATTGCTCAACATGGCTGCAGAGTGTGTGCCAGTGTGTAGCGCGGCCTGCCGGGGATGATGAAGATGGTGGACACTTAAGCGGGGTATGCAAAGAAGAGGAACTGCCAATTGAAGCAGGGATTGAAGCAGAGGTTGACGTATTATCTAACCGTTGATATAATCAACCGCAATTATTTGTACCCAGTCGCTCCAAATTCCCGGGGTTGCGTGGAACTCCTATTGGCTATTTGGCCGGTTTCTTTTTTGAGGACAAAAACAAGGACGAGTTTTGGGATTATGCACCGGTACCGGTACGAACGGAGTAGGAAAGTTGGCAAGCAATACATTGAGCTCTTGTTATTGATAAAGCCAGTAATAATCAAACTAGAAAGGAAAAGAAAAAAGGCAAAGAAAAATATCTGCACGAATCTTCGCGTAACATCAATGGCATAGGACCTAGATGTGCATAACTTAGAGCACATCTAGATGTGCTTTAGCAATACTGTCAAACAAAACCCCTAATCATCATTGCAAACAGCGCATAGAACATGGCTAATGCGACAACCACAACTACACATGCTAGTTCCTTCTTGTATCTTGCTTTCATCTGTTGTCTGTGATTGGTTCTTTCTTGCTTCATCGTACTGATTGTACATTCCAGATCAGCCAGTTTCTTCTTCAGATTTATGTGATCTTCTACGAGCTTGGTGATAACACTTCGAGCCCTACCATGCCATTCTTCATCCAGCCAGTTAACAAAGGCACAAGCCTCATATCCCTGCCAATGTTAAATAGTATTCTGGATGAGCAGTGGCATTAACTGAAGTAAAATGATGAACTTAATTAGCACTAACCTCTAAGGTGCAACTTAGAAACCACCTGCCAATGTTGAATCCTTTCGTGCATACACGTCGAGCAGGAGTGTGCCCATGCACACAACTCAGCTTTTGGTACTTCTCGGTGGCGCAAAACTCAGAGTCGAACTCGTGTTGCGCGAGTCTGGAGTCAAGCTCCGGATCCGGAGGCAGATCGCTTTCCTGGGTGGGGGTCATTCAGCAAGGATCTATACTTTGGACATGCTGAAAAAGATCGGGATAGATTGGAACCTGACAGGACGATTCGGACCCGTAGTACATCTGCCTTTTGATGACCTTAGGCAAGTGCTCGGTGGCGACCGCCGTCGTGGCGGCGATACGAGCAGGAGCAGCCGCACCGAAACCATCAGCACCACTCCTCCGCATTCCCCCAATGTCAGCGCCACGCGAGGGAATTTGGAGGCTATGTAGGGATTTGGGGGAACTGGGGAAACTGTGGAGATAAGATAACGGTCAAGAACTACTAATGGCATTATATATATGTTGTATATGGCACACTGTTTGTACATGTCATTTGTGTTAGGTATTACAACGTCACACACGATTTCTGCACCAAATTTTGTGAGAAGACAACGTAGGTTAGACACGGTTGTCGTTACATAACCGTATGTGATGTACTACCCTATCCATATAATTGAGTTACGGTGATACACCGTGTAAACAGCCGCTCCGCGGATATCCGTCAAAAAAAATAGCCGCTCTGCATATAGAGATGGCGGCGGTGTCCTAGGCAGCGGGTACCAGAGAAGAGGTCAATCCTCAGTGGGAGGGTGGTGGCGGCGTCATAGGAGGTCAATCCTCGGTCTGCGGCGGGACATAGGAGGAGCTCAACCATCCAGGTCGGTGGCGGCATGATTCGAGCACATCTATCGCGGTCGATGGCGGGATAGTGGAGGTCGAACTTCAGGCGGCAGCCGCACTAAACTTTGCTCCTCGACCCTGCTGTCTCGGCGTGCCGCCACATCGCGCTTGTCTGTCTGCTGGGTGGAGGTCACCGCGCGGCTAATTAATTAAGGTATTCTTTTCGTGAGTGGCTTAATTAAGTTATTCAATTCCTAAGTGTAGTGTTGTACTAGTACTCCGCGTGTAAATTGACTGGCCAATAATTTTTGTCATTGCACGTCTGGATAACAACATGGAGCGTCCTCAGTAATTATTAAAATAAACCTTGTGATTTATGCATACATCTTTGGGCAGCAGTTAATCTGTGTATTAATGTTATTGTTTTGTTTTTAATTACCATTTGTCTGCTGCAGATGGAATGATCTCGATGGATGAAGAATCAGAAAACCGCAGATTTTATCAGTGGCGTGACAGAGTTCATGAATTTGGCTGAAAGTACAAAGAGGAGAATTGGTGATGCGGATTACATCCTGTGTCCATGTACTGATTGTGCCAATACAGAGTCACATGAAGTTGCAGATATCCAGATGCACTTAGTCTCTAGGGGATTCATGGATGGATATCCACGTTGGACCAGACACGGTGAAGAGGAGGTCATGGATGAAGATACCTAGGGCAACGAGATGCCAAACCCCGATGAGTGTCACATGGATGTTGAATCTAACATCGGGGCAGAGGTGTCAAGCTACCAATGGAACACCGGAAAGCCGAAACGCCCACTGGAAAACCAAGACGTCCATGCAGATGACGACGATCTTGATATGCCAGATTTTGCTGCTATGATTGCATATTTCAAGGGCCCAGAAAAGGATATGATTGGGTACAAGGATCTGCCAATAATTGACGCGGACTCCAAGAAAGAATTGTATCCAGGTTGCAAAAAGAAATATTCCAGGTTGGGTGCCACCCTGGCGCTTCTCAGATTTAAAGCAGCAAACGGTCTATCAAACAAGGGCTTCACAAAGATGTTAGGTCTTTTGAAATAAATTCTTCCGAAAGATAATGTGCTCCCCAGAAGCACGAATGAAGCGAAGAAAATTGTTTGCCCATTGGAACTTCAAGTATAGAAGATACACGCTTGTGTGAATGATTGTATATTGTACCGTGGTGAGTACAAAGATTATCATGCATGTCCCACATGCAAGCATGCATGATACTAGCACAGGAGAGCAAAGAACAAGTACAAATTGGACAACGAGATCAAGATAGGAATCCCGTTCAAGGTTTTTTGGTACTTGCCTTTAATTCCAAGGTTGAGGCGTTTGTTTGCAAACCCTAGAGAGGCAAAGAGGTTGCGGTGGCATCATGATGAGCGAATTGCAGATAGGTTTATGAGGCACCTGAAAGATGGGGCTCGGTGGGAATTAATCGACAACAAGTTTGAAAATTTTGCCAAGGATCCTAAAAGTATAAGGCTCGGGGAGTGTACTGACGGGATGAATCCTTTTTGGCGATATGAGCACCAATCACACCACATGGTCGGTGCTTCTGTGCATATATAACCTAGGTCCTTGGTTGTGTATGAAGAAAAAATACATTATGATGTCAATGATTATCCAAGGCCCGAAGAAACCTGGAAATGACATCAACATTTACTTTCAACTACTGGTAGAAGAACTGCTGACAGTGTGGATAGATGCGCCTAATGTAAAATGTTATTATGCTTACAGAAAGGAGATTTTCGATCTACATGCGATGTTGGTGCACACCATTCAAGATATGCCAACATTAGGCAACACATCAGGGCAGAAAACAAGGCGAGATGTAGGGTGTGTCACATCCATGGATAGGACAGCTAGCAGAAGACTTCCCAACTCGTGTAAAACAATGTATTTGCGTCATCGTAGGTTCTTACGGAAAAATCACCCATACCGAAAGATGAAAGATGAATTTGATGGTACGATAGAGGCAGCTGAGGTCCCAAGACCCTATGAAGGGGAGGTGGTCCACAACATGGCTAAAAAAATTAATGTTATGCTTGGCAAGAACCACCCTTTGACGGTGAAACTAACACCCAAGGATCAAGTGTTTAAGAAGAAATTGGTGTTCTAGAAATTACCTTACTGGGAGATTCTACGTGTACGTCACTGCATCGATGTCATGCACGTAGAGAAGAACGTATGTGAAAGCATCCTTGGTACTCCGCTCAAGATTAAAGGTAAAAGAAAGGATGGTGACGTTTCACGGCTCGATATGCTTGCTGATCAATCACAACGCAAGAGTGAAGCAGAAGATGATGAAAAATTCATCAAAGCTCGTCGGAGTTACAATTTCAGTACAAAAGAAGCAACACAGTTCTTCACCTATTTGTTGTCAGTTAAGACACCCTCTTCCTACTGCGCAAACATCAAAAGTCTCGTGGATGTGAGCTCAGGTAAAATGAAGTTGGGACACATGAAGTCACATGATTGCCACGTAATGTTGACACAAATCCTCCCAGTGGCCATCAGGAATCTGATGGACAAAGATATAAGAAACACACTCATTGACCTCTGTGATTTCTTCAACCAACTATGGTAGAAAGTTGTAAATCCTGAAGAGTTGGATCATATGCAAGATGATATTGCAAGAATATTGTCCAACCTAGAGATGTTTTTCCCATCGTCATTCTTTGATGTCATGGTCCATCTCACTGTGCACCTTGTCGACGAGATAACATATTGTGGTCCTGTGTTTCTTCGCAACATGTATCCCTTCGAGAGGTTCATGGGAATACTGAAGCACTTTTGTCAGAACCGAAACCATCCAGAGGCAAGCATCCTACAAGGTTATACCGCGGAGGAGGTGGTTGAGTTTTGCACTGAATACATGAAACAAAGACCTATAGGTTTTCCCCTCTCTCGCCACGAGGGTAGGCTAAAAGGTAAACCGGTCGTTGCTGGCACGCAAATGGCTACACCCGGAGAATTGGCAAAGAAATCCCATTTGATGGTACTGCTTAACAACCCAGTTCTCATCGCTTATGCCGAAGAACACTTGGCGGAGATACGCCAAATCTTCTTACCAATGGTGCCTTCATCAGAAGTGGATATGAAGGAGCACACTAAGAAGTTCTCCGAATGGCTGAAGAATCATTTGGCACAAGGATCCGTCGATGACATTGCTACGTGGTTGGCACAAAAGCCATCACCTACAGTGTTGACGTACCAAGCATATGACATAAATGGATACACGTTCTACACTGAGGAACGTGATAAGAACTCGTATCAGAACATCTTTGTTCCAATAGAATGCATGACTGTAAATGAAGCTGATAAAAGGGTATACTATGGAACCATCAAAGAGATTTGGGACCTTGACTATGTGAAAGTTAAGGTGGCATTATTCAGGTGCGCATGGATCCCTCTTGGTCAGGTAAGGACTGATGAGTACAGGAAGACCTGTGTTAGCAGGACAACAATGGCATATCACGCGGACCTATTCATTCTTGCCAGCGATGCTACCCAGATTTTCTTTGTGGAATACTGAAAGCACAAGTGCTCCCTGGGTGATTTTGGTAATTAATGTCAACATATCTCTTGTTGGACTAATGCTTCTACCTAGTATGTTTCAGATAAGTTCAACAATGGAGTGGCATGGACTAGAGGATGTGGATCCCCTTCAAGATGTTGAGGACAAAAGGATTGGCTCAAGCTCAAAGCACAAGACTCTACATTTTTCATTTTAGTGATCCAAGATCACATTGAGTCCATAGGAAAAGCCAATACTATTAAGAGGGGATGAGGTGTTGCTTAATGGCTTGCTTGCTCAAAGTGCTTAGTGATATGCTCCAAAGCCCTCAACCACTTTCTCACATCCACATATGTCCCAAACCAAAAAGTCAAACTCGGCCCCACTGAATCTTTCTATCCGGCGCCACCAAGTTCTCTTGACATAGCCACTTCCAGAAACCCAAGTCTTTTCGGTCCCATTGATAGGGATCTCGGTCTCACCGAGATGGGATTGTAATCTCTCTGTTTCCCTTCATAACGTTTCGGTCCAACTGAGATGAGCGATCGGTCCCACCGAGATTGCAATGCAAACTCTCTGTTTCCCTTTTGTAACGTTTTGGTACAACCGAGATGAGCGAATCGGTCCCACCGAGTTTGCCTGACCAACTCTCTGGTTAGTCTATTACCAAAATCGGTCCCACTGAGTTTGTGTAATCGGTCTCACCGAGATTACGTTATGCCCTAACCCTAACGAAATCGGTCCCACCGAGTTGACGTGTCGGTCCCACCGAAAATCCTAATGTTCACATTTTGAACTAAACCGGTCTGACCGAGTTCTCAGAATCGGTCCCACCGAGTTTGGTGATTTGTGTGTAACAGTTAGATTTTGTGTGGAGGCTATATATACCCCCCCCCCTCTTCATTCGTGGAGAGAGCAATCAGAACATGCCTACACTTCCAACATACATTTTCTGAGAGAGACCACCTACACTTGTGTTGAGGTCAAGATATTCCATTCCAACCACATAAATCTTGATCTCTAGCCTTCCCCAAGTTGCTTTCCACTCAAATCTTCTTTCCACTAAATCAAATCCCATGAGAGAGAGTTGAGTGTTGGGGAGACTATCATTTGAAGTACAAGATCAAGGAGTTCATCATCAACACACCATTTGTTACCTCTTGGAGAGTGTTGTCTCCTAGATTGGTTAGGTGTCACTTGGGAGCCTCCGTCAAGATTGTGGAGTTGAACCAAGGAGTTTGTAAGGGCAAGGAGATTGCCTACTTCGTGAAGATCTACCCGAGTGAGGCAAGTCCTTCATGGGCGACGACCATGGTGGGATAGACAAGGTTGCTTATTCATGGACCCTTTGTGGGTGGAGCCTCCGTGGACTCGCACAACCATTACCCTTCGTGGGTTGAAGTCTCCATCAATGTGGATGTACGATAGCACCACCTATCAGAACCACGGACAAAAAATCTCCGTGTCTCCAAATTGCGTTTGCACACTCCAATCCAATCCCTTTACATTCTTGCAACTTGCACGCTTAACTTTCCACTCCTCATATACTCTTGTGACGCTTTATTGATATGTATTGTGAATGTTTAAACTTGTGCCAAGACTCCCCTTCAACTTAAAGAAATTAAAACTACAACTTTTCTTACTTAGAGTCTATTCACCCCCCCTCTAGACACCTCTTCTCGATCCTTTCAATTTGTATCATAGCTTTCGTCTCCATTGC
Source organism: Triticum aestivum (assembly GCF_018294505.1). NCBI lineage: Eukaryota > Viridiplantae > Streptophyta > Magnoliopsida > Poales > Poaceae > Triticum > Triticum aestivum. Next base: position 376,707,721 of record NC_057797.1, on the reverse strand, counting down.
TTTGGTTTAATCACCATTGGAGGAAGATGGATGAGTCTATGTTGGGGAGTCTTAGACGTAGAGTGCCTATTCTTGATGGAGAGTTCTTTCATGAATGGAAAAATGAGATGCTTGAGATTTTCAATGAATATCATTTGAACAAGTACATTACTAGCCCTTGTGCACCTCATGTTGATCCCTTGCATCCTACCCTTGATGAGTCTATTGACACGATTTGAAACCTTAGAACTGTTAATCTCATCACTAGAGGCTTGCCTAGAAACTTGATTGGATATTTGCCTACTCTTGATTGTGCCTACACTATATGGAGATTTCTTGAGGAAAGATTTCCAAACTATTCCTTGTAAAACTTAGATGAAATTCTTCATAAGTCTATTGCCTTGAGTAAGATGAATTCTAGTGATCCTATTTTTGGTGATTGTCTATTTGAGCTTACCAATCTCATGCATGCCAAAGGAGATGTTGGAACCATTAGCAATATCATATCCGAAGCTATTAGAATTCATAAATGTGACCATTGTGATGATCATTTATCTAATGAATTGCCCTCTCTAGGAATTGATCAAACACAAGACGACGTTGAACATGGATACTATGACGAGGATGATGATAGTGACTATGATCTTGATGATGCGATGAGACACTTTGGTCTTATGGCTAATCTTCGCGGCTACATGGCTGGAGGAAAGGAATGGGTCCTTGATAGTGGATGTACTGATCATATGACCGGAGACAAAGATATGTTTCGTGAGCTTGCTGAAAACGACAGCCCTCGAAAGTATGTCACTTTTGGTGATAACTCAAAGGGTAAGGTGGTTGGCCTCGGTAAGGTGGCCATCTCACATGATAGCTCCATACAAAATGCCATGCTCGTTGAATCACTTGGGTACAATTTACTTTCAGTATCTAGACTGGCTGACTTCGGTTTCAATGTCCTATTTACTGAAGTAGATTGCCAAGTGTTTCGAAGAGACAATTATAAAATGGTCTTTACCAGTATACGTAGAGGTGATATTTACATTGTTGATTTCACTAAAAAGGCTCAACCTAGAACTTGCTTAATTGCTAAATCTTCTAAAGGCTGGTTGTGGCATAGAAGGCTAGGTCATGTGGGCACGCGAAATCCTGATAAGCTTATTAAAGGTGATCATATCCTTGGAGTAAAAGATGTTATATTTGACAAGGATAGACTTTGTAGTGCTTGTTAAGCAGGAAAACAAGTTGGAGGGAGTCACCCAGTGAAGAACATCATGACCACGAGAAGACCGCTCGAGCTACTTCACATGCATCTCTTTGGTCCCAATGCCTACAAGAGTCTCGGTGGTAACTCATTTGGTCTAGTCATAGTCGATGATTTTTCAAGATTTATGTGGGTGTTCTTTCTTGATGATAAATCGCAGGTCCAAAAGATCTTCAAAAACTTCGCTAGCAAGACCCAAAATCAATTTGAAGTGAAGATCAAGAAGGTTCAGAGCGACAATGGAACGGAGTTCAAGAACGCAAATGTGGATACCTTTCTTGACGAATAAGGGATTTCACACGAGTTCTCGGCTACGTACACACCTCAACAAAATGGAGTTCTCGGATACCTTTCTTGACGAAGAACTGGACTCTTATTGAGATGGCAAGAACGATGCTTGATGAGTACAAGACTCCAAAACACTTTTGGGCGGAAGCGGTTGGGACAGCTTGTCATGCAACAAATCGCTTGTATCTTCACAAGCTACTCGGCAAGACGGCATACGAGCTCCTCACCGGTAACAAACCCCAAGTTGGATACATTCTTGATAAGCATCGTCGTACTAAATTTGCTCCTAAATCTCATGAAGGTTTCCTACTTGGTTATGGCTCAAACTCTCACACTTACCGTGTCTACAACAATTTCACCCGAAAGGTTGAAGAGACGGTAGATGTGAAGTTTGATGAATCTAACGGCTCGCAAGTAGAGCAATTGCCAATTGATGTAGGAGACACAGACCCTTCGGAAACAATCCAAGACTTTTCTATTGGCAAGATTCGTCCAACGGAGGTGAAGGAGAGTACCTCATCCGTCCAAGTGGAAGCTTCCACCTCACGACAAGGTGAACCAAGAGTTGATACGGAAGCATCCACAACTGGGACACACCAAGACGAAGAAAACGAGGAAGTACACCAAGATGAACATCAACAACCTCCTTCTCCACCACGACAAGAGAACGACAACGTCAACAATGAAGAAGGCCAAGAAGAAGAACAAGATGAAGAGGATGTTCCACCAGTTCGAGTTCGAGCAAGAGTCGCCAAATACCATGCCGTTTGGCTAACTTTTGTGAACATTATTCATTCATCTCTAGCATTGAACCTATGAAGGTTGAAGAAGCATTGGAAGATCCGTATTGGATAAACGCCATGCATGAAGAGCTACACAACTTTGAGAGAAATCAAGTGTGGACATTGGTTGAGAATCCTGAAAAAAACCACAACATCATCGGTACCAAATGGGTGTTTCGCAACAAGCAACATGAAGATGGACAAGTTGTTCGCAACAAAGTATGTCTAGTCGCCCAAGGCTACACTCAAGTCGAAGGTATGGACTATGGTGAGACATATGCCCCCATTGCAAGACTTGAGTCCATTTGCATCTTACTTTCTTATGCTAATCACCATGATATCACCTTGTACCAAATGGACATTAAAAGTGCTTTTCTAAACAGTGAAATAGAGGAGGAAGTTTATGTTAAGCAACCTCCCAGCTTTGTCAATCCTAAGAAACCCAATCATGTTTACAAACTTCACAAAGCTCTTTATGGTCTTAAACAAGCTCCTAGAGTGTGGTATAAATGCTTGACCAAGTTCCTTATTGAAAAAGGCTTTGAAATTGGAAAATTAGATTCTACTCTTTTTACTAAAAGGGTTAATGGAGAACTATTTGTGTGCCAAATTTATGTTGACGATATTATATTTGGTTCGACTAACCCTCATTTTAGTAAGAAATTTGGAAAGCTAATGTCGGAGAAGTTTGAGATGTCTACGATGAGTGAACTCAAATTGTTTCTCGGTTTGTAAATCAAGCAAATTAAGGAAGGTACCTTTGTCTCTCAAACAAAGTACACCAAGGACTTATTCAAGAAGTTCAATATGCAAGAATGCAAAGGTATGACTAAACCCGTGCCTACTAGTGGACATCTTGATTTGACCAAAGTTGGTGAACCGGTTGATCAAAAGGTTTACCGCTGCATTATTGGTTCATTGTTATATCTATGTGCCTCTTGTCCTGATATTATGCTAAGTGTGTGCATGTGTGCACGATATCAAGCGGCCCCTAAAGAGTGTCATCTTAAGGCTGTGAAAAGGATAGTGAGATACTTAATACACACACCAAATTTTGGCATTTGGTATCCTAAGAGGTCTTCTTTCGATCTTGTTGGTTACTCTGATTTCGACTATGCCGGAGACAAGGTTGATAGAAAGTCCACTTCGGGTACTTGTCAATTTCTTGGTAGATCTGTTGTGTCTTGGTCCTCCAAGAAACAAAACTCGGTATCCTTATCCACCGCCGAAGCGGAATACATTGCCGCTAGTTCATGTTGTGCTCAATTACTTTGGACGACCCAAACTCTCAGGGACTATGGGATATATGTGAAACATGTTCCATTGCTTTGTGACAATGAAAGTGCTATCAAGATTGCTCACAATCCCGTGCAACATTCTCGAACTAAGCATATTGAAGTTCGTCACCATTTCATTTGAGATCACGTAGCCAAAGGGGACATTGATCTTAAGCATGTTCGCATCGATAAGAAATTGGCGGATATATTTACCAAACCACTTGATGAGAAAGTATTTTGCCATTTGAGAGGTGAATTGAACATCATTGATGCTTCAAACTTGGAGTAGGAACTCCTTGTGGATACGTGCAAGGCATGATCCTTTGACTAATCATTGATATTTCTTCCATGTTGCTATTTATATGTCTTGGATATGTTTGCACCCTTGCATGCTATCTAACCCTTGTAGGTACTTGGATGAATCTAAATCTATGAGATTGGAACCCACTCACATCTTGAGCAATCTCTACATCACCAAGTCTCTACACAATGGTGGTTGAAAACAAGGAAGCATGAAAATCTCCAAACATATCCCTTGACAAATTCTATATTAAGTTTTATGATTGTCATTTTGGATACACAAGTGCTCTTCCTTGCAAGACTAACCCATGTAGGTAGATGAACTCAAATTCCAAGTGGTGCTCCCAACTCTCGATGAGCTATATCAACCTTGCGCAACCCACACAAGTTCAACTACATGATCAAGATCAACACCACCACCCAAGGTATGTTATTCCATCTTAGAGAAGCTTTACTCCAAGTCATGGGTCAAAGCAACTCAAAAAGATGATAATACATCAAGATGCTTAAATGAAAAATGGTAACCCCATTTTGAGCTTAAACGATGAGTATGACCTATGATCAAGTGCCCTCACTTGACCCCTAAGTCAATATACTCTAACATAGGTGACTTTGTCGCTGCCCAATTCTAGATGAAGTTCTCTTGTGTTTCTCCATGCTCTTGCATTTATCTCATGCGTATTTATCTCACTTCATCTAGATTTCTTTTTTGTTCTGCATTCCCTGCATCCAATTCATTGCAAAATTTTCAGCAAATTCTTTGCAAATCTTTGTGATATCTTACTTTCCTAGTGAGCTGAGGTGACAAGTGTGTTCACTGTGATGAACTCAGTCACACGGGTTTGTTTCCTTCGGTTCAACCGAATCCTTTCGGTACCACCGAAGCACACAACTCGGTGCTACCGATTTCACTGCAAACAAGACATCTTGCCACTTGTTCCTGCATACTTTTTGCTCCAACTCCACTCAATGATTCTTGTCCTCTACCAGCATCACATTCGACTTGCTGCTTTGTTCTGTGACTCAAGGACCAAACCCACTTGTAACAAAAATCCAGAAGAACCCTTCTTGGAAATTGATGTCAAGGGGGGAGAGAGAGATCACATCAAATCTTAATCATTTCTATAGGGGGAAAGAATACTCAGGGGGCGAAATTTCTTCAACTGGGAGAAAGAGGCATCACATCAAAAAACCCAGATGCTTGGTGTTCAAGAGGAGAGAAGTCACATGTCTTTTAGAGGGTAAAGACATGTTCATATTTGATTGTTCGCATCAGCTTTGTCTCTTTTCATTTGCTCTGGTTTTCTGTTCCCTATCTTCTCCCAGTATCCCATGATAGATTTAGGGGGATCAAGACATCTAAGGGAAGGAAATCCTTGAATTCATTGCACATATTTACCTTTGGGGACATGACTGTATCCAATGGGGTATTCAGTACTCACTCTCTACATGTCATCCTAGTCTTGGTACTCCTGTGGTTTCTTTTGTTTGCTCTGGCTAGTAGGTGTATCTGTGTTATCTAACCTTGTTTACTCAGGTTCATTCCTTCCTAAGCCAACTCAAGACCACAAGATAAGTATATGCATCACAGTCATGTGTATGAGGACTTCTTGCTGATGTACATACTGTTTGCAAGAAGGACTCATGTAATGCCCCGGACACACCCACCGGTGGTTGTTACTCCTGGCGGGATCTAGACTGGCCCCATAGATCAATACTAGTCTTTTCTGCGCACTTTGTCCTCACTCGTGCGTACCCGGGAGCAACTTCTCGGTCGGTCACCCATCCTGAAATTACTCCAAGCTGAGCACACTTAACTTTGGAGTTCTGTCCGAATGGGCTTACGGAAAAGAAAGAATTCCTTATTGATATGAGTAGTCTATCATCCCTATTAAGCCAGGCTATCACATACACCCCCACTCCGAGGAACCGACATCCTCGTCGGGCCATAGGAACGTTCCCTCTTGGCACATACGTCTGTGCATCCAGTCCGGTACATGTGCCATGTCATGTGCCACGACGAGTCACAAATGCATGAACAACATGACCGCGCACCTGTCAGCAAACATCCGTGTAACCGCGAGGGTCGGCTCTGATACCAACTTGTAACGCCACGGACACACCCGCCGGTGGTCGTTACTCCTGGCGGGATCTAGACTGGCCCCACAGATCAATACTAGTCTTTTCTGCGCACTTTGTCCTCACTCGTGTGTACCCGGGAGCAACTTCCCGGTCGGTCACCCATCCTGAAATTACTCCAAGCTGAGCACACTTAACTTTGGAGTTCTGTCCGAATGGGCTTCCAGAAAAGAAGGAATTACCTATTGATATGAGTAGTCTATCGTCCCTATTAAGCCAGGCTATTACTTGTAACGCCCTCGATGCGGCTATATCGCCCACGTGTCGAAGCACGACTTAGAGGGATAACCGCATTGAAAGCAATGTCACCAGTGAGGTAATCTTCACAACAACCCATGTAAATATATGTAAAAGGGAAAGGTACATAGTTGGCTTACAATCGCCACTTCACACAATTACATGAATAAAGCATTACATCATCCAGATACAATCAAGGTCCGACTACGGAACCAAAATAAAAGAAGACTACCCCAACAGCTACACAGATCCCCGATCGACCCAACTGGGCTCCACTACTGATCAACTAGAACGAAACAACACAAAGGACAAGATCTTCATCGAGATCCTCCTTGACCTTGGTTGCATCACCTGCTCGGTAACATCGGCACCTGCAAACTGGTTTTGAAAGTAATTGTGAGTCACGGGGACTCAGCAATCTCACACCCTCGTGATCAAGACTATTTAAGCATATAGGTAAGGCAAAGGTATGAGGTGGAGCTGCAGCAAGCGACTAGCATATATGGTGGCTAACATACGCAAAAGAGAGCGAGAAGAGAAGGCAAAGCACGGTCGAGAAACTATGATCAAGAAGTGATCCTAGAACAACCTATGTCAAACATAACTCCAACACCGTGTTCACTCCCCGAACTCCGCCGGGAAGAGACCATCACGGTTACACACGCGGTTGATGTATTTTAATTAAGATCAACTTCAGGTTTTCTACAACCGGACATTAACAAATTCCCATCTACCCATAACCGTGGGCACGGCTTTCGAAAGTTCAAAACCCTGCAGGGTGTCCCAACTTAGCCCATCACAAGCTCTCACGGTCAACGAAGGATATTCCTTCTCCCAAGACAATTCGATCAGACTCGACATCCCGGTTACAAGACATCCTCGACAATGGTAAAACAAGTCCAGCAAGACCACCCAGATGTGCCGAAAAATCCCGATAGGAGCTGCACATATCTCGTTCTCAGGGTACACCAGATGAGCAAGACGTCGGGTGGGCCAACCTAGAGTTGCCCCTGGTAGCTCCAGACATTGCTCAGTTTGGACCAACACTTAGACAAGCACTGGCCCGGAGGGGTTAAAATAAAGATGACCCTTGGGATGCGCGACTCCCAAGGGAAAAAGGCTAGGTGGAGAATGGTAAAACCAGTGTTGGGCCTTGCTGGAGGAGTTTTATTCAAAGCAAACTGTCAAGGTGTTCCCATTATAACCCAACCGTGTAAGGAACGCAAAATCCGGGAACATAACACCGATATGACGGAAACTAGGGCGGCAAGAGTGGAAAAAAACACCAGGCATAGGGCCGAGCCTTCCACCCTTTACCAAGTATATAGATGCATTAATTAAATAAGATATATTGTGATATACCCACAGAATAACCATGTTCTAAACATGGAACAAGCTCCAATCTTCACCTGCAACTAACAACGCTATAAGAGGGGCTGAGCAAAGCGGTAACATAGCCAAACAACGGTTTGCTAGGACAAGGTGGGTTAGAGGCTTGGCTCAACAATATGGGAGGCATGATAAGCAAGTGTTAGGTATCACAGCATAGGCATAGCAAAAGAGCGAGCAACTAGCAAGCAAAGATAGAAGTGATTTCGAGGGTATGGTCATCTTGCCTGAAATCCCGCAAGGAAGAAGATGAGTCCATGAAGAAGACAAACGGACGTAGTCGAACGGGTCCGCAAAAACGCGATGTTGTCGGAACCAACCCGTAGAAGCAACACCGGAAAGAAGCACACAACATAGTAAACAAACCACACATGAACATGGCATGATATGCGGGATGCGACATGTGATGCATATGCATGATTTGGAAAGGAATGATTGAACCTGGCCTCAACATGGAAATCCAAGAGTGCCACTGGAAAGGTGAGTTGATTTCGGTCGAAATCGATATAAAGATCACCGGAATCGGATGCACGATTTGGAAATGGCAAGCAAAACAAATATGGCATCGGTCAACGTTTAACAGCAAGTAGCCTTCCAAATGCATCAAGAACAACATGCTACAGCACTCAAAGATGACAACAAAATACATGGCAGGGATCCACTCATGAAGCTTGACAAAAGAGGAACACTGAGCTATGGCTAATTCACTCAGTAACAGGTTCAAACAAGCATGGCAAAAATGCAAAAGATAACATGTTTCAGACTAAGTGAAATTAACAACAAGTCAGGAATTTATCATCAGGAAGCAATGTTTAGAGCACGATAACTACATGCTACGGGAACATATCATGGCAAAGCAAGGCATGGAATGAAGCTAATCAAAGCATATAACAAAAGTCCCTTAGTGACCATGAGACAAAAGGGATCATAAATATAATTGCAAGCATGTGAACATAGCAAAAACATAAACAGATTCAGACTTAGTGAAAAACAGGAGCATGGCAAAAACAGATAATGACTAGGCATGTTTACGAGCTCGATGCACTCACTACAAAGCATGAAATGATAATCTAAGCATACACCCAGCAAATACACATGGCATAGAAGCTAGACATGGAAATAACAACAATATAGCATGCACGGATCAACAACAACAAGCTTGGCAAAATTGCTAAACATGTTAACAATCTGCCAGGAACATTTTATAGCAAAAGTAGAGCTCGATTGACTCAAGCTAGGGTGCTCCATAAATGCAAACAAAGACATGGATGTATAGAGCACAACAATATCTACAAAACATCCTTAGTGATCATGCTCAAAAGATGCATGGATCACTAGCAAACAACATGAACATATTGCATAAAAACAATAACAGGACAAGGACTTAGTGAAATTCTAAGTCCCTGAAATCAGCATCATTGAGTAATCTACTTTGCATGCTTGTGCTAGTCACCACAAAGATCAAAAAAAATACATGGCATACACCCCTGTAAAGATGGCATGGCATACAACAAAACACATGTAGAGCTTAGGATCATAGCATGCACACATTAATCATGGCAAAATGACAAAAGGCCATTTGCCGAAACAGATCTGACATATTCATCACATAGCCCTCTTCCTACAGCATTTCGGGCATCAAGATTAGCTCAAATGGAAATGATGCAATGATAATGAAATGATTTACTCGTCTAGACAAACATTTTGATATGCTACACGTCCAAAACGGAGCCACGGATGCAGAGTTATGCCATGATGAAAATGCCTAAAAATTACTGGGACTTAGACGAAAATTAGACCTCCAAGAAGTCAACGGGACGGGAAGATCCGGGACGGGGTGGATCTGGATCGGGACAAAGCATTTGGATGCAAGGAGTGGTGGATCTGATCCCGCTTCTTCTCCAGATCCGGCGAACGCGCATCTCCGGCGAGGACGAGAACTCCGGCGAGGGGCGACGAGGTCCGCGGCGGCCGGAGCGAGGCGAGGCAACGGCTGGCCGGCGGAGGAGGCGGCGGGGCCGAGCGGCGCGAGGTGGCGGCGCGGTGGCGAAGAACGAGGCGGCGGCGCGCGAAGGCGCGGCGCCGGCGCGGTGGCGGCGAGGCGGCGCCGGCGATAGGCGCGAGGAGGCGCATGGCGGTGGCGGCGCTCGGCAGGGAGCGGGAGGAGCATGGCGGCGGCGGCTCTCGGCAGGGAGCGGGAGGCGGCGCTCGGGCGCGGGATCGGTGGCGGCTTGGGCGGCTTGGGCCCGAAGGGCCAGATCCGGGTCCGCGGGCCTGGCGCGGTGGGAGGGGAACCGGCGGGCCAGGTGGCGCGCCGTGAGTGGCTCGAGGCGGCGGCGCGGGTGACGTGGCATGCTCCGATTGGTGGAGGTGAGGTGGCGGCGGCGGTGGACATGTCCGGCGACGGAATGGACATGTCCGGCGGCGCGAGGAGGAAGACGGTTAGGGTTTATCTACGCGAATTTTCGGGGAGAGCCATATATATATAGGTAGAGGGAGCTAGGAGAGTCCAAATGAGGTGCGGTTTTCGGCCACGCGATCGTGATCGAATGAATGAGATGATGGGAGAGGTTTTGGTGGGTTTTGGGCCACTTTGGAGGGGTGTTGGGCTGCAACACACACGAGGCCTTTTTGGTTCCTCGGTTAACCATTGGAGTATCAAACGAAGTCCAAATGGCACGAAACCTGACAGGCGGTCTACTGGTAGTAAACCTAGGCCGCATGACAAGTCTCGGTCCAATCCTAAAACGTTTAACACCCGCACACGAAAAGAGGTAGAAAGGGACACCGGGTGACATAGGAGCGCCGGATTGCAAAACGGACAACGGGGAAAATGCTCGGATGCATGAGACGAACATGTATGCAAATGCAATGCACATGATGACATGATATGAGATGCATGACATGCAAGCAATGACATGGCAACAACAGCGAATAACTGGAAGACACCTGGCACATCGGTCTTGGGGCGTTACAACTCATGAGCATGAAGGTACATTTCCTATATTCACATCATTTGCTCTAATGCATATAGCCAAGATACATGTAACACTTTGCTTACTCTGTCATGCTTATGCATTCACATGCTCCTATATTCCATATTTACATGATTGCATACATGTAGAGGGAGCCTATGCATGTTACATGTCTTTCCAAAGCTTTACTTGTTATTCTCTATATCTTTATCTAAAGTTTTCATGTATGTTGTCATCAATTACCAAAAAGGGGGAGACTGAAAGCACAAGTGCTCCCTGGGTGATTTTGGTAATTAATGTCAACATATCTCTTGTTGGACTAATGCTTCTACCTAGTATGTTTCAGATAAGTTCAACAATGGAGTGGCATGGACTAGAGGATGTGGAACCCCTTCAAGATGCTGAGGACTAAAGGATTGTCTCAAGCTCAAAGCACAAGAATCTACATTTTTCATTTTAGTGATCCAAGATCACATTGAGTCCATAGGAAAAGCCAATACTATTAAGAGGGGATGAGGTGTTGCTTAATGGCTTGCTTGATCAAAGTGCTTAGTGATATGCTCCAAAGCCCTTAACCAGTTTCTCACATCCACATATGTCCCAAACCAAAAAGTCAAACTCGGCCCCACTGAATCTTTCTATCCGGTGCCACCGAGTTCTCTTGACATAGCCACTACCAGAAACCCTAGTCTTTTCGGTCTCACCGATAGGGATCTCGGTCTCACCGATATGGGATTGTAATCTCTCTGTTTCCCTTCTTAACATTTTGGTCCAACCGAGATGAGCGATTGGTCCCACCGAGATTGCAATGCAAACTCTCTGTTTCCCTTTTGTAACATTTCGGTCCAACCGAGATGAGAAAATCGGTGCCACCGAGTTTGCCTGACCAACTCTCTCGTTAATCTATTACCAAAATCGGTCCCACTGAGTTTGTGTAATAGGTCTCACCGAGATTACGTTATGCCCTAACCCTAACGAATCGGTCCCACCGAGTTGACGTGTCAGTCCCACCGAAAATCCAAACGTTCACATTTTGAACTAAATCGGTCTGACCGAGTTCTCAGAATCAGTCCCACCGAGTTTGGTGATTTGTGTGTAACGGTTAGATTTTGTATGGAGGCTATATATACCCCCCCCACACACACACTATTCATTCATGGAGAGAGCCATCAGAACATGCCTACACTTCCAACATACATTTTTTGAGAGAGAACCACCTACACTTGTGTTGAGGTCAAGATATTCCATTCCAACCACACAAATCTTGATCTCTAGCCTTCCCCAAGTTTCTTTCCACTCAAATCTTCTTTCCACCAAATCAAATCCTGTGAGAGAGAGTTGAGTGTTGGGGAGACAAGCATTTGAAGCACAAGAGCAAGGAGTTCATCATCAACACACCATTTGTTACCTCTTGGAGAGTGGTGTCTCCTAGATTGGTTAGGTGTCACTTGGGAGCCTCCGTCAAGATTGTGGAGTTGAACCAATGAGTTTGTAAGGGCAAGGAGATTGCCTACTTCGTGAAGATCTACCCAAGTGAAGAAAGTCCTTCATGGGCGACGGCCGTGGTGGGATAGACAAGGTTGCTTCTTCGTGGACCCTTCGTGGGTGGAGCCCTCCGTGGACTCGCGCAACCGTTACCCTTCGTGCGTTGAAGTCTCCATCAACTTGGATGTACGATAACACCACCTATCGGAACCATGGATAAAAAATCTCCGTGTCTCCAAATTGCGTTTGCACACTCCAATCCCATCCCTTTACATCCTTGCAACTTGCATGCTTAACTTTCCGCTACTCATATACTCTTGTCATGCTTACTTGATATGTATTGTGAATGTTTAAACTTGTGCCAAGACTCCACTTCAACTTAAGGAAATTAAAAAATGCAACTTTTCTTACTTAGAGTCTATTCACCCCCTCTAGACACCTCTTCTCGATCCTTTCAAAGACCCCTTGCATAAGAACAGCCATTTAGTGATGCATGGGAAGAGAATAGTACTGGGTGTCAACGATGTTGCTGATGAGGACAAGTACGATGAATTTTATGAGTTGCCAACCAAGGAATCATGAACTCGTGCAACAGAGCAGTGTAAAATCATCAAAAACCCCAAGTTCATTCAGGGTCAACTTAATGATCCCAGTTCCCCCATGTACATGGGAATTAAGCCATGAGACTAGTCTTTATGCCTACCCTGCAACTTAGTTCATTCAATTTAGAACTGTCGCGTGTACTGAATTTGTGAGTTATGCCCAGTTTTTTGTTGATGTAAGAATCGTTAATATGTTGACCTTGATATGCTGTCATCTCAGGCAATGAATATGAACTATTTTTTGTTGTTGTTGTTGTTGTTGTTGTTGTTGTTGTTGTTGTTATATCATAGAGGTAGCACACTCAATCGATCTCACTACAGTATGTGTGAACAAAAATATGCAACCTCGTTTGCGAATAGCACATGGTTCGTTGATGAAAGTCGTGTGCCGACCAAACCCCGCCACCTCACCCACGATCTGAGTCGTGCTTTCTGATTGGCCAAAACCCAAACCCCACAGATCGTACATCTACATCATTGGATGCTCCCAGATCAAACGGCGATCCTCATCCCTTTCGACAACACATGCAGTTCCGGTTGTAATTTTATTTTTATGCACAAAATGCACGTTAATCTCAAAAATGTCTTAAAAATAGCTAACGATACCTGAAATGCACTAGAAAATCAAACCCATGGTATAATGGTGATTGCGTACCGTGGAAATTTTTATGCGGCCAAACGATGAAGTCACCGGCCACAGGAGTTTGAATTGACACGTGTCCTTTTGGAAAACCATGATCCTTCATGTGAGATGCTCCGGTTTGGAAGGAGCGGTCATAAAAACTTGTGCCAAACTTTACCAATTTTTTTCCACGGGGTCGTGTGAGCACGCCACAGGCACACATCGATTTTGATGATGTCCGAACTCCATCTGAATTTTCTGTAATTAAAATACCAAGTAGGCCTATGGCAGTGGCCGCACCTCGCGGCCGAAATGTTTGAAACTTCTCCCCGCTTCTCAAACAAACGGATGAAAACTCACAAAGCGACACACAAATGATCTGTACACCTTTGCTAAGATTATAGTAAGGGGGTATCATAGCTAGTATCATGCATGCCAACTAGGAAGTTTTGATGAGCTGACATAGAATTAATTAAATGAAGAAAGAGAGGGTTAAGTATCATATCATGAAACCGTATCATAATAAATGTTATCCTACTATGTGTCATGCATGACACTATAAATAAAGTACTACATATGATACTAGCTACTCTATGATACTATGCATTACAGCAAGTAAGTACACAATAGAGTCACATAAGACTAGCCACAATGGGTAGTAACATGGAATGTTACTAGTCTATGTTACGTCAAGCAAGGAGAAAATACTAGTTTGCAACATTGGCTTAAATGACCATTAGTTTCTACCTTGGTACCTGTAATATGGGTTTGTGGCCTTGTATATAAAAATGGAGGAAGTACTATAGTAAGACTATACCCATAGTGGGAGTAACATAGGTAGTAATATCACACATATCCACTTTCCTCCATTTCTTCATTTATTGCTTGCCACATCATCTATTTTATCTAGATATGTGTGATGTTACTACCTATGTTACTCCCACTATGGGTAGTCTGGCTATAAGGAATAGAATAATATATATGTGCTTATTAGTTGGAGGAAAGATAAGAGAAGTGGGATCTTGGTTAGTAGAGCCAGCTGCAACACGAGACCCAAGACACTTTGTGAGGATGTAAGGTGGGCCAACTATTGATAAACTAGTACGTATATAAAACTTATTATTGTACATGCCCGCTAAGAGGTTGGCTGTATATGACATGGCAACTTCTTATAGCCAACCCTTGGTTGTATTATTAACCATGCTCTTAGTGAGGTAGCTAGTATATCATAGACGACTAGCTAGTATCAGACTAGCCACAGTGGGAGTAACTTCAGCAGTAACACCGACTCCAACTCAGCGAACTTGCTTATGTGGCAATAAGTTAATGAGGAGAGAGATAGTTTCAGTAACTTAGCTAGTTACTGTAGCATCACATGTCCCAATGTATTATGAGTCTGTAACCTAAGAAATGAAGCTTTGCATGACACTACACTTATGTTACTACCCACTATGAAGGTAGTAACATATATAATCTAGGGATATGTGTATGTTACTAGTGTACTACTCTCCATTGTGGCTAGTCTCATACTCCCTCCTTTCCAGTTTAGGTTTGTTGTAATGGTATTATCATAAGAGGTATCATGCATGCCAACTAGACTTTCTGGATGATGTGGCACACAAGAGAGGATGTGGTATCATATCATGATACTGTGTCATATTAAATGTTGTACTACTACTTTGTGTGATGCATGACAATTAGTAAGGCAACCTAAGATGTTAACTTATGATACTATGGATTACAGAAGTAGTATCCTAGCTACACTATCATATATATGCATGATACTACTAATGTGTGTGTGTGTAGTGTTACTATTCATCACCCAGTGTGCAGAATAAGTTATTCTTCACCCGAGGTAATCTTACGATCATTTCATAATTAAATTACGTTTCGAATTCAAATAGTTACATTCCTATTGATTAATTACGTAAATTTGACAAAAAAAATAAAAATATAGTTCATAAGACAAGAAAATTTGCAGTTTATGTGTATTTTAGACTATGTTTTTACGTTTGTAATTTTACATAACATAAAATATTTTTTACGGCGATTATATATTTTCTTATGGTCCCTTTTTGCGTCGGAAATAAAACAAAGCTTACGAAACGTAAAATTACGGTGCATTGATAGTAAAATAGAGGAGGATGAAGAATAACTATTCCTCACCCAGGGTGACGAATAGCGCGATCCTATATATATATATATATATATATATATATATATATATATATATATATATATATATATATATATATAGGAGTAGGATTTTCTACAAGTGCTTGCCACAGAACTAGTTAAGGGTTTCAACGGTGCAAAAGTTCTCAAAAATTCTGAAAAGATACTAAACCAACACACCTATAATATAACATGATCCAACGGAGGGATTAAAAAAATACGACTGTATGTGTCCTAGACAAAAAACAAATAGTTCAGTATATATTTATGTCGCAGTGAGCTGAAATGCTTATTATTTTTGCCGAGGACACACAGATGCATATTTTGACAATCCCTCCGTTGGATCATCTTATGACATTAGAGAGATGCTCCCATATTTATTTCATATTTTTTGATAACTTTTGAACCGTTAAAAGTTTAGGGACACTTAACTAGTTCTGTGGCAAGCTATGGTAGACACAGTTTTACCTATATATATATATATATATATATATATATATATATATATATATATATATATATATATATATATATATGATACTCTCCATTACAACCAGCCTTATACTCTCTCCTTTCCAGTTTATAGGGCTTATCTCAAAATTTTAGTTTTTCCAGTTTATAAGGCTCAATTTGGTTGTTTCCCATCACATGTTCAGATTCCAAGGTGCATTAAATCATTGCATGGAAGAATTAAGAGAAAAATTGACCAATGCATGTACTTTATGCATTCATGCATTGTAATTAATGCATTCATAAACATATTGTTTTGAGGAAAACAAGAGCCTTAATTAGGTGCTTTTGCAAACTACAAAAAGTATTCCACCACTCACCATCTACCTTGGTTGGTGAGATTTTTTAATTGAGCCCTATAACCCGAAAAGGAGGGAGTAAGGCTCAATTCAAAAATCTCACCAACCAAGGTAGATGGCGAGTGGTGGAATATTTTTTGTAGTTTGCAAAAACACCCAATTCATGCTTTTGTTTTCCTCAAAAATTTATGTTTTCCCATGTATTAATTGCAATACATGCATGCATATAGAATGTACATGCATTGGTCAACTTTATCTTAATACTTGCATGCAATAATTTAATGCACCGTGGAATCTCGACATGTGATGGGGAACAACCAAATTGAGCCTTATAAAATGGAAAAACTAAAATTTTGAGATAAGCCTATACACCGGAAAGGAGGGAGTATATATGTATGATACTAGTATATGATCGGCAATACCTCTGTAATGCGCGCATGCATAGTATCATAAGTTAGTATCGTAAGTTCCTTATTAATTACCATGCATGGCACAAAGTAGTAAAAAATCGGAGGCGAAACAATGAACTCATGTTTTCATTCAAACAAAAATATGATGTTAGGTAATGTAAATATTTTCAAATGGCACATGGTTCACTCACGAAAGTCGTGTGTCCACTAAACCGTCGCCGATGCACCCCCACCCCTCTGCCACTCGCGCGATCTGAGTCGTGCGTTCTGATTGGCCAGAACCCAAACCCCACGGATCGTACGTCTCCACCGTTGGATGCTCCCAGATCGAACGACAATCCTCATCCCTTTCGACAGGAAATGCAGTCCAGCTAGGAATTTATTTATATGCCAACATGCACGGCAAATGCCAAAAAATGTCTTACATATAGCACACGAGACCTGAAATGCTCCAGCAAATTAAACTCGTGGTAAAATTGTGATTGGTTTACATGCAAAAAATTTAGAGGCGAAACAATGAACTCACGCCTTCATTTCAAAATTAGTATGTCTTCATTTCAAACGAAATTATTCTGTTTGTGCATATGAGCGCTTAGAGGCAACCGTTTGCATAGGCCTTTCCGCGTGCGCGGCGACTGGGGATATCTTTCACCCTTTGCACCTAGGCCGCCAACACCCCCCCACCGCCCGTCCGCGTTTCACTCAACTAGTCCACCCAATCTCCTTCGCCAGCTCCCCCACCCCCAGATCCATAGCAGAACCCTTTCCGGCGCCGTCGTGCTCGCCTCAGCCGTGTGCCTGCTCTTCGGCATCAAGCCTACCTCCACTATCATTCCCAACACGCGGCGGCCCGCGCCTCGTCGTCTTCATTTTCTCGCCAGCCACCCTCGAGCATATTGATGCAGTAACCCTCGCCTCTCCTGTGGTCCGGCCGGGTTTGCATTAAGAAGCCTGTTAGTTACTGCTCTCCATCGCGGTGAGGCATATTTCCTCGCAATCCCTCTTCCAATTTCGTTCCGTATGTCCCCAAATTGGCTATAAAATAACGGAGAGTGTATATATGTTCATTATCTACCTTCCTTACTACATATTAAGTTGTATTTGTTCCAATAAGTTACTGCCTATTTACAGATCACGGGCGCCCAAGTCACACAAACTTAACAAATTAGCCGTACATTTTCTAAATTATTGCATGGCATGTTTAGAAAGCTTGATACCAAGTTGTTAGTTTTATGCTTATCCTGCTTTCCTAAGTTTCACACGTGTTCTCTGTAGATGCCAAGTAGCAGCGACATCACTCATTCAGGCCATGTATCTTCATCTGATTCGGACAACCCCGGGTCTTCAGCAGATTATGAGGGATCAAGTAGTCTTGAATGGGATAGAGTTGCAGCAATTACCCTTACGGCCAGGACACGGAGGAACGCGCCAAGGAAGCCAACACACCATCCTAAAGGTGTATATGAAGTTACCGAGATTGATTTAAAGTCCTGGGCTCCAACTAAACCAGATAAAGCACGCATGAGGTTCAGGAGTGTGTGTGGATTTGTTGGCTGGGCAAGGCTCAACACTAATCTGCCGGGGTTTCGGAAGGCTGACACAGAAACACGGTGAAGGATAGTCCAGGAGATCATGGATCACTTCAACGTTCCAGAGCAGTGGAGAATGCAGGTGGAACACGCTGCACTGAAGAAGGCCAGGGATGCTTGGAGAAATTGGAAGCATGTGATGTGCAAGAAGTATTGGGTGAAGGCAAGGACCCAATCCCCGCATACCCCCAAATTACAAAGGCGGACTGGGTAGAATTCAAAAGGGTCAGGGCAACTCCAGAGTTTGCTGAGAGGAGTTTCAAGCAATCAGAACTTCAGAAGAAGAACATACACCCCACTGTATGGGTGTGGTACGATACTACAGCATGAAACTGATATGGGAACAGGAGGACAAAGAAGCAGTAGCGGCAGGTGGAAATCCGGCCTTTAGTGAAATCAGGGGTGAACGCGCCAGAGCATGCCAGAGTCTACTTGCAGGCACGTGCAAGAGGCGTGATGATGGAACTTATTACTTTGAAAATGCACTTGATGCCAAACTATATGAAGTGATGGTAGAGGCTTCCAAGATCCCTGGAAGGTTCTACAGGAACTCAGGGCCATGTGACATTCTGTCCATTGCAATGGAGACAAAAGAGCCCCCTGGCCGTGCAAGGGGTATAGGTGTTAATGTCCCGCACAAGAGGGCTTTCACACTCAGCAAAGAAGAGGGGCTCAACATGAAAAAAGCGAGGAGTGAAATGAAGCAGAATGCATTGTTTGAAAAGTTGAAGAAGGAGATTTATCCGGCTGTTCGAAAGGATGTTGAGGAGTCAATGATGATGCAGAAGACTCTAACAGTGACAGATAGCTAGCAGATGGGAGGGGAGGCAGGCATGGATGATGCTGCTTATTGCACGACAACACTGCACAAGAGTAGATGTGCATCAGCTAACCCCAACGACACTGAGACTACAGCTGCTCGTGATGATACTATATCTGATCTATCTGGAATTAAAGATAGACTAAAGGGTGTGCTTACACATTATGAAGGTACACTAAAATGTGCAACAGCCTGGGTTTGCCCACCCTTCTTGGAATATGGCCTCTTCTTGGACAATGTGCCATTGAAGTCGGGCTGTGTGAAGTGCTACTTGACTGAAGTAAAGCATGTATTCAATGAATTTGCCCTGAAGAATGTCCTAGGAGACTTCAATGAGCAAATGACCTTGGGAGAAACACTGTTACATCACATCCAGTGGCCACGAAAGGAAATAGAGTTCATCGATGAGATTCCTGAAGCCCCTCCAAGAGCAACCACTGTCTCCCCTCAACCGGTGACGCTCTCCTTGCCATAACAGCTCTCGCGGGCTGATGCATCAACCTGTGATCAGCCGACCCGACTTTGTGGCGTATAGGCCATGTCATCCTCCGCCCCAAAGCAGCCAGTGGCAAGGCCTACAACTGCTGATGATGCACCACCAATTCAGATGTCGGCTGCTGAAGCAGCATGGGGAGACCCAGCTACAGCACATGCTCAGCGGACCAACCTGGTGGAACAGACTGCTAAGCAGTCTGATGCTTCGGAACCGCCTGCTAAGCAGTCTGATGCTTCAGAACCACCTGCTAAGCAGTCTGTAGGTCCAGAACCGACTGCTCATCAGTCCGTCGGTCCACAGGCGCGTGATCAGCATACCAATGCGTCAGCACTTCCTGCTCAGCAAACCAACATGTTGGCATGGCCTCCTTAGCACACCGACAAGTTGGCACCACCTGCACAGAAACCTGACATAGCTTCAATGCATGGTCATTAGTCTGATGCCTCTGCTCCTACAGCCCAGCAATCCATCACAGCAGCACGGCCAGCTCAGCGGTCTGGCATAGATAAACCGTCTGCTAAGAAGTCCGTCCAAGCTTCACCGTCTTCTCGACAGTCTACCTTGCAGGCAACCAGACATTCTGCCAGAAATGCTTCAGGTACCAAGAAGGAAGTGGCCAAAAAGGCAACAACCACAACTACGAGGAAGGGCGGCAGGAGAGTGAAGAGGAAACAGAACGATTGCCTCTTACTTAAAGCACTCATCGCCCAGAACCAAATTAACAGCAGCTTGTTCGAATCAGGGAGTGATATTATTTCTGACGCCATGGATGATGAAGAAGTAGAATTGTTGCTTGCTAAAAGGAAAGCAGATGTACTTGAAGCACGCAATTACCTCCATGGCAACCATTTCTTATTGGCGAATACTTTGATGAGTGCAGCTCCAGTTGTCGCAAGTTACATGAATATTGCATGGATCAAATGTCAGTAGGTCATCATGCTTTGCTAGTCCCCTACAATAGAGATCATTTCCGACACGATGTTGGTTCCATCAATGTGAGTTTCGAGGACTTACATCTCTTTTTCAACTTCAATGTGCTCGATGCCACTCTTGTTAGATGCCTGATTTTGTAAGTACTTAACAAACTCTGATCAACTTCTCCATACAAAGCTATAAATGATAAACATCTAACTGCATTTTATTCCTCTCAGGAGATTAAACGCGCGGAGAAGAATAAGGGAGAGTGTGTATTTCATAGATCCTGCATTAGAAAATGGCACATCATTAGATGGTAAGGACCGACAGGACTGGACCGTTAACACGGTCCTCCGTATCTTCGAAAACACGTCCCATGCACAATCATTTCTCTGGCCATATCATGAATGGTAGGTCAAGTAAACAACCATGCATACACTGATTGTCTTTCAGATTTTGACATCATTCGTAAGTTCATGTCTTTCTTAATATGTAGCAATCACTGGATATTGGTATTCATTGTTCCAAACAAGAACACAGTTTACTACATTGATTCTCTCAGAGAGTCAACAAACGCTCAGGATCTGACGCATGTTCCGCAATTCTTGGATAGGTATTGAATTCTATGATGTTGAAATTAATTTGCATTCATATTTGGTTCAATAATTGATGTTGTCAAAATTCATCATCATTTGCAGTGTGCTCGCGTTGTGAAAAACTAAACCAGGGAACCTGTTCAAGACGGAACAACCCATGCAACACGAGATCGTTTCTTCGATAACACACTGAAATCTGTTATTTTCAGAAATTTATCCAACAGTCTGCTAATACCTTTCCTTACGCTAGTCAAATGTTCAAGCTTCTAAATAAACCTCTTTTTATTTTGTCCAAAGAAAAAATAATACATCTAACACGGGTTACGTTGTTCCTAACAGGACAAATACATGACTAATTTTGTACAAAAAATTTCAGTGTCCTCAGCAAGAAGCAGGGACCAACCTTTGTGGATACTATGTTTGCAAACACATGATCTCCATCTGCAAATCTGCTGATAGTTGTGACGATCCTCGCAAATTAGTACCAGTAAGTCTATCTTAATTAATATCTTCTACTCCACTCATATGGCACATTCTGATCTTAAAAATACTGCAGCTCATCTTAAAACCGAGGACCCCTGAACTACTCCCAGCTGGTGAATTGCTCATGGTTCATAGATTTATCAGTGACTTCTTCCTGGATCACTACATCAATCCCACTGGTGATAATGAAGATTTTAGCATGCCTTCTCCTGAAACATTGAGTAAGAGTTAGCCGCTAAACATATAACGCATGGATCCATTGTTTTCCATCTGATGAGGTCTTCGTATTTCGTACACTATGATTAATTATGTAATGCATACATGTGTGGACAAATCATTGGAATTTAGCTACCATATGTTCAATTGCAATTGTTGCAAAATCTGATGAATGTTCTTCCTGTGGACACTATTTGTTCAATTGAATATTGTGGCGAATTTTCTTTTTGCGTGCCGATTCAAAATGGGATATTTTTGTTTTAACCTGGCAATTGCTCCGCACACGATTCAACTAAATGAGTGTGTGCGATCCACATCGGAAAGCATACATCAATCGTAGCGGAACCGTTGGTGATACACAGCAGATCGCAAACGATTTGCAGCGCTACTACCTGTGCGTAGGTTCTCTGAAACCGTTTGTGATATCGTGTTATCGCACACGAGAGCTGGGAATAAACCGTGCCCAATGCAAAATACAATCCCAGTCATAATTTTTTCAGGAAACGTGTGGGATCCCAAACGAAAAGCACATGTCACTCTTGCGGCACCGTCGGTGATACCTAACAAATCACAAACGGTCTGTAGCACTTGAATGTGTGTGAAGGGCCTCCTGAACCATTTTTGATAGAACATAATCATAGACGGTAATTATTGGAAAACGTGTGCGATGTAGTCTAGCATGGCAGACGGGTTACGCAGAAAACTCATGTGCGATGGAGCAGAAATCACACAAAGTTCATATGTTGGCCCGTGTGCCTTACATACTGTTTCCCAAACGGTTCGTTACGATAGACCGTATGGTTCACTGCGTCATTAGAAACGCTTAATCATCGATATCACACGTGCGAAAGAATTTAGTGTGTGCTGCATCGCACACGATTACATTTTGGAAGGCCTCTGGATCACTGCTCCATATCCCCGACGGTTTCTGGGTCGTGTGGGAAGGACCCCCCTATCGCCCACACTCACTTGGCGACGGTTCCAAATGTCGTCGCGGAAAAGGGTTAAAACCCGTTTGTTTAGGACCGACGCGCACCAGTGGGAGAACACTTATACCTTGAAATTTAGTGAGGGATCATCTTATAATGCTACCGCCGTACTAAGAAAAATAAGATGCATAAAGGATAAGAATCACATGCAATCAAAATATGTGACATGATATGACCATCATCATCTTGTGCCTTTGATCTCCATCTCCAAAGCACCGTCATGATCTCCATCGTCACCGGCTTAACACCTTGATCTCCCTCGTAGCGTCGTTGTCGTCTCGTCAACTATTGCTTCTACGACTACCGCCCCCCTCCCCCTTACCAAAAGCCACATTTCCCCTCTTTCCGCCTTCCTTTCCAGCGCGAGTGCGACACCTTCCACCCAAATCACCGACCCCTCCACCAAATAAGCGTCGGCCTAAGCCATGTTGCAAGCAGTATAGGCAGGACCTCAAGGAGCATTTGGCAGTGGAGAAGCAAATCGCGGCCGCACGCGCGGATGAGGTTGCGATGGCTGCCATTCGTGCCGACCCCCACATCTTTGAGGAGCACCTCGCCATTGAGGCCACTGTTGACGCCTCGTGCACCGACACCGCGACGCGGTTGGCTGCTTTAAACGATAGTTCATGGCATTTTCTCGAGGCCACCGTCGGTGCCTTCGACAAAGACTATGAGGTGTTTTCTCAGTGTGCACGTGCTTACCTCATCTCGAGAGCCAGCAGGTTGGTGCCCGGAGCATCTCATGCAACTCACCACTACAACGAGGGCACCCACGATGCGGAGGCCTCGCCCTCTTCCATGTCCAAGGAGCCAATCGTCATCGATATCTCCGACAACGAGGAGTAGCTTGTCTTATTAGCTCACTATAGGGACACATGTTCAATTTACTAGCTACTGCCTTTCCTTAACAAATTCTAGTGAACTGTGTTATCTACTTTTACCATGCAATCTTCTGCTATAGTGTATATGTTCTATATGTCATGCAATGTGGTGTTCAATTAACTTCTTGGTTCAATTCTGCAAGTGTGATGTTCAATTCTTCAGGGTGCAATATTTCCAAGTTGTTAAGCATGCTTGGTTTGGTTAACTGTCTGATCTTCTATTAGGAGTATATTATATTGTTCAATTAGTGTTTAGTTAACTGCTTGGTTCATTTGTTGTGGCTTGGTTCACTTGTTGTGGTGTTTAGTTAACTGCTTGGTTCAATTCTGCAATGCGATGTTCACTTATAAGGACATGCTTGCATAACCAAATTAAACATCCACTTACATAGGTGGCTACTAGAACCATGGCATTTGCACACACCAAAGTAAACTATTACATGCATAATTACATAGGTGGCTACTACACACATGACATTTCCACACACCAGTAAAGTAAACTATATATTACATGCATGATTAACTAGCATAAATGATCATCTGATCATCATATACTTCTCGTGACGCTTGCTCTGCTTGTGGCTCAATCCAGGCTCGTCGATTTGGGTAATGAGGCACTTCCTCATGTCAACGATCCGCATGTACATCTCGTAGCATGTGTACACACTCTTGGCCGCGAACCTGAGGTGAGGTTCATCCAGTTGCCGCATCCAGGCCATGTGCCAGGATAGAGATCTTGTTCTCTGGGCATCCTACTTCATCTTTTTGTAGTAGGGGTCGATGATGGCCGAGGCGAGTTCGACCAGGGAGTCCTTCATGCTGCCCCAGACCCTGTAGTGGTCGCAGATTTTGACAAGGTTCTTGCAGGCCAAGCCCGTAACACTGAGCGCGTTTACATCGTCAGTGGTTTCCACCGTGGCGAACTTGTAGTCGGTGCTGTTGACAAACCTGTTGAAACGGTTGCAAGGCTCTGTGGCCATGCAGTAGTGGTAGATGAGGACATGCTAGCGCATGCACAACTGGGCGACGTCAATCTTCTGATCTATGTCGGGACGACCGGCGGTGAACTGGAGGTCGATGCCGACCACCTTGTACTTGTCTCGATCAAGCAACTGCTCAACAATGTTGATGTAGTCGTCCACCACGGCCGGGTCAATGGTGTACACCACCGAGAGATACGTCTCCCTCGCGTGGGTCTCCACTCTATGCTCGCCGAACTCCATTGGAGCGCTGCTGGACATCCCCTATCTATGTGTCATCGTGGGTGTGCTTATTGTGTTGTGGGCATGATCGAAAGGTTGAAGAGACTAAGGTTATAATGACCGCGGGAATTAAAGGGGAAGCCGGACGGCCAGGAATATTCTCAGGCCCGGATGGCAGTTCTAATTTGCGGCGCGTAACTCCATCATGCCGCACGTAACTGCATAGCATGGCAACACGCGCGGCGCAACCGCATGCATATGGGGCCCCCGACGTGATCGTGCACATGCCCAACAGCTGGCAGAGCACGCTTGGAGGGACGCGAGCAGAGCGCTCCGCGGTCGCCTCAACGGCGAGCAACTATATATACAGGCGGTCTATTCTGATAATATTATCAGAATAACTATTCTGATAACACTTCCGCACTGCACGCTCAACGCAAGTGCACGTCATTGTTTGAACCAAGTGTGTTGCAGTACTGGGGCGAGTGAACTTCCCCTTGCAAAAAACTGCACGCAGTGTTTTTTCTGGTACTGTTTTCGCTCTAGTTTTTTAACCGTTTGTCGGAACGAGGCGTGTAATATATCGTTGAAAAGCTATGGATTAGGTGCAACTTCTCCATGTTGAACACTTTAAGAGATTCCTCACGGTTTAAGAGCAGTTTTGAAAATGGTGCGGCTGATGATGAGTGGCAGCGAGCGTTGTTTTACATTTTTTTCTAAACCGTTCGTCCGAATGAAGAAAATGATACACCGTTGGATAGATATCATCGAGACGCATCTTTTTCATATCTATTTCTTTCTCTAATTCGTTACGGTTTAAAAGCAGTTTCAAATTTACTAAATCGCGGAATTCTGTTTTTCAAAAAAAATCTAATTTTCGGTACTGTTTTTGCTCTATTTTTTAACCGTTTGTCGAAACGAGACGTGTAATATGTTGTTGGAAAGCTATGAACGAGGCGCAACTTTCATATGTTGAAATGTTTTTGAGATTCCTTAAGGTTTTAAGTTAATTTTGAAAATCGTGCAGAGGACGACAAGTGGCAGCGGCCGTTTTCATGAAATTTTTACAAATCGGTCATCGAAATAATTCAAATGATATGCCGTTGGAAAGATATCGATGAGACACAACTTTTTCATGTAGAACACTCTCTCTAATTCCTTACGGTTTAAGAGCAGTTTTAAATTTACCGAAATGCGGACACTCTGTTTTTCGCGACACCCAAATCGACGTGGGTACTTCATCTGACTGAAAACCGCACTGACTCGGACGGGTAAGAGAACTTCATGGTTTCTTTTTTGTGGGACATAATTTTTTGAAGACGAGAAAGAAAACCGCACTGCTTTTAGACTGAAAACTGCACTGCATGAGACGGTCAAGTGAGCTTCATGGTTTCTTTTCTCAGAAGATTTTTTTTCAAACAAGCACTAAAATCGACGTGTGCACTTCATCTGATAGAAGAACGCATTGCTTTAGACGAAAAATTGCACTGGATCAGCCGGCCAAATGAACTTCATGATTTCTTTT
The DNA here is from genome assembly GCF_018294505.1 of Triticum aestivum. Classification (NCBI taxonomy): domain Eukaryota; kingdom Viridiplantae; phylum Streptophyta; class Magnoliopsida; order Poales; family Poaceae; genus Triticum; species Triticum aestivum. Next base: position 376,681,279 of record NC_057797.1, on the reverse strand, counting down.
TTTTATTAAACACGAAACACATGGTAACTCATGGAATGAGTGCAATGCAGATCAGGGGAAAATGAACGGCTACACAAATTAAAGTGCACTGAATGGATTTTTTGTCGTTCTCAAACTACTTTTTAATAAATACGTCCAAACTGAATTATCGAGGCTAGTGTACTGCATTTTTTTGCAAAATGCTTTTGTAAGTTTTACACGGTTGAGGTTAGTGAACGACACTATTATTTTTCATTTTTTCCTCTCATTTTTTTTATGAATGCTCCTTGACTGCTGAGACGAGGCAAGTGTACTGCATCAATGTTTTTTCAGAGTGAGCCACAAAGAACTCTATCAACCCATGCACCGGACTGCAAGCGCACCACCACCAAACCGCATGAATGCAATGCCCGGACTACAACGAAATCATACGTACAAACATGTACACACCCATTGCACAACAAAACGAGCACTGGAGCTCTCCCGGAAGCGAACCACACTTTCTGTACTGCAAACAAAACAAAAGTGAAACGACCGAATTGCAAGAATTGCAAGCCCAGACGCTCCGCACTGCACGAACACTGTCAGGTGTACCACCATTTTCTACTAGCGCCGAACTACATGCACACGAGCACCGAACCACATGGTGCGCCTCTCCGAGCAGCCTTGCTCGCCGCATGATGCGTCCCTGTATTGCATTAGTGTCAGGCGAACTGCACACTTAAGCCGCCGAGGAAATGCACGATTAGGGGGCGAACCACAAGCATGTGTTGGAGGAGTTGCATGTTCTGCTTTGCCCGAGATGCATGTTTCTGCTTGCGAAAGTGCACGGGCTATGCACGCGGGATCAGCCGATGGTGGCCGCCACCAGAACCTTATCCAGCAGCAGGAAGACGGCCAGACCCCATCAGGCCGGCTGCAGCATGGGTTGGTGTACGCCGGGGGAAGCCCGAGGAAGGGGCCAACCACCGCACCATGGGGAACTCCATGGGATCCCGCCGGGCAGTTGAGGGGAGAAGCCTGGCCCTCGGGCGGTGCGCCACCGGCCCATCGCGCGAGCAGTCGGATGCAGGTGGGTGACCCCTGTAGCGGCCGGATCCATGGCTAGAGTGGCCGTACGCGAGGCCAGCGAGGCGCTGGGGACCTTGCCGGCAAAACCGCACCCAGTCATGCCTCCTCGTCGCGGATCTGATCCATACTCGTCACCTGCCGCCGCTAACTCCACCAGATCGGCGAGATCTGATGGTTTCCGCCGCCGCCACCCTTTTGATGCACGGTCTCCCTCAACCAAGAGGGTCAACGCTGGGCCCTTGGTCGGTTGCGGGGGGGGAGGTGGGGAGCCGCCGCTCTTGGTGTGGGTGGGGTGGGGAGCCGTCGCTCCTGGTGTGGGCGGCACGGCGGAGGGAGGTTGTGTGGCGATGCGGGGAAGGAGGTGATGCCCCTAACCAGTGGTGGATGTAGCAGGGAGGGAGGTGGTGCGGTGGGGAAGAAGGTGGGAGGAGGCGGGTGGTGGGCACAAGGAGGAGATGTGGAGGAGTGGGTGGGTGGATTTTCGGACGGGTGTCTGCGGTGGTTAGGTGTTATCAGAATAAGGGGAAGTGTTATTAGAATAAGGTCTTAAGGGGTGTTATTAGAATAGACCCACCCTATATATATATGCATATAGCAGTTGAACGCACAAGGAAAACCTGTCCACAAGCCGAGCGCGCTGACGGACGCGAGCAGAGCGCGCCGCGACGCCTAACGGCGAGTAGAGCTTGCTGAGGGACGCGGGCAGAGGCCGGTACAGTGATATGTGGCAAATAAGACGAACTGTGCAAGCGATGTCGGAGACATCAAACATGAATCAGATTGGAGTTGCGTGTGCGATACGTGGCATACAGTTGATCCATCCGAGCTGTTTGTGATGGAATAAGCCGTGTGTGTTGCGGGCAAATGCTTGCTAGTATATAACCTTAAATTTAACCAAAAAAGTGTTAATGCATGTTACAAAAGTTGTATAGCTAGAAACTATGTTCAAATACGACTCCAACGATATAATCTTTGGCGACATGCATTGGTATTTTATTAGTTAAATCCTACTTATAAACCAAGACGGGGGTATAGTAGGTAATTAAATCGCAAACATTTTCTTTGTATTAACCGTATGTCTACGTGTCCTTTCGTCCTCCTCTCGCACGTCTTGTCACCCCGCTGCCGCAGACGGCTTACACAGCAAGCTTGCGCAGCATGCGGGGGCATTCTTTTGGCCAAACGGTGGCGCCAATGAATCGTCGGTGAGCCCGTTCCCACGCAACCTCGCAGGTTCCCGTGCAAGCTTCCCGCCCGACTCCGTGAAATCCCCCAAAATCCCAATGCTTATCGGCCTTCTATAAAAACCCTCATGACCGGCGAGCCCTGCATCGCATTTTCCCCTCCCTCCCTATAGCTTATCTCGTGTGCTTCTCCCACAATCACCAATGGCATTGGTCCGTCGTCGTCGCTCAGCCACTCCACCATCATCAGAGGACAGCTCCAACTGGGAGGCTACACCGCGGCGGCGGTGCAGTCCCCGCCGTAGTGTAGTGCGTGTGGCGTCCCTATTGGGTGTGCGCGGAACACCCACCACACGCTCCGCTGCTGCTGCCCGTCGGCAGTTGTTGCCGGCCGACGTTGTCGCCACACCACCATTGAAAACCAGGGCCATCTCCCGCTTCGCCATCGCGGCCCGAAGGTGAGAGGTGGTCGTCGTGGCCGCCACCCCACTGTCGGCCACCGTGGCCATCACCCGCTCCGCCACCATGGCCCGAAGGCGGGAGGTGGTAGCCGTGAATGCCACCCCATCGTCGGCTATCATGACCGCCAGCCCACCGTCGACTGTCGGGATCATCACCCGCTCCGCCATCACCGCCCGAAGGAGGGAGGCGGAGGTGGAGGCCCGCACGTGCGTCAGCGACCTTGCACACTACATCGAGCTCCTGCGGGAGGAGGAGCGCCTCGTCGAGCATGCAAAGAGCCTTACCGCAGCCATGGCCACAGCACACGCCGACGCAGAGGCGAGGAATCAAGGGATCTATGAGCAGTCCGGCCGCTTCGAGAGGGATCGTCTGGAGCGGCAGTGGTCGTTCAAGCTGGCGAGCATCGCTGAAAGTGCAACAGTGGCAGGCACCCTATTGCATTTCTCCAGCTCGTCGGTAGGCTCCTCCTCCTCCTCTACCTCTTACTGAGCGTGCTAGGCAGAGGAGAGGCTGCTGGAAGTAGCACGAAGCCCCTCCGTGGTAGTAGCAGTATTTAGGGGCTATTTTGTTCAGTTCATCTGACTATAGATGTGTGGTCGAACTGTACAACATACTTAAAATTAGCTAGTATATATAGTTGAACTAGCTATTTCAGTATGTGGTTGGCAACAATTGGGGAAAAGTTTGGTCTGTTCAGCTGTCGAGTTGAACTATTTGTATAAATTAAGAATGACTGCTTAATCTATGAATGAAATCTATGCTTAATTATTGAATTTTAGTTGCAAAAATTAGATAGTGCAAGTGATTTCTACCTACATATTTTGACAAATTGCAGTGTTACAAGGATTGACAAATGGCAACGTTACTAGATCAACAAATGTAAATATTTCTAGTTTGACAAATGGCAACATACCCAATATGACAGATGCAAATCTTACCAAATTGTTTGTACGTGGTTGCACATGGGTCATCCAAAACAATTGTTTGCGTTGAAGGGATGCACAAATCCCGCGTTGCGGATTTTCCCTCGACTTAGAGGGAAGACCATAGCTCTCACTTTGCATACAGGTGTTCTATCTAAAACGTTTGTGATCAAGAGCCGCAGAAATCCTGCGCGGCGTATAGCTTTCATGCTTCCCGGTGAGCCTCCGCATTGGAGTACTGCTCGCATGCCATCCGTTTAGTCAAGCACTCAAGCACATGTCCGCACGGCACCTCCTAGCTATTAAAAGAGTGAGGCGTGGTGTCACGTGAATGGTTAACAGAAAGCACATGATTTAAATTATACAAAACGTTTCAGATATTACAGTGGCAGCTATTTGTTTCAAAATGCCTTTGTTGGCTGTTATTCGAGTGCACCTTCTCTCAAAATAGACACGAAAAATACCACAGCATGTCGGGTGCCATTCCATTATAGCATGCCAAGTTACATGAATTTCAGACAAGTTTTGGATTTACTAGAATTTAAAAACAAAGTATCTCAACGTTTTGCCGGCAATCAACAGTGCCCTGGTGTTTGAAATTCATTCCCATTTCTTGCATGGGACCTAAGCATGCCCCGAAGGACACAAATTTGATTTCTCAATCAATTTATATGCACTGGAGCTTGTGCATGTAGTTCAAATTCCAATTATGCACATGAAATGCCTAGAAAACCCAGTTAATGTATAAAATGTCCAAACGAACCCCGAAAATTCCAAAAGTAAACACAACACTCCTGTTGTTCTATGTTGACACAAGCAAAATTTTGAAAGCAATAAGAGGCAAGAAATCGTTTCATAACCAAAGGTGGCACATTCCCTACCGAAAGCAGCACGCTTGTTGTGAGAAGCTTATACCCAAACCTACCCCAAATGGGATAAAAAATTTACCACGGCATGTTGATGCTGCTCCATGATAGCATGCCAAGTTTCATGAATTTTAGATGACTTTTGGATTTACTAGAATTTAATATCCGTGTATCTCAATGTTTGTGGCCGAGTGACGGTGGCAGGGTGTTTGAAATTCATTCCCATATCTTGCATGGGACCTAAGCATGCAACCAAGGACACATATTTGATTTTTCAACCAATTTATATGCACTGGAGAATGTGCATGTAGTTCAAATTCGAATTATGCACATAAAATACCTGGAAACCCCAGTTAATGTATAAAAATATCCAAACGAACCCCAAAAAATTCCAAAATTGAACACAACACTCCTGTTGTTCTATGTTGACACTCAAAATTTTTTGAAAGCAATAAGAGGCAACGAATATCGTTTTGTCCCCAAAGGTGGCACGTTCCCTACCGAAACCATCACGCTTGTTGTGAGAAGCTCTGGTTTGTGAGAAGCTTATACCCAAACCTGCCTCAAATGGGACAAAAAATTTACCACGGCATGTTGATCCTGCTCCATGATAGCATGCCAAGTTTCATGACTTTTAGATGACTTTTGGATTTACTAGAATTTAAAATCCAGGTATCTCAATGTTTGTGGCTAAGTGACGGTGGCAGGGTGTTTGAAATTCAATCCCATTTCTTCCATGGGACCTAAGCATGCAACCAAGGACACATAGTTGATTCTTCAACCAGTTTATATGCATTGGAGAATGTGCATGTAGTTCAAATTTGAATTATGCACATAAAATGCCTGGAAAACCCAGTTAATGTATAAAAATGTCGAAATGAACCCCGAAAAATTCCAAAATTGAACACAATAGTCCTATTGTTCTATGTTGACACTCGAAATTTTTTGAAAGCAATAAGAGGCAATGGATATCGTTTCGTGTTAGGGAACGTAGTAATTTGAAAAAAAATCCTATGCACACGCAAGATCATGGTGATGCATAGCAACGAGAGGGGAAGAGTGTAGTCCACGTACCCTCATAGACCGTAAGCGTAAGCGTTATGACAATGCGGTTGATGTAGTCGTATGTCTTCACGATCCGATCAATCCAAGTACCGAAAGTACGGCACCTTCGCTATCTGCACACGTTCGTCTCGGTGACGTCCCATGAACTCTCGATCTAGCTGAGTGTCGAGGAAGAGCTTCGTCAGCACGACAGCGTGTTGATGGTGATGATGAAGCTATCGGCGCAGGGCTTCGCCTAAGCACTACGATGATATGACCGAGGTGGATTATGGTGGAGGGGGGCATCACACACGGCTAAGGGATCAATGATCAACTCGTGTGTCTTTGGGGTGCCCCCCTCCCCCGTATATAAAGGAGGGAGGGAGGAAGAGACCGGCCTAGGGGGAGGCGCGCGCCAAGTGTGGGGAGTCCTACTAGGACTCCCAAGTCCTAGTAGGATTCCCCTTTTCCTTTCCAGAGTAGGAGAGAAGAAAGAGGTAAAGAGAGAGGGAGTAGGAAAGGGCAAGGGGGGGCGCCGCCCCCTTTCCCCTAGTCCAATTCGGACCCATGGGGCGGCGCATGCCTCCTTCCCTTTTGCCTACCTCTTCTATTCCAGTATGGCCCAATAAGGCCCAATACTTCTCCCGGTGAATTCCTGTAACTCTCCGGTACTCCAAAAAATACCCGAATCACTCGGAACCTTTCCGATGTCCGAATATAGCCTTCCAATAAATCGATCTTAACCTCTCAACCATTTCGAAACTCCTTGTTATGTCCTTGATCTCATTCAGGACTCTGAACAAACTTCGGTCATCAAATCATATAACTCATAATACAAATCGTCATCGAACGTTAAGCGTGCGGACCCTAAGGGTTCGAGAACTATATAGACATGACCGAGACACATCTCCGGTCAATAACCAATAGCGGAACCTGGATGCTCATATTGACTCCTACATATTCTACGAAGATATTTATCGGTCAAACTACATAACAACATACGTTGTTCCCTTTATCATCGGTATGTTACTTGCCCGAGATTCGATTGTCGGTATCCTCATACCTAGTTCAATCTTGTTACCGGCAAGTCTCTTTACTCGTTCCATAATGCATCATCCCGCAACTAACTCATTAGTCACATTGCTTGCAAGGCTTATGCTGATGTGCATTACCGAGAGGGCCTAGAGATACCTCTCCGACAATCGGAGTGACAAATCCTAATCTTGATCTATGCCAACTCAACAAACACCAACGGAGACACCTGTAGAGCACCTTTATAATCACCCAGTTACGTTGTGACGTTTGGTAGCACACTAAGTGTTCCTCCGGTATTCGGGAGTCGCATAATCTCATAGCCATAGGAACATGTATAAATCATGAAGAAAGCAATAACAAATAAACTAAATGATCAAGTGCTAGGCTAACGGAATGGGTCAAGTCAATCACATCATTCTCTAATGATGTGATCCCTTTAATCAAATGACAACTCATGTCTATGGCTAGGAAACTTAACCATCTTTGATTCAACGAGCTAGTCAAGTAGAGGCATACTAGTGACACTTTGTTTGTCTATGTATTCACACATGTACTAAGTTTCCGGTTAATACAATTCTAGCATGAATAATAAACATTTATCATGATATAAGGAAATATAAATAACAACTTTATTATTGCCTCTGGGGCATATTTCCTTCATTTCGTCCCCAAAGGTGTCACGTTCCCTACCGAAACCATCACGTTTGTTGTGAGAAACTCTGGTTCGTTAGAAGCTTATACCCAAACCTGCCCCAAATAGGACAAAAAATTTACCACGACATGTTGATGCCGCTCCAAGATAGCATGCCAAGTTTCATGAATTTCAGACAAGTTTTGGATTTACTAGAATTTAAACACCGGGTATCTCAATGTTTGCGGCCGAGTGATGGTGGCAGGGTGTTTGAAATTCATTCCCATTTCTTGCATGGGATCTAAGCATGTAACCAAGGACACATATTTGATTTTTCAACCAGTTTATATGCACTGGAGAATGTGCACATAGTTCAAATTTGAATTATGCGCATAAAATGTCTGGGAAACCCAGTTAATGTATCAAAATGTCCAAATGAACCCTGAAAAATTCCAAAATTAAACACAACACTATTCTTGTTCTACGTTGACACTTGAATTTTTCTGAAAGCAATCAGAGGCAACGGATATCGTTTCGTCACCAAAGGTGGCATGTTCCCTACTGAAACCATCACTCTTGTTGTGAGAAGCTCTGGTTTGTGAGAAGCTTATACCCAAACCTGCCCCAAATGGAACAAAAAATTTACCATGGCATGTTGATGCCGCTCCATGATAGCATGCCAAGTTTCATGAATTTTAGACGAGTTTTGGATTTACTCGAATTTAAAACCAGGTATCTCAATGTTTGCGGCCGAGTGACGGTGGCAGGGTGTTTGAAATTCATTCCCATTTCTTGCATCGGACCTAAGCATACAACCAAGGACACATATTTGATTTTTCAACCAGTTTATATGCACTGGAGAATGTGCATGTAGTTCAAATTTGAATTATGCAGATAAAATGACTGGGAAACCCAATTAATGTATAAAAAGGTCCAAACGAGCCCCGAAAAATTCCAAAATTAAACACAACACTCCTGTTGTTCTATGTTGACACTCGAAAAAAAAATTGAAAGCAATAAGAGGCAACGGATATCGTTTCGTCCCCAAAGGTGGCACATTCCCTACCGAAACCATCACGCTTGTTGTGAGAAGCTCTGGTTTGCGAGAAGCTTTACCCAAACCTGCCCCAAATGGGACAAAAATTTTACCATGCCATGTTGATGCCGCTCCATGATAGCATGCCAAATTTCATGAGTTTCAAATGAGTTTTGGATTTACTAGAATTTAAAAACCAGGTATCTCAATGTTTGCGGCCGAGTGACGGTGGCAGGGTATGTGACATTCATTTCCATTTCTTGCATGGGAGCTAAGCATGCAACCAAGGACACATATTTTATTTTTCAACCCGTTTATATGCACTGGAGCATGTGCATGTAGTTCGAATTAAAATTATGCACCCGAAATGCCTACAAAACCAAGTTAATGTATAAGAACTTCCAAAAAAACCCTGAATAATTCCAATTTTTTTGACGACACACCTATGGTTGCATGTTCACTGCAGGTAAAAGTTCTAGCAATTCAAACACCATCCTTTGTAGCTGTGACCCCATTACGTAATTCAAATCAAGACAATAAATCAAGTAGATCGCACACAGTTTATTATCACCAACCATGTGAGATGCAGCACAAAATATCTTGGAGCACCATTGGTGTATAGTACACCTATGGCTTACACGAGAAGGTGCGTCGGTTACAGTTGACAGCCGATGTGTCAAGCACACTAGCTCGCTCCCCAATATCATTTCACTGTTCATTCATCGCTGGTGAAAGATGGGGATGTGGACCCACGTCGTGAGGGAAACTTCGGCGGCCCACTCCGGCGAGAGCGCGGCCGCAGCCGCCAAGCGCGTGCTAACAAGCTTCGTGAGGGCGACCGCGGTCTGCGTCCGGGCAGCCAAGGCAGGCTAAATGGTTGTTGTTGCTTCTCAGGTGGCGGCAGCAGCATCTGCCTCGGGGATAGCAACTGGCGAGAGCGGCACAGCAGTGGCCTTAGCCCTGATGGAGGCCGCCCACTACCATGTCGAGGCCGTCCATTCCCAGCTCGTGGCGGTCACCACACAAATCGAATGAAGCTTCTCCGACAACGGCCGGCAACCCACGACCGAAGAGTTGGCTATCGCCGAGAGAGTTCGAGCAGTCGTTCGTTCCTACGCGGTATACATTGCTACGACGGAGCCCACCAGAGCCCCGATCGCGGCCGCCCATGCCCAGCTCGTGGCAGCCTATTCCAAAGATATGGCGGACGTGGATGGCGAGATGCTTGCCGAGTATGGTGCAATTGATGCCATGGAGCCCCTTCCCCACGAGATCGTCGGGCGCGAGCTGGACATGGAGGTGGCGACGGAGATCGACAAGCACCAGCCGTAGTAGTACTCTTTGTTTTGTTTAATTAAGAGCGCCAGTCTTTAATTTGTTAGAGTAATGTTTAGGTCAGCTAGCTCTGTTTAATTATTGAACTTGCTCGGTTAAGAAGTTAGTCTCCTTTGTGTACCCAAATTATGCAATGACGTGGATGACCACTGTAACTAGGGAAATTTGAACCAAATTTTTTGACGTTCAAACTCAACACATACGGGTTAAGCTATCTGAGTCGTTTGTGATGTTCACATATCATACACAGTTCTGAAAGGGACTGTGTCAGATGACACTTTGCGCGCCAGTTTTTTCGCTGAAGCGATTCCAAATTTTCGGCTTCCGCAAAAATATCTACCTCCCCGCCCCTCCCCCTTACCAAAAGCCACATTTCCCCTATTTCCGCCTTCCTTTCCAAGTTGAAACCTTCACCCCTTGTTTGCAGTGTCTCCTCCTCGCCGGCGACCCTCCCCCATGCTACTCGGCCTCGCCTATCCATGTAGGTAATCCACACCCGACCCCCATCCTCTTCTCCTTCCACATCCCACATGCCCCGACCGCTGGCGCGAGCGCTACACCTGCCACCCAAATCACCGACCCCTCCACCAAATAAGTGCCGCCCTAAGCCATGGTGCGCACGGTATATCCAAGATCCCAAGGACCATTTGGCAGCAGAGAAGCAAATCGCGGCCGCACATGCGGATGAGGTCGCGATGGCTGCCATTCGTGTCAACCCCCAGATCTTCGAGGAGCACCTTGCCGTCGAGGCCACCGTCGACGCGTCGCGCACCGAAGACGCGACGCGGTTGGCTATTTGGTTCAATTCTGCAATGCGATGTTCAATTGTTGTGGGTGCATTATGTTATTGTATATTGCTGCCTCTTGAGCACTGCGTTGGTTTTCCCCAAAGAGGAAGGGATGATGCAGCAAAGTAGCGTAAGTATTTCCCTCAGTTTTTGAGAACCAAGTATCAATCCAGTAGGAGGCTACGCGCGAGTCCCTCGTACCTGCACAAAACAAATAAATCCTCGCAACCAACGTGAATAGGGGTTGTCAATCCCTACACGGTCACTTACGAGAGTGAGATCTGATAGATATGAAAAGATAATATTTTTGGTATTTTTGTGATAAAGATACAGAGTAAATTAAAGGCAAAGGAAAAGGCAAAGGAAATAACTAAGTAGTAGGAGAGTAATATGATAAAGATAGACCCGAGGGCCATAGGTTTCACTAGTGGCTTCTCTCCAGAGCATAAGTATTCTACGGTGGGTGAACAAATTACTGTTGAGCAATTGACAGAATTGAGCATAGTTATGAGAATATCTAGGTATGATCATGTATATAGGCATCACGTCAAAGACAAGTAGACCGACTCCTGCCTGCATCTACTACTATTACTCCACTCATCGACCGCTATCCAACATGCATCTAGAGTATTAAGTTAAAAACAGAGTAACGCCTTAAGCAAGATGACATGATGTAGAGGGATAAACTCATGCAATATGATGAAAACCCCATCTTGTTATCCTCGATGGCAACAATACAATACGTGCCTTGCTGCCCCTACTGTCACTGGGAAAGGACACCGCAAGATTGAACCCAAAGCTAAGAACTTCTCCCATTGCAAGAAAGATCAATCTAGTAGGCCAAACCAAACTGATAATTCAAAGAGACTTGCAAAGATAACCAATCATACATAAAAGAATTCAGAGAAGATTCAAATATTGTTCATAGATAGACTTGATCATAAACCCACAATTCATCGGTCTCAACAAACACGCCACAAAAAGAAGATTACATCGAATAGTTCTCCACAAGAGAGGGGGAGAACATTGTATTGAGATCCAAAAGAGAGAAGAAGCCATCTAGCTAATAACTATGGACCCATAAGTCTGAGGTAAACTACTCACACTTCATCGGATGGGCTATGGTGTTGATGTAGAAGCCCTCCGTGATCGATGCCCCCTCCGGCGGAGCTCCGGAACAGGCCCCAAGATGGGATCTCGTGGATATAGAAACTTGCCGTGGTGGAATTAGCTTTTTGGCTCCGTATCTGATCGTTTGGGGGTACGTAGGTATATATAGGAGGAAGGAGTACGTCGGTGAAGCAACAGGGGGCTCATGAGGGTGGAGGGTGCGCCTGGGGGGTAGGCGCGCCCCCTACCTTGTGGCCTCCTCTTTTGTGTCTTGACGTAGGGTCCAAGTCTCCCTGGTCTTGTTCGTTGAGAAAATCACGTTCCCGAAGGTTTCATTCCGTTTGGACTCCGTTTGATATTCCTTTTCTTCGAAACCCTAAAACAGGCAAAAAATAGCAATTCTAGGCTGGGCCTCCGGTTAATAGTTTAGTCCCACAAATAATATAAAAGTGGAAAATAAAGCCCAATAATGTCCAAAACAGTAGATAATATAGCATGGAGCAATCAAAAATTATAGATATGTTGGAGACGTATCAAGCATCCCCAAGCTTAATTCCTGCTCGTCCTCGAGTAGGTAAATGATAAAAACAGAATTTTTGATGCGGAGTGCTACTTGGCATAATTTTAATGTAATTCTTTTTAATTTTGGTATGAATATTCAAATCTGAAAGATTCAAGACAAAACTTTAATATCGACATAAAAATAATAATACTTAAAGCATACTAACTAAGCAATTATGTCTTCGCAAAATAGCGTGGCCAAAGAAAGTTATCCCTACAAAATCATATAGTCTGGCTATGCTCCATCTTCATCACACAAAAAATTTAAATCATGCACAACCCCGATGACAAGCCAAGCAATTGTTTCATACTTTTGACATTCTCAAAACTTTTTCAATCTTCACGCAATACATGAGCATGAGCCATGGACATAGCACTATAGATGGAATAGAATGGTGGTTGTGGAGAAGACAAAAAGGGAGAAGATAGTCTCACATCAACTAGGCGTATCAACGGGCTATGGAAATGCCCATTAATAGATATCAATGTGAGTGAGTAGGGATTGTCATGCAACGGATGCACTAGAGCTATAAGTATGTGAAAGATAAAAAAGAAACTAAGTGGGTGTGCATCCAACTTGCTCGCTCATGAAGACCTAGGGCATTTTGAGGAAGCCCATCATTGTAATATACAAGCCAAGTTCTATAATGAAAAATTCCCACAAGTATATGAAAGTGATAACATAGGAGACTCTCTAGCATGAAGATCATGGTGCTGCTTTGAAGCACAAGTGTGGTAAAAGGATAGTAGCATTGTCCCTTCTCTCTTTTTCTCTCATTTTTTATTTTTTTATTTGGGCCTTTTCTCTTTTTTATGGCCTCTTTTTTTTGTTCGGAGTCTCATCCCGACTTATGGGGGAACCATAGGCTCCATCATCCTTTCCTCACTGGGACAATGCTCTAATAATGATGATCATCACACTTTTATTTTTCTTACAACTCAAAAATTACAACTCGATACTTAGAACAAAATATGACTCTATATGAATGCCTCCGGCGGTGTACCAGGATATGCTATGAATCAAGAGTGACATGTATGAAAGAATTATGAGTGGTGGCTTTGCCAGAAATACGATGTCAACTACATGATCATGCTTAAGCAATATGACAATGATGGAGTGTGTCATAATAAACGGAATGGTGGAAAGTTGCATGGCAATATATCTCGGAATGGCTATGGAAATGCCATAATAGGTAGGTATGGTGGATGTTTTGAGGAAGATATATGGTGGGTGTATGATACCGGCGAAAGGTGTGCGGTATTAGAGAGGCTAGCAAAGGTGGAAGGGTAAGAGTGCGTATGATCCATGGACTCAACATTAGTCATAAACAACTCATATACTTATTGCAAAAATCTACAAGTTATCAAAGCAAAGTATTACGCACATGCTCCTAGGGGGATAGATTGGTAGGAAAAGACCATCACTCATCCCCGACTGCCACTCATAAGGAAGACAATCAATAAATAAATGATGCTCCAACTTCATCACATAACGGTTCACCATACGTGCATGCTACGTGAATCACAAGCTTCAACACAAGTATTTCTCAAATTCACAACTACTCAACTAGCATGACTTTAATATCACCATCTTTATATCTCAAAACAATTATCAAGCATCAAACTTCTCATAGTATTCAACACACTCATAAGAGAATTTTATTATTCTTGAATACCTAGAATATTAGGATTTTAAGCAAATTACCATGCTATTAAGACTCTCAAAATAATCTAAGTGAAGCATGAGATATAAATAGTTTCTATAAAACAAATCCACCACCGTGCTCTAAAAGATATAAGTGAAGTACTAGAGCAAAACTACATAACTCAAAAGATATAAGCGAAGCACATAGAGTATTCTAACAAATTCCAAATCATGTATGGATCTCTCAAAAGGTGTGTACAGCAAGGATGATTGTGGTAAACAAAAAAAACAAAGACTCAAATCATACAAGACGCTCCAAGCAAAACACATATCATGTGGCGAATAAAAATATAGCTCCAAGTAAAGTTACCGATAGAAGTAGACGAAAGAGGGGATGCCTTCCGGGGCATCCCCAAGCTTTGGTTTTTAGGTGTCCTTAGATTATCTTGGGGGTTCCATGGGCATCCCCAAGCTTAGGCTCTTGCCACTCCTTGTTCCATAGTCCATCAAATCTTTACCCAAAACTTGAAAACTTCACAACACAAAACTTAAAGTAGAAAATCTCGTGAGCTCCGTTAGAGAAAGAAAACAAAAGACCACTTCAAGGTACTGTAATTAACTCATTATTTATTTATATGGTGTTATACCTACTGTATTCCAACTTCTCTATGGTTTATAAACTATTTTACTAGCCTTAGATTCATCAAAATAAGCAAACAACACACGAAAAACAGAATCTGTCAAAAACAGAACAGTCTGTAGTAATCTGTAGCTAGCGCAAGATCTGGAACCCCAAAAATTCTAAAATAAATTTATGGACGTGAGGAATTTATCTATTAATCATCTTAAAAAATAATTAACTAAATATCACTTTCCAAATAAAAATTACAGCAGTTCTCGTGAGCGCTAAAGTTTCTGTTTTTTACAGCAAGGTCAACAAGACTTTCCCCAAGTCTTCTCAACGGTTCTACTTGGCACAAACACTAATTAAACACAATAAACACAACCAAAACAGAGTCTATATAAATTACTTATTACTAAACAGGAGCAAAAGGCAAGGAATAAAAATAAAATTGGGTTGCCTCCCAACAAGCGCTATCGTTTAACGCCCCTAGCTAGGCATAACAAACAAGGATAGATCTAGGTATTGCCATCTTTGGTTGGCAATCCATAAGTGGCTCTCATAATAGATTCATAAGGTAGTTTAATTTTATTTCTAGGAAAGTTTTTTGTGCCTTTCCTTAACGGAAATTGGAATCTAATATTTCCTTCATTCATATCAATAATTGCACCAATCGTTCTAAGGAAAGGTCTACCAAGAATAATAGGACACGAAGGATTGCAATCTATGTCAAGAACAATAAAATCTACGGGCACATAATTCCTATTTTCAACAATAAGAACATCATTAATTCTTCCCATAGGTTTCTTAATAGTGGAATCCGCATGGTGCAAGTTTAAAGAGCAATCATCAAAATCACGGCAACCTAACAAATCACACAAAGTCTTTGGAATCGTGGAAATGCTAGCACCCAAATCACATAAAGCATAGCATTCATGATCTTTAATTTTAATTTTAATAGTTGGTTCCCACTCATCATAAAGCTTTCTAGGGATAGAAACTTCCAATTCAAGTTTTTCTTCATAAGATTGCATCAAGGCATCAACGATATGTTTAGTAAACGCTTTATTTTGACTATAAGCGTGAGGAGAATTTAGCACGGATTGCAACAAGGAAATACAGTCAATCAAAGAGAAATTTTCATAATTAAATTCCTTGAGATCCAGAATAGTGGGTTTAGCGACATCTAGGGTTTTAATTTCTTCAATCCCACTTTTATCAATTTTAGCATCAAGATCAACAAATTCCGAATTCTTGGAACGCCTTCTAGGTAAAGGTGGATCATATTCAGTCCCATAATTATTAAGATTCATATTGCAAAACAAAGATTTAATAGGGGACACATCAATAACTTTTAGATCTTCATCATTATTTTCATAGCAACTAGAAGAACACGCTCTTATAAAGGCATCTTTCTTAGCACGCATCCTAGCGGTTCTTTCTTTGCACTCATCAATGGAAATTCTCATGGCTTTGAGAGACTCATTGATATCATGCTTAGGTGGAATAGATCTAGGTTTCAAAGAATCAACATCAAGAGAAATTCTATCAACGTTCCTAGCCAACTCATCAATCTTAAGCAATTTTTCTTCAATCATAGCATTGAAATTCTTTTGCAAAGTAATAAATTCTTTAATATTAGATTCAAAATCAGAGGGCATATTATTATAATTTTCATAAGAATTGTTGTAGGAATTACCATAACTATTAGAGGGATTACTAGGATAAGGCCTAGGATTAAAATATCCTCTATACGCGTTGTTACCAAAATTGTTCCTACCAACAAAATTCACATCCATAGATTCATTATTATTCTCAATCAAAGTAGACAAGGGCATATCATTAGGATCAGAAGAAACACTCTTATTAGCAAATAATTTCATAAGTTCATCCATCTTTCCACTCAAAACATTAATTTCTTCTATCGCATGCACCTTTTTATTAGTAGATCTTTCAGTATGCCATTGAGAATAATTAACCATAATATTATCTAGGAGTTTAGTAGCTTCTCCTAAAGTGAGTTCCATAAAAGTGCCTCCCGCGGCCGAATCAAAAAGATTTCTAGAAGCAAAATTCAATCCGGCATAAAAAATTTGTGTAATCATCCACAAATTTAAACCATGAGTAGGGCAATTACGTATCATTAGTTTCATTCTCTCCCAAGCTTGTGCAACATGTTCATGATCAAGTTGCTTAAAATTCATAATATCGTTTCTAAGAGAGATGATCTTAGCGGGAGGAAAATACTTAGAGATAAAAGCATCTTTGCACTTATTCCATGAATCAATACTATTTTTAGGCAAAGACGAAAACCAAGCTTTAGCACGATCTCTAAGCGAAAAAGGAAATAGCTTCAATTTAACAATATCATTATCCACATCTTTCTTCTTTTGCATGTCACACAAATCAACGAAGCTATTTAGATGGGTAGTGGCATCTTCACTAGGAAGGTCGGAAAACGGATCTTTCATGACAAGATTCAGCAAAGCAGTATTAATTTCACAAGATTCAGCATCGGTAAGAGGAGCAATCGGAGTGCTAATAAAATCATTGTTGCTGGTATTGGCAAAGTCACACAATTTAGTGTTATCTTGAGCCATCGTGACAAGCAAGCAAACTAACACACAAGCAAAAAGCAAGCAGGCAAAAAGAGGCAAATAGAGAAAGAGAGGGAGGATAGAGAGAGGGCGAATAAAACGACAAGGGTGAAGTGGGGGAGAGGAAAACGAGAGGCAAATGGCAAATAATGTAATGCGAGAGATAAGGGTATGTGATGGGTACTTGGTGTGTTGACTTTTGCGTAGACCTCACCCGCAACGGCGTCAGAAATCCTTCTTGCTACCTATTGAGCACTGCGTTGGTTTTCCCCGAAGAGGAAGGGATGATGCAGCAAAGTAGCGTAAGTATTTCCCTCAGTTTTTGAGAACCAAGGTATCAATCCAGTAGGAGGCTACGCGTGAGTCCCTCGTACCTGCACAAAACAAATAAATCCTCGCAACCAACGCGAATAGAGGTTGTCAATCCCTACACGGCCACTTACGAGAGTGAGATCTGATAGATATGATAAGATAATATTTTTGGTATTTTTGTGATAAAGATACAGAGTAACATAAAGGCAAAGTAAAAAAGCAAAGTAAATAACTAAGAAGTAGGAGATTAATATGATAAAGATAGACCCGGGGGCCATAGGTTTCACTAGTGGCTTCTCTCGAGAGCATAAGTATTCTACGGTGGGTGAACAAATTACTGTTGAGCAATTGACAAAATTGAGCATAGTTATGAGAATATCTAGGTATGATCATGTATATAGGCATCACGTCCGAGACAAGTAGACCGACTCCTGCCTGCATCTACTACTATTACTCCACTCATCAACCGCTATCCAGCATGCATCTAGAGTATTAAGTTAAAAACAGAGTAACGCCTTAAGCAAGATGACATGATGTAGAGGGATAAACTCATGCAATATGATGAAAACCCCATCTTGTTATCCTCGATGGAAACAATACAATACGTGCCTTGCTGCCCCTACTATCACTGTGAAAGGACACCGCAAGATTGAACCCAAAGCTAAGAACTTCTCCCATTGCAAGAAAGATCAATCTAGTATGCCAAACCGAACTGATAATTCGAAGAGACTTGCAAAGATAACCAGTCATACATAAAAGAATTCAGAGAAGATTCAAATATTGTTCATAGATAGAATTGATCATAAACCCACAATTCATCGGTCTCAACAAACACACTGCAAAAAGAAGATTACATCGAATAGTTCTCCACAAGAGAGGGGGGAACATTGTATTGAGATCCAAAAAGAGAGAAGAAGCCATCTAGCTAATAACTATGGACCCGTAGGTCTAAGGTAAACTACTCACACTTCATCGGATGGGCTATGGTGTTGATGTAGAAGCCCTCCATGATCGATGCCCCCTCCGGCGGAGCTCCGGAACATGCCCCAAGATGGGATCTCGTGGATACAGAAAGTTGCGGCGGTGGAATTAGGTTTTTGGCTCCATATCTAATCATTTGGGGTACGTAGGTATATATAGGAGGAAGGAGTACGTCGGTGGAGCAACAGGGGGCCCACGAGGGTGGAGGGCGCGCCTGGGGGGGTAGGCGTGCCCCCTACCTCGTGGCCTCCTCTTTTGTGTCTTGATGTAGGATCCAAGTCTCCCTGGTCTTGTTCGTTGAGAAAATCACGTTCCTGAAGGTTCCATTCCGTTTGGACTCCGTTTGATATTCCTTTTCTTCGAAACCCTAAAACAGGCAAAAAAGGCCTTCGATTAATAGGTTAGTCCCAAAAATAATATAAAAGTGGAAAATAAAGCCCAATAATGTCCAAAACAGTAGATAATATAGCATGGAGCAATCAAAAATTATAGATACGTTGGAGACGTATCATATACCATGTGAGAAATAAATCAAATTTGGATGTACTAAATACATGAGAAACAAAAACAATTGCTATATTTCCATGTTGTTAAGCATGCTTGGTTTGGTAAACTGTCAGATCTTCTATTAGGAGTATGTTATATTTTGCAATGTGGTGCTCAGTTAACGCTTGGTTCATTTGTTGTGGTGTTTAGTTAACTGTTTTGTTTTGTTCAATTCTGCAATATGATGTTCAATAGTTGTGGGTGCATTCTGTTATTGTATACCATGTGAGGAATATATTGGATTTGGATGTAGTAAATACATGACAAAAAATACAGTTGCTATATTTCCAAGTTGTTAAGCATGCTTGGTTTGGTAACTGTGTGATCTTCTATTAGGAGTATGTTATATTGTGCGATGTGGTGCTCATTTAATGTTTGGTTCATTTGTTGTGCTGTTTAGCTAACTGCTTGGTTCAATTCTACACTGCGATGTCTAATTGTCGTGGGTAGAATTTTGTATTGTTGTGCATGTGAGGAATAAATCGAATTTGGATGCACTTAATACATGAGAAACATATACAAGTGCTATATTTCCTAGTTATTAATCATGTTTGGTTTGGGTAAATGGGTTTTCCATGTGGCTTGAAGTAATATGATGAATCTGCAATGTGCTTATTTTTCATCAACATATTTTACTGATAGCATGCGAACCCTTACTTAACCTGATGACTAACTACCTTATATGTGTTGTAGGGAAATAATGGTAAGCACTGACATTTACAATCAAGGATAGCACGTGCATGGTATGTTGTCTAATAGCACATTATTGTGCAATTGCAGGAACCATTCTAATATTTAGGTTTTTAACAATTTGGTCTTGCACATGTAGGTCATGTTGTCAGAGGTTTTGACCCACTGTTCGACCCTTTTTGCATATGGGGAAATGAGTTGTCCATGAATATCAATCAAGTCAAGAAACTCAGAAAGATTGTTATGATAAAGAAATTAGTGACAAAAAACAACAAGATCTTTGTCTGCACAATAAAGAAGACATCAGTTCACTACAGGATGATACTAACTATTATACCTTGCCTTTTTTATTCCTTTGCCCCATTTCCAATATAGAGAAGATATTTATGCACATCCTTGTTTTTAGGCCTTTCCAAAGCAGTTCACTGATGATTACCTCTCAAACCACCTGTATGGTCAGGAGGCGAGGAAGGTATTCATACAACACCCACGGTTCAATATTGAAGTGTTCCTGAAGAGGACGAAGGATGGACGGTCAATCATCCACAGACACTAGCCTAAAGTTACAAAGACCTTCAACATCAATGAAGCCTCAATATTCGCCTTCCACTTCAACAGTTTTCCAGATGAGATACATATGTCTATGTATCGTCTATGATGCTAATTTCGAAAGGTTATAGATGTTGCATGTGAAACTTGGTCCTGGTGTAGTTGTGTAATGGGGTAGCTGAGTGCTGAAGCTTTATGATGTTGTACTCTGATGTATTTCAATTATGAAAATGAAATATATTGTGTGCTTAATATGAAATGTCAATTAGATTAATAAATGGATTATGAATAATCGGATAAATTAGCCTGCTAATTGGGTTTTTCTATTGCAAACGGTTATTGAGAAAACACCATCTGTGATGCATTCAATAATGCACACAGTTTCTCGGAATAAACCGTGTTAGATTAATGAACAATCACACACGACATCCTCTTGAAAACTGTTTGCGTTAGGCCACCTGGCACAAATGTTTACCACATAAAAACTATGTGTGATGCACAGTCCTTGACACACAGTTTCTTCTAGGCACCGTGTGTGATGAATTCAACACAATCGATAAATTTTTTAATACCGTGTGCAATGGAAATAATATCACAAACGATTTAACCAGGAAAATTGTGTGTGATGTACTTTCGAACAGAAACGTTTTCCTTGGAGCAACTGTGTGGGATGTATATACGAATGGAAACGTTTAGCGCTGGCTGACTATGTGGGATGTACTTACGACTGGAAATGATTTCGCTTGTATAATTGTATTTTTTAGCACTACTGTATGTATTTCTGTATTTGAGTGCTCGCCGGTCGCACACGATCTCATTTTGCCGAGCATGTGTGCCAGAAGGGCATATCCCCGATGGTTTCTAGGTCGTGTGGGAAGGACCCCCCTATCGCCCACACTCACTTGGCGTCGGTTCCAAATGTCGTCGCGGAAAGGGGATAAAAACTGTTTGTTTAGCACGTCGCTTTACTAGTGATAGCATGAAACATATGGATCCAAATCAGCCCCTTACGAAGCAACACATAAACTAGGTTTTAAGCTTCTGTCACTCTAGCAACACATCATCTACTTATTACTTCCCAATGCCTTCCCCTAGGCCCAAATAATGGTGAAGTGTCATGTATTCAACGTTCACATAACACCACTAGA
Organism: Triticum aestivum; assembly: GCF_018294505.1. Classification (NCBI taxonomy): domain Eukaryota; kingdom Viridiplantae; phylum Streptophyta; class Magnoliopsida; order Poales; family Poaceae; genus Triticum; species Triticum aestivum. The sequence goes on along the minus strand of NC_057797.1, from coordinate 376,660,164 downwards.
GGAGAGACAACATACATCTCATCAAAATATCGAACGAATATCAAATTAACATGATTACTTATAACAAGACTTCTCCCATGTCCTCAGGAACAAACGTAACTACTCACAAAACATATTTATGATTAAGATCAAAGGAGTATTAATTATCATTAAGGATATGAAAATATAATCTTCCACCGGATAAACCAACTAGCATCAACTACAAGGATTAATCAACACTACTAGCAACCCACAGGTACCAATCTGAGGTTTTGGGACTAAGATTGAATACAAGGGATGAACTAGGGTTTGAGAGGAGATGGTGCTGGTGAAGATGTTGATGGAGATTGACCCTGATGTAGGGTAGGAACCCTATGGGCCGATCTTTCACGATAGGGGCGGATCCCGCGAGGAACACGAAGAACGCGAGGAGGGAAACGAGGGGAAACACGAGGGAAACATGAGAGAAACACAAGAGAAACACTAAACCAACAAGAACAAGTTACACATGCGCTAGATCCTCGAATACATAGGGTTAACACGGTACACAATCAACCAAGGACGATACAAGGGTAATGGTATTCTCCGTGAGGAGGTCTTGATGTTGTTCCCTAAAGAGGGGTCTTGAATCCAAAGGGATCTTCTCCAAAGAGGCCGCGGTCTCTCACGAGTAGTAGATCCGATGTGGATGAGCGAAGCTCTATCTCTCAAAATGAGCTAAACCAACACTAACCCTAGAAAGTTGGATGAGGTGGAGTATATATAGTCTTAGTGCAAAACAGGGGGCAAAGGGGTACATGAGCTGCGGCCCAACACGCATCAGCGCAGAGGCGTCGGACGTTCGGGGGTCACCGGTCGTCCGGAGGCTCGCAAGGGTCCGGACGTCCGGTGCCTGTCGAACGTCCATAGTTTCGGCTCGGGTGGCCTTCGGTCGGACATCCGGTCAGGGTCATACGTCCAGGTGTCGGATGTCCGTAGGTTTGGTCTCGGGTGTGGGAGCGTCGGTCGTCTGGAGGGGCCCGAACGTCCGGAGCAGGGATGTCGTCGGACGTCCGGTGTTCGTCAGTCATCCGGAGCCTGGGAACTTGTAGCAGTTCTTCGTCTTCGTCTTCGTCTTCACGTCCATCTTCCTCTTCTTCTTCTCCTTGCTCCTTAGCTTCTCCATGGTACCTGAGCATGCACAAAGTATCCGTATGAGGTAGTAGCCATGTCTCATGTGCAGCAAAGTGGAAATGTGAGAGGAGAGATGTCACCTCGGTTTCAAGAGCTCTTGCAAGTGCTCGTGTCATGGGTCCAAGAGGTGTCGTAGGAGATGTAGTTGGGTCCATGGGGATTGCCTTGGGATGCTCCGCATCATCTCCCCTCCCTTGGGGAAGATCCGTCCTCGGATCAAATTCTTCATCACCATGGAATGGAGAGAGATCTTTGACGTTGAAGATGTCGCTCACATTGTACTTGTCGCGTGGGAGGTCGATCTTGTAAGCGTTGTCGTTGTATCGTGCGAGCACCTTGAAAGGTCCATCCGCTGTGGTCGAAGCTTGGACTTGCTTTCTTGTGGAAATGGATCCTTGCGAAGGTGTAGCCACACGAGATCACCAATGTTGAAGGCCATAGGTTGCTTGTTGAAGTTGAGCTTGGTCGCAAGGCGTTGAACTTGGCGCTCAATGGTGTTTCTTGTATCTTCATGCACCTTCTTGGGATGTGTCACACGTGCACTTGCGTCCAAATTGATGTGCTCTTGGAGTGGTAGAGGGAGAATGTCCAATGGTGACAAAGGATTGAAGCCATAGACGACCTCGAAGGGGGACTTGCCGGTTGTTGAATGTCTTGCTCGGTTGTAGGCGAACTCGGTGATAGGTAGGCACTCCTCCCACTCCTTGATGTTCTTCTTGATGAGTACCCGAAGTAGAGCGGAGAGTGTGTGGTTCATAACTTCCGTTTGGCCATCGGTTTGTGGATGATATGCCATAGAGAAGAGTAGCTTGATTCCTAGCTTGGCGCATAGGGTCTTCCAAAAGTAGCTAAGGAACTTGACGTCGCAGTCCGAGACGATAGTCTTTGGCACTCCATGTAGACACAATATTTCCCTACAAAAGAGATTAGCAACATGTGAAGCATCGTCTATCTTGTTGCAATGAATAAAATGTGCCATTTTTGAGAAACGGTCCACAATGACAAATATCGAATCTTTCCCATTTTGAGTCCTAGGCAAACCAAGTACAAAGTCCATGCTAATGTCTTCCCATGGTTGGTATGGAATTGGTAGAGGCATATAAAGGCCATGAGATTGAGCTTTGGACTTAGCTTTGCGACATGTAGAGCAATGGTTGGTGAGGCGATTGACGTCGTGAAACATCTTTGGCTAAAAGTAGTTCTTCGAGAGCGTTGCCAACGTCTTGTCTCGTCCAAAGTGTCCCATTAAGCCTCCTCCATGAGATTCCTGCAAAAGCAACAAACGAAGAGAGGACTCGGGGATGCAAAGTTTGTTAGCTCTCATAAGATATCCATCTTTGATGTAATAGCGTTCCCAAGAGGTGTGCGACACACACTTGGCATAAGGAGTAGCAAAAGTTGCATCATGCTCATACAAGTCTTTGATATGCTCAAATACAATGACATCCAATTCAAGTTGAGTCACAAGCATGCATATGCGAGAAAGGGAATCCGCTACAATGTTTTCTTTTCCCTTAATGTACTTGATGACATAAGGAAAAGACTCAATAAATTCACTCCATTTAGCATGACGCTTGTTCAACTTGGTTTGGCCCTTAAGATACTTTAGCGTTTCATGATCAGTATGAATGATAAACTCATGTGGGCGAAGATAGTGTTCCCATTCATGCAAAACACGGACTAAAGCATATAGCTCTTTGTCATAGATGGGGTAATTGAGTTGCACTCCGGAAAGTTTCTCATCAACATGAAAACCCGCAAGGCCAAGAAAGCTACGCACTTGTTGCAAATTGGTTGGTTGTGGCCAAGTCTTAATAGCATTGATATTGGACTCATCAACATGAACACCCCTAGAAGAAACAACAAAACCCAAGAAAACGAGCTTGTCAATTCTAAAAAGGCATTTCTCCATATTAGCATAGAGGTGCTCTTTTCGAAGAGTTTGCAAAATGGTTCGAACATGTGTGAGATGATCTCTAAGAGATTTCCTATAAACAAGGATATCATCAAAGTAGACCACAACGAATATACCAATGTAAGGGCGAAAGACATGATTCATAAGACGCATAAAAGTACCCAGTGCTTCCGATAGACCCATAGGCATGACTAACCACTCATACAAGACGAACTTGGTTTTGAAAGCGGTTTTCCATTCATCACCCTCTTGTATGCGGATTTGATAGTAACCACTCTTAAGATCAATTTTCAAAAAATAGTGGCACCACTAAGTTCATCAAGCATATCGTCAAGGCGTGGAATGGGATACCTATAGCGAACGGTGATAGCATTGATAGATCTACAATCGGAGCACATGCAAAAGCTACCGTCACATTTTGGCACAAGAATGACCGGGAAGGCACAAGGGCTCAAACTTTCACGCACATGTCCATGGTCTATGAGATGCTTTACTTGCCTTTGTATTTCTTTTGTTTCTTCGGGGTTGACGCAGTAGGGAGCTTTGTTCAAAAGCGGTGCTCCGGGGATGAGTCGATGCGGTGCTCAATTCCTCGTAGTGGGGGTAGTCCCGGAGGTAGCTCGTCGGGGAAAACATCGTGAAATTCCTGCAAAAGAGAAGACAACACTAGAGGAATAGTGTGAGAAGTGTTAGTTTGTGGTGCATTGTCCTTCCACACAATGACATAGTGTAGGACACTAGATGGGTTCTCACACACTCCTCTTATCTCACTTTTGGTGGCAAAAAGGACTGGGTTCTTCTTTTCGCTCATCGTGGAGGTGTTCGATTTTGGCTTGTGGCGCTCACTCTCTTTTTGGTGGCTTGCTCTCTCACTATGATCTCCATGATGGGTGACTTGCTTGTCGGTGATCACTTTACTTGGCGACATTGGACGGAGGACGTACTCCTTGCCCTTCATCTTGAATATGGAGTGGTTTGTTCGGCCGTTGTGGATGACTCCTCTATCGAATTGCCATGGGCGTCCAAGGATAAGATGGCAAATGGTCATTGGAACAACGTCGCACTCCAAGGTGTCTTCGTAGGCGCCAATTTTGAAGGAGACTGTACTCGATGCTCGACTTGGATGGTACCCGAGTCGCTAAGCCATTGCACTTTGTATGGATGTGGGTGCTTTGTCTTGGGCAATTGGATCTTGGAGCAAAGTTCTTCACTTGCGAGGTTATGAAAACTCCCTCCATCGATGATGACCTTGACGGATCGTCCATTGATGTCGGCCTTGGTGTGGAATATGTGGAATCTTTCGTCTTCTTCTTGGTGATGTTGGAGAGTCAAGACTTTGGAGACAACAAGTGCGGGACTTGAATCTTCATCGCAAAAGACTTGTTCCGCTTCATCATTCACTTGCCGGTGCATGGTGACTTGCTCGATGGCTTCCATTTCTTCTTCACTCATTGAGTCATAAGTGCGGTCGTCATTCAGGATCATGGTCCGCTTGTTGGTGCCCTCATAGGACTTGTGGCCTCGGCCTCCGCATGTGAAGCATTTGAAGGAACTTGTCTTGACGGTCTCATCGGTTGGAGTGCATGATGATGAAGCTCTCGGCTTGAAGTTGCTCATAGTAGGAGGATGACTTGGAGTTGACGAAGCTTTCTTGGAACTCGACTTGTCGATGGTGCTAGGAGAAGGCTTGGTAGTATGTGTTGGAGTCGTTGAAGCATGGTTGTTGGAGAAGCCGTAGGACTTGGATGAGAACTTAGCATACTTGAAATCATCTTACACTTGGCGTTCCGCTTTGGTAGCTTGATGCACTAGCTCGATGAGGCTCGAGTATGGTTGGAAGTCGGCGATCTTCTTGATAGGATGGTTGAGTCCATTCAAGAAACGTGTCATTGTTTGCTCATCATCTTCCATGACATTGGCTCTTATCATGGCAATCTCCATCTCCTTGTAGTACTCTTCAACGCTCTTGGTTCCTTGGTTGAGTAGTTGGAGTTTCTTGAAGTGGCCGTGGTTGTAGTAGGTGGGCACAAAGCGTGCTCTCATGAAATCCTTCATTTGCGCCCAAGTAGTGATGGGTGGTTCACCTCTTGCCTCTCGGCGCTCTATGACTTGTTCCCACCAAATGAGGACATAGTCTTGGAACTCAAGGGATGCCATCGCGATCTTCTTCTCTTCTTCATAGTTGTGCAAACAGAAGATTTTGTCGACCTTCAATGCCCATCAAAGGTACTCTTCAGGATCGTTGCTTCCGTTGAACTTGGGCATGGTGAACTTGAGCTTGCCATAGCGTTGCTCTTCATTGTGTTGGGGTCGGGGATGATGACGCCCATGTTGTAGATGATTGTCAAGCTCGTGTCGCTCTTGGTGAGGATGGTTGTCAACCTCATGTTGCTCTGGTCCTGGAGGATTTCCATTCTCTTCGTGCTCTTGATGAACTTGATGTTCTTGGCGAGCTTGTGGAGGAGCTTGTCGAGCTCGAGGAGGAGCTTGAGGAACTTGACGATGCACGCGAGCTTGAAATCTTCGTTCTTGAATTTCTTTGTGAAATGCTTCTTCTTGTTCTCGAGCTTGTCGGCCTCGGTTGGCTATGGCTCGACTTGAATCTTGGAGGGCTTGTTGCGCCACAAGTGCTTGAGCTTCACGGAGTTTCTCCTCTTGGCGTTGTGCCTCGGCATCATGTGCAACTTGGTGTAGACGCGCTCGCCCTTACTCTTCATGTTGGTGTTGGCGTTGCCATTCTCGTGCTAGCGCAAAGGCCTCTTGAGTTTGACGTTGTCGGCACTCTTGAGAGTCGGTGTCGTGTAGAGGATTGAGGCTTTCTTGACGATCGTTGCGCGCGGCACGGCGTAGAGTGTTCGAAGTCGGTGCACTTGAGCCGGAGAGGGTAAAGTTGGAGTGTCGACTTGAGCGGGTCCTTCTTGATGAGGATGAAGTGGAAGAAGAGCGGTTGAGCAACAAAGCGTGAATTTCGTCCATCCTTGCATCATTCTCTTGCTTGTGATCGTCGAGCTTGTGGTTGAAATAGTCCCTTGTACGTTGCTCGGATAGTCGCAAGTCGGCGGCGAGGTTGTCGATGCGTTCACTCATGGCTTGTTGCTCTTGATGCAAAGCACATTGTGCACCAAAGAGGTGACTCTTGGTGACGTAGGAGTTCATGTCGTCGTCGTGCTCAATGAAGAGTGGGTTGGTAGAAGTACTTGGCCTATCCATCATTCCAAGATAAACAATGTGAGTGGTAGAGAGAGAAGAACGAATACCAAATGTACCTTGACCGAAGTTGAAAGTGGATCGATGATCACTCCAATGTAGGACAAGGAAATAACACAATTGGTACTAGCTCTTGTCGGTTTCTCACACCTACACAAGTAAAAGCTTTTGGTGGAGCTTGGTTAGGATGGTGGCACAAAATTTCATGCAATTGTAAGTGAGCTTCAATAATGTTGGAAAAGATTCGCAAGATGCAATATAGCAAGTAGACCAAGCATATAAGGTACACGGAAACACACATGCAAAAAGATAAGTGGGGTTGGGCAACCAAGGATGAGCCAAAATGTGGAATCCACGAAAATACTCTTGTTGCACAACACTAGAGAGACGCTAGCACGAATGCACAATAGGAGGATACAAGAACTTGTGCACAACCTACTTAGCAAAAATGCAACGACTTCTATCCCGAGTATGCTTTATGCAAGGTGTTTCTATGATATGATCCAAGATGATCGAGTATGACAATCTTAATGTTGTATGATGCTATGGTTCTTGCTTAAAATCTCTTTGCTTATCTTTCCTCTTTGCTTAAAAGCTTGCTTGGCTCTTTGATGTTGGAGCTCTTTTCTCATGCAATGCTTGATGAACCAAGATAGCAATTGTGTATGCGATGACAACTTTGTGACACAAGAGATGATACCAATATATGCAACAATGATGTATGTATGCTATGGGAAGTATGATCACTAATGTGCACAAGTCTCGTTGCTGGCAATACTCAATGGCTAGTCTCGATGGGTAAGCAACGCAAAGGAGTAAGGTTATGATGGCTATCAATGTAATGGCAAGAGTGATATGTCCAATACCAAGACGAGGTTACCGTTCTTGCTTCCGATATGGTGTCAAAATGATTGACCGAAATACCACGATGTAGTCGAGGTGGTCGTTGTTGATGACGCGTCCATGGCGAAGATGAGCGGCGGTGATGTTGATGTTGAACCGTACCTAGATAGCCGAAACACAAAAGGATACAGAACCGCAACTCAAATTCTCAAAGCTCGAAGTGGCAACACGTGTCGAAGTCTGAAACGGTCCAAATGGTCGTGGTGTGCGGAAGTGGTGATGATGTAATGGTGGTAGGAGTCCGTATGCAGAAATGTGGGGCGGTGGTGGTGACTACACTGGGAAAAAATCAGTTTCGTCCGGGTCGGTCGAACGTCCGGGTTGGGCCGGTCGTCCGGTCGTTAGACGTCCGAGCTGGGTCGGACGTCCGGTGCCTGGGCGAAAATCGGGCATGGGATGAACAGCTAGGGTTCAAGGTGGAGATGGCGAAAATGGTCAAATCCGGAGGATTTTGTGGATGGAAAGGGTGGGGAAAGGGGGAGAAAGCTAGATCCACTCAAAACAAAGCAAATCCATAGATCCAAACCAACAAAATCTCAACACACTAACGAATCACAAAAAAAATTGGGGCTATTTTTGTGGGGAATTTTCGAATTAGGACGAAAAACAACAAAAACAAGGCTAGCAACACAACAGGGAGGCTCCGAAATCATGATCAACGTGGCTCTGATACCAAGATGATGTAGGGTAGGAACCCTATGGGCCGATCTTTCATGATAGGAGCGGATCCCGCGAGAACACGAAGAACGCGAGGAGGGAAACGAGGGGAAACACGAGGGAAACACAAGAGAAACACTAAACCAACAAGAACAAGTTACACATGCGCTAGATCCTCGAATACATAGGGTTCACACGGTACACAATCAACCAAGGACGATACAAGGGTAACGGTCTTCTCCGTGAGGAGGTCTTGATGTTCTTCCCTAAAGAGGGGTCTTGAATCCAAAGGGATCTTCTCCAAAGAGGCCGCGGTCTCTCACGAGGAGTAGATCCGATGTGGATGAGCAAAGCTCTATCTCTTAAAATGAGCTAAACCAACGCTAACCCTAGAAAAAGTTGGACGAGGTGGAGTATATATAGTCTTAGTGCAAAAGAGGGGGGCGAAGGGGTACATGGGCTGCGGCCCAACACGCATCAGCTCACAGGCGTCAGACGTCCGGGGGTCACCGGTTGTCCGGAGGCTCGTGAGGGTCCGGACGTCCGGTGCCTGACGGACGTCCGTAGTTTCGGCTTGGGTGGCCTTCGGTCGGACGTCCGGGCATCGGTCATCCGTTGGGCTTCGGATGTCCGTAGGTTTCGTCTCGGTTGTGGGAGCGTCGACCGTTCGGAGGGGCCCGGACGTCCGGAGCCTAGAGGTCGTCGAACGTCCGGTATTCGTCGGTCGTCCGGAGCCTAGGAACTTGTAGCAGTTCTTCTTCTTCGTCGTCGTCTTCATGTCCATCTTCCTCTTCTTATTCTCCTTTCTCCTTAGCTTCTCCATGGTACTTGAGCATGCACAAAGTATCTGTATGAGGTAGTAGCCATGTCTCATGTGCATCAAAGTGGAAATGTGAGTGGAGAGATGTCACCTCAGTTTCAAGAGCTCTTGCACGTGCTCGTGTCATGGGTCCAAGAGGTGTCGTAGGAGATGTAGTTGGGTCCATGGGTATGGCCTTGGGATGCCCCGCATCAGACCCCCTCTCAATGAGAGGATCGTTGGTGATGACGATGGCTTCGATTTCCCCCTCCTGGAGGGATGTTTCCCCGACAGAACAGCTCTGCCGGAGCCCTAGATTGGTTCTGCCCAGGTTCCACCTCGAGATGGCGGCGCTTCGTCCCGAAAGCTTCTCTCTGATTTTTTTTCCAGGTCAAAACACACCATATAGCCAAAGATGGGCACCGGAGGCCTGCTAGGGGGCCCACAAGGTCGGGGGCGCGCCCAGGGGATAGGGTGTGCCATCCACCCTTGTGGTTGGCTGGTGGGCCCCCTTGGTACTTTCTTCGCCCAATATTTTTTATATATTCCAAAAACATGCCCCGTGAAGTTTCAGGACTTTTGGAGTTGCGTAGAATAGGTCTCTAATATTTTCTCCTTTTCTAGTCCAGAATTCCAGCTGCCGGCATTCTCCCTTTTCATGTAAACCTTATAAAATAAGAGATAATAGGCATAAGTATTGTGATACAATGTGTAATAACAGCCCATAATGCAATAAATATCAATATAAAAGCATGATACAAAATGGATGTATCAAGGGAGTGTGTGATGGTGATCATATCAACCTTGGAATTACCTCCAACACACATCGTCACCTTACTTTCAACTAGTCTATGTTCATTCTTTAACTCCCGCTTTGAGTTACTAATCTTAGCAACTGAACCAGTATCAAATACCTAGGGATTGCTACAAACACTAGTAAAGTACACATCAATAACATGTATATCAAATATACCTTCGTTCACTTTGCCATCCTTCTTATCCGCCAAGTATTTGGGGCAACTCCACTCCCAATGACCATTCCCTTTGCAGTAGAAGCACTTAGTTTCAGGCTTGGGTCCAGCTTTGGACTTCTTCACATGAGTGGCAACTTGCTTGCCATTCTTCTTGAAGTTCCCTTTCTTTCCCTTACCCTTTTACTTGAAACTAGTGGTCTTGTCAACCATCAACACTTGTTGCTTTTTCTTGATTTCTACCTTCGCCGATTTTAGCATCGCGAAGAGCTCGGGAATCGTTTTCGTCATCCCTTGCATATTATAGTTAATCACGAAGTTCTAGTAGCTAGGTGATGGTGACTAGAGAACTCTGTCAACCACTATCTTATCTGGAAGATCAACTCCCACTTGTTTCAAGCGATTGAAGTACCCAAACATTCTGAGCACATGCTCACTAGCTGAGCTATTCTCCTCCATCTTGTAGGCAAAGTATTTGTCAGAGGTCTCATACCTCTTGACACATGCATGAATCTGAAATACCAATTTTCAGTTCTTGTAACATCTCATATGCTTCGTGGCGTTCAAAACGTTTTTGAAGTCCCGGTTCTAAGCCGTAGGAGCACTAAACTATCAAGTAGTCGTCATATCGAGCTTGCAAAACATTCATAATATCTGCATATGCACCTGCAATAGGTTTGTCACATAGAGGTGCATTAAGGACATAATTCTTCTGTGCAACAATGAGGATAATCCTCGGATCACGTACCTAGTCTGCATCATTGCTACTATCATCTTTCAACTTAGTTTTCTCTAGGAACATATCAAAAAAATAGGGGAGCTACAACGTGAGCTATTGATCCACAACATAATTTGCAAAAACTATCAGGACTAAGTTCATGATAAATTAAAGTTCAGTTAATCAAATTACTTAAGAACTCCAACTTAGATAGACATCCCTTAAGTCATCTAAATGATACGTGATCCAAATCAACTAAACCATGTCCGATCATCACGTGAGATGGAGTAGTCATCAATGGTGAACATCTCTATGTTGATCATATCTACTGTATGATTCGCGTTTGACCTTTCGGTCTCCAGTGTTCTAAGGCCATGTCTGTACATGCCAAGCTTGTCAAGTTTAACCCGAGTATTCCGCATGTGCAAAACTGTCTTACACCTGTTGTATGTGAACGTAGAGTGTATCACACCCGATCATCACGTGGTGTCTCAACACGATGAACTGTCGCAATGGTGCATACTCTGGGAGAACACTTATACCTTGAAATTTTAGTTAAGGGATCATCTTATAATGCTACCGCCGTACTAAGAAAAATAAGATGCATAAAAGATAAACATCACATGGAATCAAAATATGTGACATAATATGGTCATCGTCATCTTGTGCTTTTGATCTCCATCTCCAAAGCATCGTCATGATCTCCATCGTCACCGACTCGACACCTTGATCTCTGTCATAGCGGCGTGGTCGTCTCGCCAACTATTGCTTCTACAACTATCACTAACGTATAGTGATAAAGTAAATCAATTACATGGTGTTTGCATTTCATACAATAAAGAGACAACCATAAGGCTCCTGCCAGTTTCCAGTAACTTTTACAAAACATGATCATCTCATACAATAACGTATATCACATAATGTCTTGACCATATCACATCACAACATGCCCTGCAAAAACAAGTTGACGTCCTCTACTTTGTTGTTGCAAGTTTTACGTGGCTGCTACGGGTTTCTAGCAACAACCGTTCTTACCTATGCATCAAAACCCCAATGGTGATTTATCAAGTTTGTTGTTTTAACCTTCAACAAGGATCGGCCGCAGTCAAATTCAATTCAACTAAAGTTGGAGAAACAGACACCCGCCAACCACCTTTATGCAAAACTAGTTGCATGTCTGTCGGTGGAACTGGTCTCATGAACATGGTCATGTAAGGTTGGTTCGGGCCACTTCATCCAACAATACTGTGGAATCAAAATAAGACGTTGGTGGTAAGCAGTATGACGATCACCACTCACAACTCTTTGTGTTCTACTCGTGCATATCATATATGCATAAACCTGCCTCGAATGCCACTATTGAGAAACGTAGCATGCAATTTCAAAAAAAATCCTACGCTCATGCAAGATCTATCTAGGAGATGCATAGCAACGAGAGGGGGAGAGTGTGTCTATGTACCCTCGTAGACCGAAAGCAGAACCGTTTGACAACGCGGTTGATGTAGTCGAACTTCTCCTTGTTCCGACCGATCAAGTACCGAACGTACGGCACCTCCGAGTTCTGCACACGTTCAGCTCGATGACGTCCCTCGAACTCTTGATCCATCAAAGTGTCGAGGAAGAAGATGAGTTCCGTCAGCACGACGGCGTGGTGACGGTGATGGTGAAGGGATCCGCGCAGGGCTTCGCCTAAGCACTACAAAGATATGACCGGAGGCGTAAACTGTGGAGGGGGACGCCGCACACGGCTAACATTTATTGTTGTGTGTTCTAGGCACCCCCTCCCCATGTATATATAGGTGGGAGGGGGAGGGGACTAGCCATGGGGTGCCCCAAGTAGGAGGAATCCTACTTGGGGCCTAATCCAATTCGCCCCCCCCCCTCCCTACCATATTTTCCGAAGGGGGGAGGAAGGAGGAGGGAGGAGGGAAGGAAGGGGGAGGCCGAATCCCTCCCCTTCCTTCTCTCTTCCCCTCTTCCCTTCTCCTCTGGTGTGGCCCATATGGGGGGCGCAGCTGCCCCTACTGGCTGTTGTGTTTCCCCTCTTGGCCCATTAGGCCCATATATTTTGCCGAGGGTGCCCGGAACCCCTTCAGGTGACCCAATATGTACCGGGTACCCTCCCGAACACTTCCGGTGTCCGAATACTATCATCCTATATATCAATCTTTACCTCTCGACCATTTTGAGACTCCTTGTCATGTCAGTGATCTCATCCAGGACTCCGAACAACATTCGGTCACCAAATCACATACCTGATATAATACAAAATCGTCATCGAACGTTAAGCGTGCGGACCCTACGGGTTCGAGAACTATGTAGACATGACCGAGACACCTCTCCAGTCAATAACCAATAGCAGAACCTGGATGCTCATATTTGGCTCCTATATATTCTACGAAGATCTTTATCGGTCGAATCGTTATGACAACATACGTTATTCCCTTTGTCCATCGATATGTTACTTGTCCGAGATTCGATCGTCGGTATCTTCATACCTGGTTCAATCTCATTACCGGCAAGTCTCTTTACTCGTTCCGTAATACATCATCCCGCAACTAACTCATTAGTCACTTTGCTTGCAAGGCTTCTTATGATGTGCATTACCGAGAGGGCGCAGAGATACCTCTGCGATACTCGGAGTGACAAATCCTAATCTTGATCTATGCCAACCCAACAAACACCTTCAAAGATACCTGTAGAACATCTTTATAATAACCTAGTTACGTTGTGAAGTTTGATAGCACACAAGGTATTCCTCTAGTATCCAGGAGTTGCATAATCTCATAGTCGAAGGAATATGTATTTGACATGAAGAAAGCAATAGCAATAAAACTGAACGATCAATATGTTAAGCTAACGGATGGGTCTTGTCCATCACATCATTCTCCTAATGATGTGATCTCGTTCATCAAATGACAACACATGTCTATGGTTAGGAAACTTAACCATCTTTATTAATGAGCTAGTCTAGTAGAGGCTTACTAGGGACACGGTTTTTGTCTATGTACCCACACATGTATCAAGTTTCCGGTTAATACAATTCTAGCATGAATAATAAACATTTATCATGATATAAGTAAATATAAAATAATAACTTTATCGTTGCCTCTAGGGCATATTTCCTTCAGTGAGAAGTATTGTCGGAGAAGATTCATGTTCCGCCGCCCTTCGTCATCCAGGAGTTCCGGCACACACCTGAGACGGCATGTACCACACAATGAGATGGGTCGGTAGGAGAATGGACGAGGGATCCATGGGTCCCTCCAAATCCGAATGTGCTCGCCATTTCCCAGATGATGCCCTTCTTTAGGAGCTCCAAACCATATGTAATGGCCTGCCAGGTTGGTGACGCGTTGCCTGCAAAAACAGTATCCTCCAACGAACCGTTAGGGTAATATTTTGCCTTAAGAACTCTCGCACAGAGTGACTCGGGCCGTGTTAGGAGCCTCCATGTTTGCCTTGCCAAGAGACCTTGGTTGAACAATGATACGTCTTCATCGTATCTACTTTTCCAAACACTTTTGCCCTTGTTTTGGACTCTAACTTGTATGATTTGAATGGAACTAACCTGGACTGACGCTGTTTTCAGCAGAATTGCCATGGTGTTGTTTTATGTGCAGAAAACAAAAGTTCTCGGAATGACCTGAAACTCCACGGAATATCTTAGAATAAATAATAAAAAATCCTTGCCAAAGATGAAGACCAGGGGGCCCACACCCTGTCACCGAGGGTGGGGGGCGCGCCCTCCCCCCTGGGCGCGCCCCCTACCTCGTGGGCCCCCTGGTGGCCCTCCGACGCCAACTCCAACTCCATATATTGGCTTTCGAGGAGAAAAAAATCAGAGAGAAAGTTTCATCGCGTTTTACGATACGGAGCCGCCGCCAAGCCCTAATCTCTCTCGGGAGGGCTGATCTGGAGTCCGTTCGGGGCTCCGGAGAGGGGGATTCGTCGCCGTCGTCATCATCAACCATCCTCCATCACCAATTTCATGATGCTCACCGCCGTGCGTGAGTAATTGCATCGTAGGCTTGCTGGACGGTGATGGGTTGGATGAGATTTATCATGTAATCGAGTTAGTTTTGTTAGGGTTTGATCCCTAGTATCCACTATGTTCTGAGATTGATGTTGCTATGACTTTGCTATGCTTAATGCTTGTCACTAGGGCCCGAGTGCCATGATTTCAGATCTGAACCTATTATGTTTTCATGAATATATGTGAGTTCTAGATCCTATCTTGCAAGTCTATAGTCACCTACTATGTGTTATGATCCGGCAACCCCGAAGTGACAATAATCGGGACCACTCCCGGTGATGACCATAGTTTGAGGAGTTCATGTATTCACTATGTGTTAATGCTTTGTTCCGGTTCTCTATTAAAAGGAGGCCTTAATATCCCTTAGTTTCCAATAGGACCCCGCTGCCACGGGAGGGTAGGACAAAAGATGTCATGCAAGTTCTTTTCCATAAGCACGTATGACTATTTACGGAATACATGCCTACATTATATTGATGAACTGGAGCTAGTTCTGTGTCACCCTATGTTATGACTGTTACATGATGAACCACATCCGGCATAATTATCCATCATTGATCCGGTGCCTACGAGTTTTCCATATACTGGTTTACGCTTATTTACTTTTCCGTTGCTACTGTTACAATCACTACAAAAATACCAAAAACATTACTTTTGCTGTCTTTACTTTGTTACCGTTACCACCACTATCATATTACTTTGCTACTAAACACTTTGCTGCAGATACTAAGTTTCCAGGTGTGGTTGAATTGACAACTCAGCTGCTAATACTTGAGAATATTCTTTGGCTCCCCTTGTGTCGAATCAACAAATTTGGGTTGAATACTCTACCCTCGAAAACTGTTGCGATCCCCTATACTTGTGGGTTATCAAGACCTTTTTCTGGCGCCGTTGCCGGGGAGCATAGCTCTATTCTTTGAGTCACTTGGGATTTATATCTGCTGGACACTATGAAGAACTTGAAAGACGCTAAGACAAAAATTTATCCCTCAACTACGAGGGGAGGTAAGGAACTGCCATCTAGCTCTGCACTTGATTCACCTTCTGTTATGAGTAAGCTAGCGACACCTAAACCTACTACTGCTATGAATTCTGATATGTCGCATGTTATTGATGATGCCACTTCTGCTATGCATGATACTTATGATGAAACTACTTCTATGCTTGATACTACTGTGCCACTTGGTGAATTTCTAGATGAGCAAATTTCTAAGTCTAGAGAAAGAGAAATTAGTGAACCTGAACACGATGATGTTAGTGATGATGAACCTATGCCTGTTATTCCTGAGGGTTATCTTTTTAATAATGAATCTTATGAAGCTATTCTTGCTTGTCCGGATAAACCTGAACGTAAGAGGTTACTAATTAAGTGGAGTAAGGAATCTTTTAGAGGTAGGATGAGACCCGACCCTGCTTTTGCTACTTCACCTATCTGTGTTCCTGATCAGGATTATTATGATATTACTGTTGATCCAGATATAATTACTTTGGTTGAATCTGATCCTTTTTATGGCTATGAATCTGAAACTGTTGTGGCACATCTTCGTAAGTTAGATGAAATAGCTGCCCTGTTTACTAATAATCTGAGATCGCGCCACTTTTATATACTCAAAATATTTCCGTTCTCATTAAAGGGTGATGCTAAGAAATGGTTTAATTCTCTTGATCCTGCCTGTGTGCAAAGTCCCCAGGATATGATTTATTACTTCTCTGCTAAATATTTCCCTGCTCATAAGAAACAAGCTGCTTTGAGGGAAATATACAATTTTGTGCAAATTGAAGAAGAGAGTCTCCCACAAGCTTGGGGGAGGCTTCTCAAGTTACTTAATGCTTTGCCTGATCATCCTCTTAAGAAACCTGAAATATTTGATATCTTTTATAATGGACTAACTGATGCTTCCAGAGATTACCTGGATAGTTGTGCTGGTTCTCTTTTCAGGGAAAGAACACCGGATGACGCTGAAATTTTATTGAATAATATGTTGGCAAATGAAAATAATTGGGCACCTCCTGAGCCACCTCCCGAGCCAACTCCTGAGCCAGCTCCTGAGCCAATTACTGAGCCTATTCCTAAACCAACTCCGAAGAAGAGAGGTGTTCTATTTCTCAGTCCCGAAGATATGCAAGAGGCAAAGAAATCTATGAAAGAAAAAGGTATTAAAGCTGAAGATGTTAAGAATTTACCTCCTATTGAAGAAATACATGGTCTTAATTTACCGCCTGTTGAAGAAGTATATGATCTCAATTACTTATTTACTGAAGAACCTCCCGATATCCCGACACAGGTAGTAAAGGTAAATTCTCTCTATAGATATGATAAAGTTGAAGTCCCTCCTACTAAAATTGCTAGTCAGTGCTTGGATGAGTTTGATGACTTTATGTTTAAGCAAGATGACTTTAATGCTTATTTTGGTAGACAATTAAAGCAGAATACCTTTATGATTAAACGCTTGAGTGATTATATGGATAATATTAGAGGTGAACTTAAACTTGTTAGCAAACATGCTTCTATGGTTACCACTCAAGTAGAACAAGTACTTAAAGCTCAGAAAGAAATGCTTGATGAAATGAATAGTAAGAAAAATGATTATGCTGTTAGAGTGGCTACTAGAACTGGTAGAATGACTCAGGAACCTTTGTATCCTGAAGGCCACCCTAAGAGAATCGAGCAAGATTCTCAAAGAAATAATATTGATGCACCTAGTTCTTCTAAAAGGAAGAAAAAGAAAAATGATAGAACTGTGCAAACTTCTAGTGAACCTATTGCTGAACCACCTGATAATCCAAATGATATCTCTATGTCTGATGCTGAAACACAATCTGGTAATGAACATGAACCTAGTGAAAATGTTAATGATGATGTTCATGATGCTCAACCTAGTAATGATAATGATGTAGAAGTTGAACCTGCTGTTGATCTTGATAACCCACAATCAAAGAATCAACGTTATGATAAAAGAGACTTCGTTGCTAGGAAACATGGTAAAGAAAGAGAACCATGGGTTCAGAAACCCATGCCTTTTCCTCCGAAACCATCCAAGAAAAAGGATGATGAGGATTTTGAGCGCTTTGCTGAAATGATTAGACCTATCTTTTTGCGTATGCGATTGACTGATGTGCTCAAAACAAATCCTTATGCTAAGTATATGAAGGATATCATTACTAATAAAAGAAAGATACCGGAGGCTGAAATTTCCACCATGCTTGCTAATTACACTTTTAAGGGTGGAATACCAAAGAAACTTGGAGATCCAGGAGTACCTACTATACCATGCTCCATTAAAAGAAATTATGTTAAAACTGCTTTATGTGATCTTGGAGCCGGTGTTAGTGTTATGCCTCTCTCTTTATATCGTAGACTTGACTTGAATAAGTTGACACCTACTGAAATATCTTTGCAAATGGCTGATAAATCAACTGCTATACCTGTCGGTATTTGTGAGGATGTGCCTGTTGTGGTTGCAAACGTTACTATTTTAACGGACTTTGTTATTCTTGATATTCCCGAGGATGATAGTATGTCTATTATTCTTGGAAGACCTTTCCTTAATACTGCAGGGGCTGTTATTGATTGCAACAAAGGCAATGTCACTTTTCATGTTAATGGTAATGAGCATACGGTGCACTTTCCGAGGAAACAACCTCAAGTTTATAGTATCAACTCTATTGGAAAAATTCCATCGATTATATTTGGAGGTTTTGAATTTCCTCTTCCTACTGTCAAAAAGAAATATGATATACTTATTGTTGGGGATGTCCATATCCCCGTTGAGGTAACATAGTGTTATTCGAAATTTCTCCGGTTCCATGATTATCGGAATGAGTTTGTTAACAAGACTTGATCAACCTTGTTAGTGGATTCTTTTTGATGAGCATGAGATGGATGAAACTAGAAGCACAACCTTCTGTACCCTCTTTATATTTTCTGTTCTTTAGTAGAAATAAAGTAAAATAGTATTTTTCTGTCTGTTTCCTGACTTATCCGTGCAATATAAAAATATCCCGAAAATAAAAGTCCTCAGAATGCCATGCCAATTTAATATGATTTTTTCGGGAATATTTAAGGATTTTTAGTGCAAAAATTACCGCGGGGGGGAGCTGCCACCTGGTCACGAGGGTGGAGGGCGCGCCCTACCCCCTGGGCGCGCCCCCTGCCTCGTGGGCCCACGGTGGCCCTCCTCCACTTATTCCTGCACCCATCTTCTTCCTCTGTCTCGCACAAACCCGAAAAACCAACTCAAGCTCGTGTTCCAGCAACTTTTGCTGCGATTTTCGATCTCCTTGCTCAAAGCACCTCTCGCAAAACTGCTTGGGGAGATTGTTCCTTGGTATGTGACTCCTCCATTGGTCCAATTAGTTTTTGTTCTAGTGCTTTATTCATTGCAAATTTGTGCTGCATAGGTGACCATGTTCTTGAGCTTGCATGTCAAATATATATGGTTCCAAGTAGTTCTAATGCTTGATATATGCTCTAGGCACTTGTATGAGTAGTTGCTATCAATCTTATTGAAGTTGGTTCACTTTGTTTGAAGTTACTAAAAATTTCAGATTGTTTCAGAAATAATGAAGAGACTTTTGAGGGGCTCGTCGAGCCGAAGTTCTAAGGAGAAACAAAAGGAAGAAGAACAGAAGCCCAAATTTAATCTGCCTCGTATCGCGGAGGTCCGGCCGTGTGAATGGCCTTCCGATGACTTCTTGAGGAGTGCCGGGATTTATGAAGATTTCTATCTATTGATTGAGAACGCCGGCCTCACCAACTTCCTCCGCGACCAACGTCATCAGTATCTCTTACTCACAAATACTTTTGTGCAGAACTTCTACTTTTTCCCTAAGAAATCACCTCCAACAGTAGAGTTCCATTTATATGATGTTGCTAGGGAGATGACATTAGCTGCATTTTGCGAGGTTTGCAAAATACCTTTCGAGGGTTCTTTAGATGAACCACACCGTAATGAAGTGGAAGCTTATATTGACACTATCACTGTGGGAGAAACCAGGAAGGTTTCTGATGCAAGAATTACTAGCATACATTTCCCTGTTTTACGCTACTTTGCCTTATTTGCTAGTCGTTGCTTGATTGGTCGCGGGAACTGTGGGAACCTTAGTATTCCTGATATTATTATTTTGCTCCATGGTTTATACCGCAATAACTCTGTTAGTATGGGTGGAATTGTTGCTAGACGGTTGAGTATGAACCGTACTAAGGGCCCCATCTTTGGAGGCATTTATGCTTCACGCCTAGCTGAACATTTTGAAATACCTATTAGGCATGAGGAGAAAGAAGAAACAGCGCTGCCCCGTGCTTATTTAGATTATAAGAGTATGGTAGCGCATGATTTTCTTGTTAAGAATCGCGAAAGGGCGCTTAAATATAAATTGTACTTTGATAAACATCACCCTGAGACTATTACTTTGCCTGCTCCCTCTTTGTTTAACTTGTCTGCAGGTACTTACATTGTTCCGTGGGCGGCTGTTCAAGCCTATCGGAATCCTGCACCAGCCTCGGAACCGGAGCCTCCACGAATGTCTGTTTATTCTTGGGATCCTGAGGCGGTTGCCAGCCAGTGGCAGTCAGAGTCCTCTTCATCACATTATGATCCCAACTATTCTTCATCGCAGTACGACCCCAGCTTCACCTACGGATATCAGCCAGGTTATCCCTGGCAATAGACCAACTTAGGCCAAAAGCCTAAGCTTGGGGGAGTACGTATTTCCCACCGACATTACATTCATGTTCACACACTCATTGCTAGATGTCGGTGCTCATACTCTTTCATTGTAATATCCATGCTAGTTTATTTTCCTTTTTCCTGCTTTCTTCTTGTGTGTTTGATAAACCTTAAGAAAAAACAAAAAAATTAGTTAGTCTACTTTCCATGCTTGTAGTAGAATTAAAAAGAAAACCCAAAAATATTTCCCGTCCTTCTTTTGCTTGTTGGGAGCTTTCCCGTGTAAATAGTTTTTATTTTTCTTTTCCTTTCTTTGGGGGTCGAGAAGACTATATTGAAAATGCTTAGTGGCTCTTATATGCAAGATTGTTTATTTAACTTAGAGCCCATATTACTTGTCTTCTCTCTTGAGTTGAATGCTTGCAGATTCCAGCTTAGTCCAATGCACGTGCACTCTTATTATTATACACACCGTTCGGTCGTGCAAGTGAAAGGCAATAATGATGATATATGATGGACTCATTGGGATGAGAAAAGCTGGTATGAACTCGACCTCTCTTGTTTTTGTAAATATGATGATTCATCGTTCCTGATTCAGCTATTATGAAGTAAACATATTTGCAATGACATTTAGAGATTATAGTTGCTTGTGCCATGCTTGATTAGCTATGAGTTATAATGGTTAACCTTGCGTGCCAACATGCTATTGAGATGATTATGATGTGGTATGATAGGATGGTATCCTCCTTTAAATGAATTGAGTGACTCGACTTGGCACATGTTCACGCATGTAGTTGAATCAAATCAACATAGCCTTCATGATATTTATGTTCATGGTGGATTATATCCTACTCATGCTTATATTCGGTGTGAATTAATTTTAATGCATGTTTACGACTGTTGTCGCTCTCTCAGTTGGTCGCTTCCCAGTCTTTTGCTAGCCTTCACCTGTACTAAGCGGGAATACTGCTTGTGCATCCAAACTCCTTAAACCCCAAAGTTGTTCCATATGAGTCCACTATACCTTCCTATATGCGGTATCTACCTGCCGTTCCAAGTAAATTTGTATGTGCCAAACTCCAAACCTTCCAATGAAATTCTGTTTTGTATGCTCGAGCAGCTCATGTGCAACTATGGCTGCCTATATCTTCCATGCTAGGTGGGTTATTCTCAAGAGGAGTGGACTCCGCTCCTCATTCACGAGAAAGGGCCGGTAACCGGGATGCCCAGTCCCATGATCCAAAAAGATCAAAGCAAATCAAAATAATTAAACAAAACTCCCCCTGGGACCCGTTGAATGTTGGAGGCACTCGTTGTTTCGAGCAAGCCATGGATTGATGCTTGTGGAGGAGGGGGAGTATAAACCTTTACCATTCTGTTTGGGAACTGCCTATAATGCATGTAGTATGGAAGATACAGCCATCTCATAGTTGTTACGTTGATAGTGAAAGTATGCCGCTCAAAATAATATTTATCTCTATTTCAAAAATCGAGCTCTGGCACCTCTACAAATCCCTGCTTCCCTCTGCGAAGGGCCTATCTATTTACTTTTATGTTGAGTCATCACCCTTCTTATTAAAAAGCACCCGCTGGAGAGCACACTGTCGTTTGCATTCATTATGATTGGTTTATATTGGGTATGACTTGACTGGATCTCTTTTACCATGAATTACAATGTTTAGTCATTCCTTGATCTTTAAAGGTGCTCTGCATTTATGTTTTGCGGTCTCAGAAAGGGCTAGCGAGATACCATTTTGTTATATCATGTTATGATTATTTTGAGAAAGTGTTGTCATCCGAGTTTTATTATTATGGCTCGCTAGCTGATTATGCTATTGATATGAGTAATTGTGAGACCTACGTGTTATTGTGAGTATGGTTAGTTCATAATAATTGCTGAAACTTGAATGCTGGCTTTTCATGTTTACAACAACAAGAGCAAACAGAGTTTGTAAAAGTTTTTCTTTTTCTCTTTCAGTTTGTCAACTGAATTGCTTGAGGACAAGCAAGGGTTTAAGCTTGGGGGAGTTGATACGTCTCCGTCGTATCTACTTTTCCAAACACTTTTGCCCTTGTTTTGGACTCTAACTTGTATGATTTGAATGGAACTAACCCGGACTGACGCTGTTTTCAGCAGAATTGCCATGGTGTTGTTTTATGTGCAGAAAACAAAAGTTCTCGGAATGACCTGAAACTCCACGGAATATCTTAGAATAAATAATAAAAAATCCTCGCCAAAGATGAAGACCAGGGGGCCCACACCCTGTCCACGAGGGTGGGGGGCGCGCCCCTCCCCCCTGGGCGCGCCCCCTACCTCGTGGGCCCCCTGGTGGCCCTCCGACGCCAACTCCAACTCCATATATTGGCTTTCGAGGAGAAAAAAATCAGAGAGAAAGTTTCATCGCGTTTTACGATACGGAGCCGCCGCCAAGCCCTAATCTCTCTCGGGAGGGCTGATCTGGAGTCCGTTCGGGGCTCCGGAGAGGGGGATTCGTCGCCGTCGTCATCATCAACCATCCTCCATCACCAATTTCATGATGCTCACCGCCGTGCGTGAGTAATTGCATCGTAGGCTTGCTGGACGGTGATGGGTTGGATGAGATTTATCATGTAATCGAGTTAGTTTTGTTAGGGTTTGATCCCTAGTATCCACTATGTTCTGAGATTGATGTTGCTATGACTTTGCTATGCTTAATGCTTGTCACTAGGGCCCGAGTGCCATGATTTCAGATCTGAACCTATTATGTTTTCATGAATATATGTGAGTTCTAGATCCTATCTTGCAAGTCTATAGTCACCTACTATGTGTTATGATCCGGCAACCCCGAAGTGACAATAATCGGGACCACTCCCGGTGATGACCATAGTTTGAGGAGTTCATGTATTCACTATGTGTTAATGCTTTGTTCCGGTTCTCTATTAAAAGGAGGCCTTAATATCCCTTAGTTTCCAATAGGACCCCGCTGCCACGGGAGGGTAGGACAAAAGATGGCATGCAAGTTCTTTTCCATAAGCACGTATGACTATTTGTGGAATACATGCCTACATTATATTGATGAACTGGAGCTAGTTCTGTGTCACCCTATGTTATGACTGTTACATGATGAACCACATCCGACATAATTCTCCATCATTGATCCGGTGCCTACGAGTTTTCCATATACTGGTTTACGCTTATTTACTTTTCCGTTGCTACTGTTACAATCACTACAAAAATACCAAAAACATTACTTTTACTGTCTTTACTTTGTTACCATTACCACCACTATCATATTACTTTGCTACTAAACACTTTGCTGCAGATACTAAGTTTCCAGGTGTGGTTGAATTGGCAACTCAGCTGCTAATACTTGAGAATATTATTTGGCTCCCCTTGTGTCGAATCAACAAATTTGGGTTGAATACTCTACCCTCAAAAACTGTTGTGATCCCCTATACTTGTGGGTTATCAAACAACCGAAAGTCACGAAAACTAAGGCCTCCTACGTTTCGGTTCTGTGATTGTGTCCCATGCCTTCCAGTAAGTTTTGAGTTTACTATTTTTTGCTCCCCACTAGAAATTTCTCACTAGCCTTGTGAGATCCTCACACACCGATGCCGGTAGTTTAAACACTCTCATGATATAAGTTGGAATTGCCCGAGACACTGACTCAATCATAGTTTCTTTCGCTGCTTGTGATAGGTTGTCTCCCCATGCCAGAATGCGATGCACAAGCTCTCTTGTAATTTCTGGAATTTGTCATGGTGCATCCTCCTATCTGGCGTCGGAAGTCTGAGGTATTTCCCTTCAAAATCCTGTTGTTGGACTTCAAGGATGTGTCTTACAAGCTCTTGGTTGTCCACTGGACATGCATCACCAAATTGTACACAACACTTCTCGGGATTTATAAGTTGTTGTGTAGCTTGTTGATAGTTGTGTATCACACTTTTTATGAATGTTGCTTGGTTCTGATTAGCTTTGAAAAATAACAGAGTATCATCTATGAATAAGAGATGTGACACCCCGGCACTCTTCTACATACTTTGAAAGGCTCAAAATTATTGGACACCACACCCTGTCTGAGAAGGGCAGAGAGACCATTAGCAACAAATAGGAACAAAAACACGGATAAGGGATCACCTTGCCGAAGCCCACGCGCCGGTGCAAACGAATCCAAGATGGCTCCATTGAATTTCACAGAGTATCTCACTGAGGTAACACACGACATTATCCACAGTACCCATTGGTGAGAGAAGCCTAACTTTTCCATCGCTTGCTTCAAGAATTCCCCGTCCACATGATCATATGCCTTAGACAGATCAAGTTTGTTAGCACAAAAACTTTTATCCAGATTTTTCTCTTGCTAAATAAAATGCAGACACTCAAACGCCAGGAAAACATTATCACTGATCAAACGACCAGGTACAAAAGTGCTTTGGGCGGGAGAAATAATGTCATCCAATATAAGACGTAACCTGTTCACCAAGCACTTGGCCACAATTTTGTAAATCACATTACATGAACTGATGGGTCTAAAGTCAGTGAGACGTGAGGGGTTTGGCACCTTTGGAATTAATATGATCACTGTCTCATTGACTCCATGGGGCATGACTCCAGTTCTAGAGAATTCCTTAATAGTGCAATTTCACACTTCTTCTTTTTCGGAACATGAATTTTTTAGCAACTTACTATGCACTATTATTTTTGGGTCCCTATAACGCCCACATGTGTGGGCGTTAAAGGGTTTGGCCACACTTTTCGTGCGATATCTAAAGAACCAGTCCACACGTCTGCGTGTGGGCAAAACAAGTAATGCCCATACGTCTGGTCTTTTGCCTCGCGGTCCCTCCCACACGCCTACGTGTGGGCAAAATAGATAACGCCAACATGCCCGCACTCACGGTCCTGCACGCTTCCTATGACAGTCACCACACGTCCCCACAGTTGCCATGGTCCGGACCCTCTTCCATGTTCGTTTAACTATAGTTGCCATGTTGTTGAACTACAGTTGCCATGTCTGACAATTATAGTTGCCATGGTTGCTCAACTGCAGTTGCCATCTCAGGTCAAGTGCCAGATGCCATTTTTGAACAACTGCGATTGTTGCCATGTATAGTCCGGTCTACTACAGTTGCCATGATTTGAAAACTTTAGGAGTTGCCACCTACAAACACTAGGCAATTGCCATGTAGCACTACAAAAAATGCATGACAAAAAACATGTTCGGGTAAAGAGAGAGTTGTCATCTGCTTACAAACACGCTAGGGCAGTTGTCATGTACCATGCTGTAACACCCACGATGCGGTTATATCTTCCACGTGTCGGAGCACGACTTAGAGGCATAACTGCATAGTAGGCATGTCGCAAGAGGGGTAATCTTTACACATCTGAATAAGAAAGGGATAAAGAGTTGGCTTACAATCGCCACTTCACACAATACATAAATATAGCAATACATCATCTAAAATGCAAACAAGGTCCGACTACGGAACCAAAATAAAAGAAGACTACCCCTAATGCAAAAGATCCCCGATCGCCCCGACTGGGCTCCACTACTGATCAACTGGAAACGAAACAACACAACGAACACGAACTTCATCGAGCTCCCACTTGAGCTGGGTTGCTTCGCCTACACTGGTATCATCGGCACCTGCAGCTGTTTGGAAGTATCTGTGAGTCACGGGGACTCGGTAATCTCACACCCGCGAGATCAAGACTATTTAAGCTTAAGGGTAGGAAAGGGTAGTGAAGTGGAGCTGCAGCAAACACTAAGCATATATGGTGGCTAACTTACGCAAATGAGAGTGAGAAGAGAAGCAAAGCACGGTCGAGAAGCTATAAGTGATCAAGAAGTGATCCTGAAACTACTTACGTTCAAGCATAACACAAGACCGTGTTCACTTCCCGGACTCCGCCGAGAAGAGACCATCACGGCTACACACGCGGTTGATGCATTTTAATTAAGTTAAGTGTCAAGTTCTCTACAACCGGATATTAACAAATTCCCGTCTGCCCATAACCGCGGGCTCGGCTTTTGAAAGTTCAAAACCCTGCAGGGGTGTCTCAACTTAGCCCATCACAAGCTCTCATGGTCAAGGAAGGATATTCCTTCTCCCAGGAAGACCCGATCAGACTCGGAATCCCGGTTACAAGACATTTCGACAATGGTAAAACAAGACCAGCAAAGCCGCCCGATGTGTCGACAAATCCCGATAGGAGCTGCACATATCTCGTTCTCAGGGCACACCGGATGAACACTACGTACAACTAAAACGAACCCTCAAGTTTCCACGAGGTGCCGCTGCAAGTGGCTCTATTTTGGACCAACACTCAGAGGAGCACTGGCCCGGGGGTTTAAAATAAAGATGACCCTTGAGTCTGCAGAACCCAAGGGAAAAAGTCTTAGGTGGCAAATGGTAAAACCAAGGTTGGGCCTTGCTGGAGGAGTTTTATTCAAGGAGAACTTTCAAGGGGTTTCCATTATAACCCAACCGCGTAAGGAACGCAAAATCAAGGAACATAACACCGGTATGACAGAAACTAGGGCGGCAAGAGTGGAACAAAACACTAGGCATAAGGCCAAGCCTTCCACCCTTTACCAAGTATATAGGTGCATTAAAGTAAACAAGATATAATAATGATATCCCAACAAATCCATGTTCCAACATGGAACAAACTCCATCTTCACCTGCAACTAGCAATGCTATAAGAGGGGCTGAGCAAAGCGGTAACATAGCCAAACAACGGTTTGCTAGGAAAGGTGGGTTAGAGGCTTGACATGGCAATATGGGAGGCATGATAAAGCATGTGGTAGGTATCGCGGCATAGCAAAAGAGCGAGCAACTAGCAAGCAAAGATAGAAATGATTTCGAGGGTATGGCCATCTTGCCTGAGATCCCGCAAGGAAGAAGAACGAGTCCACGAAGAAGACAAACAGACGTAGTCGAACGGATCCTCACAACTCCGAAACAAAACCGAAGCTAACGAGAGAAGCAACCGGAAAGAAGCAAGCAACAAAGTAAACAACCATCACATCAACATGGCATGATGCACAACCAAGTATGATGCATGTCCGGTTTAATTAGGCATGGCATGGCAAAATGCACAAACAATCCTACAAATTAAGTGGAGCTCAATATGCAATGAGTTGCATATTGACGAAACACCACATGACTTATTTAGTTCGATCTCGTTTATGTACTCAACAATATTAAATGTTGTTTAGCATGGCAAGGGGTGAAGCAAAGTAAAACTACCTATCTAGGCAAGTTTAAATGAGGCCAGAACAACAAGCAACAAGTCCGGAAAATCCTCATATGCATTTAGCAAATTAATGCAAACAACAATTTAAACACTCTTGATGTTTTTATCATGATGTGGATGACATTTGCAAGTTTTATGAAATTTTTATTAAAAGTTGACATGAGCATATGAAGCATTTGTCATCGTGGCGGAAAATGAAAGGGGTGCCACGGTAACGACAACGGAAATGGTGCCACGGCAACATTCCGGTTCCGGTAACTCAATTGAGATGCAGGTGCAAAAGGAAGTGTGACGGGAGCGTGACATACACCACAAGCAATCGTTCTCAGACGGTCGTCTCGGGGTTATACCTTCGAAGCGTGCAAACAGGACGGTTCTCGTTCGGTGCAAAGTAGAGGAAGTAGGCGGGACGTTCGTAGCGGAAGTAGTCGTACACGGCGACGGTAGTTGTACACGGGTCTTCGGCCACGGAAGTAGTCGTACAACATTTTCGTAGATGTTCGGGGTCACAATACAGAATTTGATGTCCACGGAGTCTTCGCGATTCGACGGTAGTGGTACACATTTCGTAGTCGTTCGAGTCATCGGTAGAGGGACTTGACGGAATTTGGATCCGTTCAGAGTTGTCGTGGTACTTGGGGTCTTCGGACTTGCCGGTCTTGGTTCGTGCGATGGTAGTAGTACATCTTGTAGTGGAACTTGGTGCATCCACGATCTTCGGCGCAGTGGTACACATTCTGTAGGCGAACGTGGGTGTCGTGGTACTTGGCGAAATGAGGGGTGCACTGGGCCTTGGCGTGCAGAAGACACTTGGAACATAGAAGCCATCAGGCTGCTGTCCGTTGGGAAACGAGATGAACCAGGGGAGGTCAAAGCAGCAGTGGGGCAAGCACTGGTCCAGCGGGACGCAGGGGTCGCCGAGAACCCAGTGGAGCAACGGCAACAACGAATGGAGCGCAGGCACCATGGATGGAAATTGCAGCTTAGGCAGGGAGGTGGAAGTGCAGACGCTGCCGACGGCAGCGAATGTGCAAGGGACGGAGCAAGGCGCCCGATGGAGGAAAACTAGCGACGCCGAGCAGAGGCTTGTGCGGAGCTCCTCGGGCTGGACGCTGGCAAGGAGGAAGGAACGCGGAGCGGAGTCGCGAGGAACGCAGGGGCCGCGGGGCGGCACGAGGCCGGAGGAGAGCGAGCTTGGGGCGGCCGGCGTGGACATGGGGTCGCGATGGCGGGGGCAGGCCGTCCTGGTGCTGCAGGGCTGTCGGCCATGGGAGCTTGAGGCGCCGGAGGAAGGAGGAGGCGCGGGGACGGCAGGGGCGTTGGTTGCCGGCAGGGGCGGCCTCGGGAAGGAGAAGGAGGGACTTGGCGCGGCGGAGGAGGAAGGAGGCAGAGGGGGTCGGGGATGAGGAGCAGCGCTGCTCTCTCCCTGGTGCCTGGTGCGATGCATGAGGCAGCGGGAGGAGGAAACGAGGGAGAGAAAGGGATCGAGCAGGGGAATCGGTCGGGCTAGGTTAAGCAGGGCGCCGGCTGGGCCTTGGGCCTTTTGGTGGAGATGGAAAAGGCCATAGGCCTGGTCGGCCGGGCTGCAGGCTCTCTTCTCTCTCACACTCTCTTCTCTTAACCATTAAGAGAAAAAAATAGATAGAAGAAGAAAAATATAAAGAGAGGGTTAGGGATGGAATTTGGACATGGGGGTAATTTCCCCGGACTCACAAAAATGCATTGGTTCCAAGAAAATAGAAATGGCCAAGATCGAACAAAAAGAATTCAAATTCATTTGAATTTAATTCAAATGGGTTTGAACTAGGGCGAGGTTTTAGGAGTATCCAAAAATGTTCGGATTTTTGGAGGAACCTCGGAATATGATGAAAGAATAAATAGCAAAGTTAGAGGCCAAGAGTTGTGATAACAAAGGCATTGAGATATATTTTGTAAGTGTGTTCCGGTTAATTCCAACAAATGAAATATTTAATATAGCTCGCTAATATCGGGAGGATATGTTATAAAGAGAATCACCATGTGAATTCCCTCGGTTTAAATGGATCAAAGATCCATGCCATTTATTTAGTTGAGTTAAGAAAAAGAAATGACATGATGCAATGCACATGATGCAATGATGAATGCAACGAACCAAACAAATCACATGACGAAACCCGGAAATCATGAAAGGCAACTGAAGCTCCGGTCTTGGGGTGTCACACATGCAAAACACTGGCAACTCGGGTAAAGAGAGTTGCCATCTACTCACAAGCACACTAGGGAAGTTGCCATGTACCCTGCAAAAACACATGGCAACTGACAGCTTTGGGTGTGGGAGAGGAGACAGGCGTGTGTGGGCGAACTGATAAACGTCCACACACCAGCCCCTCTGCGTGCGTGAAACTGGCGTGTAGACGAACTGCTAAACGTCCACACACCAGCCCCTCCACGTGGTGAAACAGACGTATGAGTGACCGAATGAATGCCCACACACCAGCCCAGTCCTACGTGGCATAAAAAAATCTGGCAAAACATGCCAAGATTCGTGCAAACACAAACGGACGTTGATCCATGCGTGTGGGCGAGATGCAAACACCCACACGTGTGGGCGTTAGTATTTTCGTTATTTTTACACTAACAAATATGCCCGTGCGTTGCAACGGGAGAAAAAAAAGCATCACACGCTTCTAAATATGACTCGGGACCCCACAAACATAGGTCTACGTCCTCTGTTACGACATGTCACCCTATCGTTTCCTTGCTTTGTATAAGAGGTGAAATGATAGGTAAAAACAATTGTCCACAATATTCTCATGATGTGTAGAATTGAAAAGATTAGGTAAAAAATTAGGTAAATAGTGCCTCTGCGATATACCAAAATGATTAAAAAGTTACTATTAACATATTCGAAGAATTCAAAATTGAATTGTTCGAAACACACATGATTTCCTAATTAATTTTCTGGAAAATTATTTATTTTGTTGCAACGGGTGCTCCAACGCTCTATAAGAGGCACATGATTGAGGAACCTCTGGAATAAGACACCCTGGTAAGACCACATGCATGTCTCGAGATTGTGTTAATCTTGACACTCATGTTTAGAATATAAATTTGAATCCTTGAATCTTTTAATTAATTAGTACAAAAACAACCGTTAGCCTTCGATGCTTTGATCGTTGAAACTAATAGTTTGTATTGTTAGATGAATGATCAACGATGATCTCCTCCAACCCTCCCCTTCCCAAATGTACACTTTCTAGCCAGCTATTGCTAAAGAAATATCTAGGCATTCAAGGAAGCAAGAAGTACACGTATGTTAGTATGTACCAGCACCATATAGAGTCCAACAACGCATTAATATTATGGTATTAGAACTTTGTATAATATCAAATGAAGTGTGTAGTGAGTGAGCGTTTTGCTCGGGTCGGTTTGGTGGGGTGGCACTGACACAATCTGCATAGTGGTATATCAATAATCAGATCGATCAGTATGTAAGTTATCGCTACAATTCATGTATAAACATCTACTTTAGATGATCATGTGCATGCATACGTGAAGACGTGAACTCACACCATAAGTTGTTGGCCTGAAAGATCATCACCTTCCTGCAAACACTGAATAGGATTAACCAGTAATCACGATAGTCGGCAAGGTTAGTATGTATTGTTTCCATCCGACAAATATCTATAGCTAGCTAATCTCCAAGGGAATCAACCCAGCAGCTTGCTAGCTTGTAAGCAGGCATGTTCTGCTATATACTATCATCTTCTCGCAAAACTAATAGCTCGGGAGTAGGTAGATACTTCCGGTACGCACCGAAGTTTGAAATTGCTGAACTGCATTAAGAGATACTGGTAGTGATATGGTTGAGGTGAAGAGCATGTTGGCAACAAGATGGGGGACACGAAATTCTTGATAACCTAATATTTTTTTCTTCCTTAAAATAGCCAGAGGGGTTAAGAAATAGTAGTCACAGTTCCAGAAACAGGACCAGCCTTGAAACCCAAACCTTTATCAAATGTTCGAAAAGTCCACTTTGAGACGTAGCCGTCTGCGGCAGAGCAATAAAAGTAGTACAAATAGAGCACTATAGAGATCGAGCAACCAATATCACTGATAACTACTAAAACTGAAAGAGGCACCCGAGATACACTGCAACCTAGACTATCCAAGTTGATAAATAGACTTTAATCCTAGACTGACCATATACGGTACTCCCTCTTATCCAAAATAAGTGTCGCAATTTTGAACTAAGTTTAGTTCAAAACTGTGACACCTATTATGGAGATAATTTATTAGGCAAAGTTAAAGCTACCATGCGTGTTCTGGAAGGCCGGGAGTTCTTCCATTATTCAGAAACCAAAGAAGCAGAGACACCAAACTCAGTTGCCATATCTTCGTACATGAGATATATACCATTGGTACATCCTGGGTCTTAAGGTAGCTCTCGATCCACTCAATGGTGACCAAATCGACATGATATGTGGGCTTAGTTCATCAAGTAGACGCAAATTAGGATGTTCAGTACTCCACCGAAATATATGCAAGCATAAGAAGGTGACTGATTGAACGTGTGTGGTGCATGATTTTCTGCCACCTGAAGTTAAACACTGTCATACTCTCATGGTTTCCTAATGTATTGTCTAAGGTATTCTTATATGCTTATGTCCTTACTGTGAGCAAGCCTACCGCGGCGATGTAGAGGGAGACGGCGATGGCAGCTAGGGGGAGGCCACAGCGCGTGGGGTGGCCGTGTCCTTCGGGGCGCCGATGAAGACCATGATGCGGTGACGTCAGGGGAGGCAGCGGCCATGGAGAGGAGGATTAGAGAGACTCCTACACCCGGCGGCATCGGCTAGAGCCTTCCGATGTCAGTCGTCCAACACAGCGACCCAGCACAACTTCATGCTGGCTGCTCGTAGGTAGGATCCCCTCAGCGACTCAATTCGTTGGATACAACAAAGCCTAGCACCAGCACAAAAGGCAGCAGCAGCGATACACATGCAACCCACGGAGAAATTCATCTCAATCTCTCTCACATTCTCTCTTTTCCTCTCTCTGATCCTCATCTTTTCACGGCACGAATCAAACACCAAGAAAATTCAGCATAGAAACAATAGCAGCGCAAAATTGAAGGAATCACATGCATGTATAAAAATCGGAGCAATCTGTACAAAGCAATGACAATCACTGGCTTGCAGCTTGCTGCTCCCCTGCCTAGCTCCGGCAAACCATGCCATGCCAGCCGCCAACGGATCCACATCCAGAACCATCGGCCTGCACAAATGTCGACCAGTGCCGGCTTGCAGCTCGCTGCTCCTGTGCCCACGGTGGGCAACCCGTGCCATGTCCGCGCCTCCCCGGATCCACAACCATCCGCCTCCCGCTCCCACATCAGCCGTTTCTCCTCTTGGCCTCGTAGCAAAAGCACATCACCGTCAGATAGTGCGAGTCTAGGTCCTCGGATCTGCTGACGATGAGCCGTGGTGGCCGGATCCCGACGGCGGCGAGCCCAGGCTGCCGGAATCTCGGAACCAAGCCAGAAGGGAGCACGAGGTAGCATGACACCCATGCCATGGTGGCATCGCGTGCTCTGTGGTTAGGAGAATTATAGACCGATCATAGTATTGAAATTGAGAACTGACTTGGCGATATACAATTAAAGTGTGGAAACATAGTTCATCTTGTTTTGCAGCAGAAACAATACTATCAAGGAGAACTTGAGAACCTTCAAGCTGTGGAAAAGGAGGACGATGATGGTGAGGATACTCCGTGCCTAAGCCGGGCATAACCTGAAGGCAGAAAGATTAGGAGCGGTATAGGAAGTTGGAACCGTAGTATTGGTATGGGACTTCCTTCTGCGGGTTTTTTACTTTACATGTGTGTAAATCTATTTTTAAATCTCAGTCGTCAATTTTTATGGTTAACATAAAATCAACGGATATAAACAGATGACCTATGAAGAACTATGAAATCATCCATCCTTTATTATTAGGTGAACATAAAGATGACAAAAAAATTGATGTCAATTTTTTTCTAAAAAATAACTAATTGGGGGCTAACCCCTATTTTCTGCACGTTTAATAATTTACTGGGCCAGCTGCTGGATCGAACACATGGGGTTCGGCCGATCAAACCTCTGGGGGCCGACGAATCGTTCGTTCAGCACTGCCCTCTGCTGACGGTACCCAGTTATGTGTGGGTGGGGGTGATAACTAAATAAAAAACTATTCTTTTTAAAATAAACTTGACCTTTCATTGTACTTGTATAAAAAAATCACAAAAGAAAAAATGTGTTGACTTCAAGGCAAAAAATATTTGATCAAATTAGTGTGAATAGTGACTTATCAACGCTGGGTTTTTATTCGTGAAAATAAGTATACTAGTGAAGAAAAGTCAAGTTTATTCAAAAATATAGTTCTGAACTTTATTGACTTCTTTAATTATTAATCTCCCCCATATCAGGTGTATATACACCTCAAATTAGTGTGAATAGTGACTTATCAACGCTGGGTTTTTATTCGTGAAAATAAGTATACTAGTGAAAAAAAGTCAAGTTTATTCAAAAATATAGTTCCGAACTTTATTGACTTCTTTAATTATTAATCTCCCCCATATCAGGTGTATATACACCTTCCCATTATACGGCTGCTCATGTAAGTTCCCCATGGTTTATGTGCCTCCAGCGGTAATTAGTCTGAAGCGCTATCACTAACTAAAAGAAATTAAGGTTTGTAGGCATCACATCCATCTGTCCCCACACAGCCTGTCAGGTTCCAAATTGTTCAGAATAATAGGATATCACTCTGCAGCCACATCCGTCGAGCTGAAAGGGAATGCCAGCCCACAAAACAGATATATGGACCCTCAACCAATATGAGCTCATGGACCTGATAGCTTAAATATCCTTGAGAATGAGGTGGCCCTCGAGGAATAATCTGTGCTCAGGAAACTCAGTTAACTACTAGTACCACTTTGTAGGTTCTATAACAAACTGGAGAACATGGTCATCATGAGTTAGGTGATTCTTTTCTCACATGCTCCATACTTCAGAAAAACTGAAGTGAGGCTTTGAGCCTGATTCACAGCTTTGGATCATGGCCTCCTGGAGCTCAGTAGTTTGGCTTCATGTTGCCGTCGGATGATCAAAGACTGCTGGTAAAGGTTCAGGTCAAGTCCATCAACATTCCTGCCCACACGTGCTTGTAGAATCGCCTGCAGGACGCAAGCACCAAATTTGATGTAGCATTGTTCCAATGATACTAAGACCAAACCGACTGGCAAAATCTGGAAGGAGAAAAAAATTACATCGTTATTTGGCTGGATCAGGAGTTCACCGATGAACTGGAACGTGGAATTGCTGCGGAAACTAATGTCTCTCAGGTTTTGAGTATCAATCTTCAGTCTAGCACTGCCATCTTGAATGACAACAACTGCAGAGTCCACATCATATGACTGAAGGCTAAAAGAATTACAAGCCAAGAAGGTTAGCACAGAAGTTTGCACTTTTCAGAAGGAAGCACCTGCACTGCACACATACATTCCTGTTACCCGAAGGGATGCCCCTTGCTTGAACATCTCTGAGGAGGGCTCTAGCTCTTGCAAAGTAATAGGCACACCTGGTTTTAGAGTAGAAGGTGCCATCTAGCACGGGGACTGGTGAAACACAAAACGAGGGAGTTATGTCTGGGCTCTGGTGATAGTCTTCACAAACAAGAAAAGTACTGATACTGTTTCAACATTATAAGATTGTATCCATTTTTGAGCCCAGGCTCATCTGCACCCATTCAAGAAAAAAATACAAAAAAACTCCAATTCTTTTTTGCATGGTAGATAATTTGATGCGTGAGCTGCGCTCCAAATTTCAGATCATTTGGAGATATGAGTAGCTCTCAGCAAAAAAGACAAATTGGGTCAAAACAGTACATGGACAGTAAAAAAATTTACAGACACGAAATTTGTCTTTTTTGCCGAGAGCTACTCAGATGTCCAAATGATCTGAAATTTGGAGCGAACCTCACGCACCAAATTATCTACCATGCAAAATTTGTTTGGAATTTTTTGAATTTTTCTAGTATTTTTTTTTCCTTAAACGCGGGTGCAGATGAGCCTGGGCACCGAATCACTGCTCTCTTAATATAACTGGCTACCCTAGTGCTCAACTTTGTATTTGTTCAGATGCTTGAGACTGCAATATGCATACTACTGTTCTCCCAACACACGACTGCCTCGTGCTGCAGAAAAAACACTTTTGAAGTACAAATAAATAACATATGGCCTCCCAACAAATCATAAAATTCTTGAATTTCAAAATAACATGATCTCATTGTTTTCTTGAAAGAAAATAGAAGTATAGCTTGCTTCTTATGACTAGGCCTCTTTGAGCATTAAAAGATACATGGTGCTGTTGGAAACAAGTTTTCGTCAGTGCAACTTAAAGGGGACGACTACAATAGAATCAGACCTTATGGTGCAAGAATAGAAAAGATCAACT
Source organism: Triticum aestivum (assembly GCF_018294505.1). Taxonomy (NCBI): domain Eukaryota; kingdom Viridiplantae; phylum Streptophyta; class Magnoliopsida; order Poales; family Poaceae; genus Triticum; species Triticum aestivum. The sequence continues at coordinate 376,624,421 of NC_057797.1, read as the reverse complement.
TGGGCCATCAGATCAGAGATGGATGGCACAGATGCAAGTTACAAAACTTGCACCGTCGAGTTTTAAAACTTACACCCACAAGTTCCAAAACTTAATGACCAATCTAGGTCCAATCAGACAATCCAGGTTGATTTTTTCTATTCAGTCACCAAAAGGGTTGTTTCTACTGTACTTGCCCCCACTTGACAGGCTACCAATAATGAAATGGAAATTGAAAGCTGCCAGCGTCTTATCCATAGCAAACCACAGAACAAAAAAGTGTGTTACACATTCAGAATCAGGACATCTGAGTTGTAAGAGAAAAATGTCGATATTTCTCGCCATCAATTCTGGTTTCTAAAATAGCCACTGAAATGTTATGACTGTACATGTATATATGATCATTTTTAGATTACCAGGACCAAATAAAGATGAGTGATATCAATGGTTGCAAACCTTGATTGAGAATAACAGGTTAACTATTTCCTAAGAGATTCATAATTCCTAGTAATGCATTACAGAGACTTCTACAGGGTTGATGTTAAGTACACACCGTGACATAAGCAGCTATCACTACGGGGAAAACAAACAATGTGTTGTGTAATGATCTAGCATTGTAACCTGAATGATGGGGAAGGAAGCAAAATGTATCAAGTCTCAAGTAAAGGCTTCAAAATCAGTAACATAATACATAGGTGGGTCATTTTGCAACACGTTTGAGGTACTGAGAACGGCTACACTCGTAAACAGAGGGCGAGCATAAGCACCAACGCTGCGCAAGGAAATGAGGGAACGGATGAAAAAGTTAAACAGATGCTCCAATCCTATACAATACAGTATACATCATTTTAACATTCTGCCATGAAATTCTGATCTGAAACTTAACTTATCCTCTATTTTGCTGCTGACAGAAAACATTTGAACCTTGTCTTCACCAAAACGTTGGTGGACAGCTATTATAACATATCTAATGCGCACGGGCTAGAAGAGGCCTAATAAAATCCACAACCCTGACAGCGATTGCCTCTGTGCTGACCGTTGGGTCCGTTGTATCCACAACGATCCTCGGCACATCCCCAATGTCATAGTTTGTGCAACCTTGGTACCCTTCCACAAGCCTTTCTAGGTCGGCCCACGTCTTGGGCTTATGCCATCCATCATCGGCCAAGACACCTCCACGCTCCTCCAGCCTGCGGCGCCATTCATCTTGGTTGCCTGGCCGGCATTCCACAACGATAACAAGTGCAGCAGGCAAGCGGGCCAGAGCATCGAGATGGGCTCGACGCGACAGTGGGGAGTCGACGACGATGGACAGGCCAAGCCGGAGCTGCCTCTCGGCCAACCTCCAGAGCACGGCGTAGGAGAGGTCGTTGAGGATGCCGCTGCCGGCGGCAGCGTGCTCGAGGTGCAGGGTGCAGTCCCGCACGTCGTCCTTGTCAAGGAGCGGGCATCGGAGCGCGGAGGCGATGGCACGAGCCACCGTAGACTTGCCTGACCCCGGATGGCCCTTCATCGCCACCACCACCCCGTCCGCTGCCGGCGGGCCAGATTGATCCTCGGCCATGGGCAGGCCCCTGCCTAAAGAATTCAACAACCCCAGTTGATGAAGGGCCGAGGAACAATCAGGCCGCTGCTGGCTCGCTCCCCCTCAACGCTCTAATGGTTTCTTGGCTCCAATTAATCAGCACACGGGGACAAGCAAACAGTTTGATCTTATCCCTAATTTAGCCAGAAGCCAAAAAACGTCGCAATCTTATCTATCTAAGGTCCAGAAACATCTAGGGAGAGATCCGACAAAAGGAGCAGAGAAGGCGAGAGATTAATAGGAAATATGTGGCTGAGCGAAGTGTCAGTACCTGGTTTGCGGTGGTGACCGACGTCGGCGATATGAGGTGATGGTGACTCGCCGTGCTCGAGGAGGCGGTGGCAGGACAGGAGATCTCGGTCCGGAGGAGCAGGAGCACAAGCACGCACCTACATTTCTTAAAGCGAAATCACAAGTAACAAGAAAAGAAAACAGCAAACTAATGACCGGACGTCAAATGGGCCGGGCCACATCACCTAGGCGTGGGTGAACCAGCGGGGCGATTCTATTTTTTCCTACTATGCTTACCATTAACTACCAGCCCAATAAAAGCAATTCCAACGGGGCGACCCATTTCATTCGCGGACGTTCGTTTGGGTCGTTGCGGACACAAAAGTCGGTCCAATGCGCCGATCCAAACGGACGCGCGTCCACTTTTCATCCGCGGGCGACTCATTTCCTACCTATCATTGAGCCGGATTTGCGTCGGCACGGATACGAGACGGATGCGTGCGTGTTCACCTTCTCCTCCCCCGACCCACTAATCGGTGGCACATTGGCCTCTTCCCATCCAACAACAAACCGTCGCCCCCTCCTTCGTCGCCGACGCCTTCGCCCATTTTTTCCGATGACTCTGCTAGCTGTCGGCGCTGCAACATCCACTCTGCACCCGCCACCTCCCACGTCGCCCGCCACCGCCCCGCCGTCTTGCCGCCGGAGACCGACAGCTTCCCACCCCCCCCCCTCTCCACACACACACACACACACACACACACCCGTGACCGCGACCAAGAAGCCGCCTCGCCGCCCCGGCCAGAGCCTCATCGGCACGCTCGTCGGACGCCGGCAGGGCAGCTAGCTTGGTCTGTGCGCGTCGCGACTCCCTTCGCCGGCCGTCTCCTTCATCGATGCCCGCAAGTTGTTCGACAGTTTGTCAAGATACAAAATGAACTCCGTCGACGAGTTCTTTTTTCACAATTTCCTTTGCGACACCGACGATTCATCGTCTGATGACGAGGAGGAGATATTGGCTGCCGTGTTGGTCCATCACCACCTAAATAGCCAGCGACCGTTGTTTCGTGGCTCCATTCCGAGCCATCTTCCGGCGTTGAATCGCAACCGAGGGAGCGGGCATTTCCTTTTTTGAAAGGACTACTTTGATACAACAGATCTGTTGTTCAAACATCAGAAATTTCGTCGCCGTTTCCGTATGAGTAGGCATCTTTTCAACCGTATTAGAGAGGGGGTGGTCGGCTATGATGACTATTTCTAGTGTAAAGAGGATGCCGTTGGAAAGATTGATTTCTTCTCTTATCAGAAATGTACTGCCGCCATCCGAATGTTTATATACGGAGTGCCCGGCGCTCTCGGGTGCGTTTGGTTAACGGAATAGCCACTCAAGAGACAGGGATAGCTATATTTTATTGGATAGCAGTCGTTTGGTTTGTGGACGAGCTGAGATAAGATAGAATAGGGATAGCTAGATACTAGGAATATACCTCTAAAATCCAGCTCCGCTCACACGCAAAAATCTCACGGACATGCGCATCCACCCGCGGGCGAACAGAACATTTTCTCTCGTTGAGGCGCTGTCCTCCCAAAAGCAGTGCATGGGCTTCCGTGTACGTGGTGTGAGTGAGCTGCGCGTGCATGCGTGCCTCCGTGTACGTGATGTGAGTGAGGTGTGTGCATGGGCAGCCTATGGCGTGGTCGTTGCTGTACTCTGTAGGCGGACGCACTGATGCTGTACGTTGGGGGCTATACTACACGGACGACCGATATTACGGCTGTACGTTGGCGGCTATACTCTGTGTACGCGGGCGGCCGATGTCGTACCGCTTGTATGGTGTACGCGGCCAGCCGATGTTGTATCGCCTGTATACAATGCAGGACTGATACGGTGTATATAATGACCGACTTGCCGCTTAGGCGACTGGCTCCATGCCGCTCTAGACTATTCCCTTCTCTAGATTTATCCAATCCCTTCTCCCTCAATCCTTCTTTCTTCGATTCTTTCCCTTCCTTTTCCCCAATCTAACTCTCATTTTCCCTTCCGCCACATCCTCTGCTTCGGTTCTTAAATCGATCAGCACCTTTTTTCGATCCGGTGAGGAGAGCCTTCTCTTCCTTTTCTTTCACGGTTCTGATGAATCCTCAGCAGGAACCCCTTCCTGTCTCGCGGATTGATTCTACAATTCCACCTACACATACTGTTCAATCTTCTATGGAGACGGACCTTTCTCTGGATTTGCAGGCCCTCAACCTACAAGATCCGAAAGTTGCCTCTGTCAAAGCTGTCCAAGAAACTATGGAAGTAGGAGCAGATGCGAAGTACAACATACTCATCATTCTTGCAGCCACTGGAATGGCCCCAGCTCGTGTTCTCAGTTTGCAAACCTTGCAGCAGGCTATGGCCAGAGCTTGGAGAAGCAATTATCACGGAATATCACAGGTATCTAGATCAATGTTCATGGCGCATTTCAGAACTTTAGATGCTATGATGTTTGTTATTACAAGGCAGCCTTGGATTATGGGTTCTGACAATCTACTGCTTGAGTGGCTTGATCCTGAGGATGAAGCAAAAGAAAAGGGGAAATATTTTTCAACACTATATATGTGACTGTCAGAATTTATGGAGTCCCAACAAGATTCAGATCGATTCAATTGTTAAGAAGCATTTTAGAACAAGTGGGAGAGCCCTCTGAATTTCATCCTTTGCACCAAGGAATGTTATTTACTAGAGCTGAGTATATGTGGGGCACTGCCAAGTTACAGATCAATGATGCTATTAAGGATAGAATTATGGTAACCTTTCCAAATGAATCATCTGCTCTGGCCTATCTGTTTTATGAGAAGATTGGAAGGATTTGCTCTTTCTGTGGAATTATGTTCCACAATGTTCAGGGATGCCCTCTTAGGAATCAGATTATATTGGAAAGGCACAAAAGGGGAGTTTCAGCTGGGGATATTCCATCACAAAGATTTGGAGAGTGGATTACTGATGCAGAGCTCATCCCGCAATTGGATTCTACACATGGAGGCTCTTTAAATCATGGGTTAAATATATTTCAGAATCAACAACTCATAAGATTTCAGCGTTTATTTGCAGACGACGAAAAAGGAAAGGGCTTAACTTCTATTGACGGTTCAAGTGATTTATATAAGAAGAAAGATAAAGACAAATTGGTCAGAAGTTACAATGACAAAGATTCAAATTCACAATCTAAAGATGCTAATGTGGAGGAGCAGCGGCAGATCCCCCGTCATAGTGGGCGACTAGATACCAACATTCATGAGGGAAATCTGTATGATAACCACCTAGTCACCGTTCAATGGGGAGCAGCAGAACAGACTCACAACACTAATGTTGGGGCCAGTCAATCTGAAAGACAAGGGGATGTGGGTCGACCTGCCAATAATCTTCAGTCTACTCAAAGCAACCCAACAGATGCAAGACAAGAAGGCCAGCTACCCCAATCCATAGATGTTATTCCTTTTGCACCCACAGAAGGTACAACCACGCTTCATATCACTCAGAACTTAAACACATCTTCCATGCCAGCTTCCATTGCTCTATCTTGCCCCACTGTTCATGGACAGATCCTTACCCACCAATCCAATCCCAGTTACTCTGATTCATATGTTCCTTCCCACATGAGTAATATATAGTTCAAAGCGCCCAAGCTCCTCCATACCAGGCCCACTGCCGCCTCCACCAAAGAAACGCTTCTATCCTTTGGGGGATAATGAGACTTTGCTGGATAATGCGAATAGGAGCCCTCCCTCCCCTCAAGCACCTCCAAGAGAAGTTGACCAGAGCCCCGCGCTTATTCACCAAAGTGGATCAATTCCAGCTGTTCTCTTGGATCATGCAGGACCAGAAGCATCTGCTCATGTTGCCTCATGTGTTCCTGTTGCTGGTGCTTCTATTGCAGCAGGTGCCGATTCTGGAGCAAGGCTCTCTGCTTCTATTCTTGGTTGCAGGCCTAAGTCTCGAGGTACCCGTTGGGATATTCCTCCAGGAGGTGGTTCTTCAGGCTTATATGCCAGCTTTCAGAGGCAACGCCGAGTTTGGACTCGTGATTCTGCTGGGTTAAGTAATCATAGTGTTGGCAAGGGAGTACATGGTGCGGTCTTGGGTAGAGGTGGAGCTCGTGCCTCATCCCCCAGCCAAGGAGACAATGTTGGACGAACCTATGATGACTGTAGACTTCGCTCGCGTTCACCATCTGTCAGTACAGGCACTGTTCATTCCCATGTGCCATGTGGAGGTGGGTGGCTATCACTCCGGAGATCCATCCACAGTAGAAGGTCAAGTAGGAGAATCTATGGACTATGATTGGGCAGCGGCGCATGGCCCTAACGCGCCTCCATCGCCATGAGACTCATAGCCTGGAATTGTCGAGGAATGGGGCGAGGCCTTGGCAATGAAAGGATGATGTATCTCGCCAAACTCATTCATTCCACTAAAGCTCAGGTAACTTTTGTTTCTGAAATCAGATCTTCCAAAGTTAAATCTCGTGATCTTATTAATCGTTTTGACATGTGTGATAGTGTTGTAGTTCCTTCGAGGGGCTCCTCGGGCGGTTTATGGCTGATGTGGAATGATGAGCTTCAAGTTAATGTGAATACGGCTTCCTTCTATGTTATCTTAGCGAATGTAGTTCATATAGCTACCGATAGAGATTTTGGTCTAGTTTGCATCTATGGTGATCCTTATCACGGACAAACTGATGTGATTTGGGATCAGATTTCAAATTTTGTGTATGATAACCCTGGGAAGCCTATGTTATGTATGGGAGATCTCAATGAACTTTTGTATGATGTGGATAAAAGTAATGCTAATGTGAATTATCGTCGCATGTATGCTTTTCGTGCTTTGATCAAGAACTGTGGTTTTTTTGATCTGGGGTTCTCAGGGCCTGCTTATACTTGGACTAATAGGAGATTTTCTTCCAAACCTACTTATGAAAGGCTTGATAGAGGTCTAGTTAATCCTGATTGGTGTGCTGAGTACCCCCTCACTAAAGTTCTTAACCTTCCCATTATTCTTAGTAATCATGCTCCCATCCTTATTACCACTGAAGGTAGGTACAGGAAACCTAAACAAAGTTTCAAGTTTGATAATTGGTGGCTGAAGGAGAATGATTTTCAGTCTTTTGCTAGAAGTGCTTGGATCTCTGCTACCAACAGGAATTTTTCTGCTCGTACTAATAATCTTGCAGGTGCTTTAAAAGTTTGGTGCAAAAAGAAGAAGCCTATTCAACAGGAGCTTGCCAACTTAGAACAACAAATCAACAGTATTCAAATGCAGCCACTGTCCATGCAGGACCATCAAATGGAATCGTCTCTCATTATTAGGTATGAACAAAATCTGTCAAAGCTTACTGATTTTTATAGGCAAAGAGCAAAGAAAAATTTTGCCACCCAAGGAGACAGGAATACTAAATTTTTTCACCATGCTGTTCTTAAAAGAAGAAAGAGGAATACTATTGTTTCCATAAAAGATGAGAATGACAACATCCACTTTAATCCTCAAAACATTGCGAATACTTTTGTGAACTATTTTAAATACATATTTGCTTCTCCTAATGTGAATGTTGGTAGGCCTTTTCTTGCATCTAGTCTTCCTCTTGACTGCCAGGATTACACCTACAATGTCCCGGATAAGGAGGAAATTTTTAACACTCTCAAGGACATGAAGCTAAATGCCTCTCCGGGGCCTGATGGTTTCAATGTCGAATTCTACATTGCTACCTGGAGTTGGATTGGTGATGATGTCACTGCTATGGTGAGAAATTTTTACCAGACAGGTATAATGCCATCACATATTAGTGATACTCACATTGCTCTTATTCCTAAGAAATTGGTCTCAAAAATACCTTCTGACTATCGACCTATCAGCCTTTGCAATGTCATTTATAAGATCATTTCCAAAACCTTGGCCAACAGATTGAAGCCTCACCTTCCTGACTATATTGATCCTTCCCAACAAGCCTTCATTAAAGGTAGACACATATCCAATAATATCATCTTAGCCCAAGAGATCACTCACACTTTTGCCCTTAAATCTTGGAAACAACAAGCGTTCTTGCTTAAAATTGATTTGGCCAAGGCTTTTGATCGCCTTGAATGGAACTTCATAGTCTCTGCTCTTTCTCGCAAAGGGTTGCATGGTCACTTTATAAACTTGGTTTATGCTTGCATCTCTTCCCCAAGTTTCTCTGTTATTATCAATGGTCAGCCTTTCGCCAACTTTCGTAGTAACAGAGGCTTAAGACAAGGATGTCCTTTATCGCCTTATCTTTTTGTCCTTGCTATTAATGAACTTTCTTTAAGCTTACATGATGCTATGGTCCAAAATTGCTTGTCTGGGATCTCTCTTGGTCCAGACTGTCCTCCTATTCACTCCATGCTTTTTGCTGATGATTTGTTGGTCTGTGGCAATGCTACGGTGAATGCTACGGTGCAGGAGGCTAACCAGATGGCCAATCTCATCAACCGTTTCTACTGTCTTTCCGGGAAGACTCCAAACGGGGACAAGTCTTTTATTTTGTTTAGCGCCAATGTTTCCCAGCCTTTAGCTCAACAAATCACTCATATATTCCCTGTTCCTCTTGTTGATGGTACATCTACTCATCTTGGCCACCCGTTAATCCTCCCTGCTAAGGATCGTGCTTCCACTTATAACTTTGTTTTTGACAAATTTAAGAATAAGCTTCCGACTTATAAGGCAGATAAACTATCCCATGCCGCCAGACTTGAGCTCATCAATTCTGTGTTTGCTTCCATCCCTGTCTACTATATGTCCAACATACTTTTTTCTAAAAAAATCCTTGCGAAGCTCACCGCTGTCATCCGTAATTTTTGGTGGGTAGGAGTCAAAGAGGAGGCTGGTTCAAAAGCTTTATGCCTAAGGGCCTGGAAAGACATTTGTACACCTAAAAAGGAGGGGGGACTGGGTATCAAAAACATGCTTGCAATGAATCAGGGGTTGCTGCTTGCGGCTGCTTGGAGATTGGCTGATAACCCTGATAGTCACATCTATCAAGTTCTCCGTGCTAAATATTTTCCAGGTTCTTCCATTTGGAGAGCGAATTCCAATACCCCAAAATCTGCTTTTTGGGCGTTTGTTCTCAAAGTCATGCCTATGCTCAAAGCCCACTCCTTTTATAAAATTTCCCAAGGGAATGTTTCTGTTTGGAGTTCCCCCTGGTGCTCTACCTGGCACAATTTGTATGATCATCTTATCATTCAGCAAAGTAGCAATTTTATCTATCCGGCTAAGGTTTCTGATCTTTGGTTGCCTTGTATGATCATCTTATCATTCAGCAAAGTAGCAATTTTATCTATCCGGCTAAGGTTTCTGATCTTTGGTTGCCTGGGAGAAAAGTGTGGAATACTCAGCTCGTCTCTAACCTTTTTATGGAGCCCTCTTCTTCGGCTATTATCGCTACTCCTATTCTTCTTGATGATTGCAGAGACATTCTTTGTTGGGACTTAACCCCTTCAGGAAAATGCAATTCCAAGAGCACATACAAGCTTTGTTTGCAACAAATTCACTCTGTGCAGGCCAATCAACCAAGACAGGTAAACACATCTATTCAGTCTATTCTTCAACAGGTATGGAAGGAAAAATTTATGGCCCCTCGGGTCCAGACTTTTGCTTGGAGACTTCTCAGGCGAGCTCTTCCATCAGGTGCCAGAGCTGGTAGATTTTCTGTTCACATTAGTACATTATGTGCTAGATGTAATATTGAAGAGGATGATATGCATCTCTTTTTTCTTTGTTCTTTTGCAAAGGCTGCTTGGTTTGCTCATCCATGGTACATCAGATCTGAGTTTTTAGTTGCAAATCATACTTCTGTTGCAGATATCATTATTGCCCTTTCTACCTCTAATCATCCGCATGCCACTATTCCTAATATTTTTACATTCATGTGGTGCTTGTGGAAAGCTAGAAATGAGGTTCTTTTTTGCAGGAAATTTTCACTACCTCATCAAGTGCAACATCCAGCACTAGCTATCTCTTCTCTGCAGGACTTTCATGAAAAAAAATTGTAGGAAGTCAATCCTTCCTCTCCTACTCTTCATACAGGTTTTGAACAAATGGGACAGCCTCTTCAAGGATCAACTATAAAGTCTGATGCGATAATTTCAGGAACAAAAGTTTATTCTGATGCCTCATGGAAGAACAACAACATTACATGAAGAAGTGATCTTCAAGCAACAGGAATTGGAATTTTCATTTTTATTCCTGGAGATGACTTTGACACAAAAATCATGATACAAGCTTCTGCTAACTCTACACATTCCCCTCTTGTGGCTGAAGCCTTGGCCCTTCAATTTGCTGCCAAGGTGGTTGCAGGTTACAACTTCATAATGTGTCATTCCTCACAGACAACCTTTCTTTGGCAAAGATGGTGGTTTCCAGGAATATTAAGGATAACTCTATAGCTTGGAGATGTCGACCTCAAATAAGTAGTTTCATGCAGGACTCTTCTAGTGAACTTGATGCTATCTATCACATTCCCAGGAATATCAATAGCATTGCCCACAACTGTGCTCACCAGGTTCTCAATTCAAGAATAGAACCTGTTTTTAGTTGTACAAATTCAGCTCATTCCCCTTGTCCTTCTATGCTTTCTCTTCAAGACTTTCAGGTTGAAGGATTTGTAATACACATTGTACTTTGCAAATGAGTTGATTGAAATTTGATGCCCGAATGCGCCTTCCTTTTGTTAAAAAAAAGATACGGTGTACATGGGCAGCCTACTGTGGTGTGGTGTACATGTGTGTGATGTGCGTGCGCGAGCTGCTTGGTGCCGGGAGTTGTGTATGCCTCAGTTGATGGAAGAGATAACATGACAAAAATATATTTTAATTACAAAGTATAGAAAAATGTTATCACAACCATGTTTCATCCTTCGAACCAAACAAAAGATGGGCTAACATCACTCATCAATCAAACAGAAAAATGGCTATCCCTAGCCAACTGGATAGGGATACCCATAACCACCCTAACATCTCCCTCTAACCAAACACATCCCTCATTGACGAGTACATCCGTACGAACAAGTGTACATGCCTAGGCTCCATGTATAAGTTTTGCAAGGCTGTTATTGCTGTGTTTGGCCCTGAGTACTTGAGAAAGACGACTCTTGAAGATACAGCTCGTTTGTTGGCGATGAATACCAGTAGGGGCTTCCCAGGGATGCTTGGCGGTATAGACTGCATGCACTGGGAGAGGAAGAACCGCCCTTCTACTTGGCAAGGGCAGTATAAGGGCCATGTCAGGGCTTGCACTGTCATACTAGAGGCCGTGGCGTCTCAAGATCTCTGGATCTAGCACTCTTTCTTTGGCATGGCCAGATCACATAATGATATCAATGTGCTTCTGTGCTCGCCGGTGTTTGTTAGGCTTGCTGAAGGCAACAACCCACTGGTGAACTTTACTATCAACGACCACAACAATGACAAAGGATACTACCTGGGTGACGGTATCTATCCTCAGTGGACCACTATTGTAAACAAATCCCCAAACCTGTCGGAGAGAAGATGAAAAGATTTTCTCAAGATCAAGAGAGTGCTAGGAAGGATGTCGAGCGTGCCTTTGGTGTTTGGCAATCTCGATGGGGCATCGTTCGGTATCCTGCTAATACTTGGAGCACGCAGAAACTATGGGAGGTGATGACTGCTTGTGTGATCATGCACAATATGATCATAGAATATGAGCGTATGGAACGTCTGTATGATCAAGGGTTTCAGTTTCAAGGTGAGAATGTTGCGCCTGAGTATGGAGGAGCGGCACAAACAGTTCACCCAATTTCATCATGACATGCGTGATTGGGAAACTCACGTGCGACTGCAAAATGATTTGGTTGAGCATATGTAGACTCATGTTGGCAACCAATAGATGTATCTTCTTTATTCCACTTACAAAATTATGTGAGACATTTTTACTTTCATTTGGTTTGTAAAACTATGCTATTTTATTCGATTGAAACTATGTTATTTGTCTATATGTTTGAATGCAAAAGTTGTGTGTGAAACAATGCAAAAATGAGCTATTTTTGAAATAGGTCGGCCAGCTGGCCACGCCGGCACATATGGGTCGGCGCGTTGGGCGCACTACTGACCCAAATCTAAAACAGGGCGTACGCCGGGCGGGCGGCCGACCCAAACGGACAAAAAATCGAACAAAAGCGCTGTCTGTTTGGGTCGCCCCGTTGGATTTGCTCTAAGATGATACGTCGTCTCAGTCTCTTAAAGATGCTCATAGAGGTAGGATGTGCGTGTGTGCATTCATACAGGTGAGTGTATCCGCGTATATATGAGCGCTTAAGTTTGTACTGTGTTCAAGAAAAAAAAGCTACTAGCCCTACAAGATGTGATCCTCACGCGAGCTCGTATGATGGGCACCAAATGATAGTAACATAATCACAAGCAACTGAAACTAATCATGGCAATTCACCAATTAACCCATAGAACAACAATAATCTACTTAGACATAATAACGATAACACCAATCATTGGATAATTATTCATAGCATCAAAATACCATGTTCAAGTAGGGGATTACAGTGGGTTGCGAGAGAGTGGACCGCTGAAAAGAGGTGAGAAAGGTGGTAAGATGTTGGTGAAGACGATGACGTTGATGAAGACGATTGCTACCTCTTGAGCACTGCTCTGGATTTCCTTGAAGAGAAAAGGATGATGCAGCAAAGTAGCATAAGTATTTCCCTTAGTTTTTGAGAACCAAGGTATCAATCCAGTACGAGGCTACGCGTGAGTCCCTCATACCTGCACAAAGCAAATAACTCCACGCAACCAACGCGATAAGGGGTTGTCAATCCCTTCACGGTCACTTACGAGCGTGAGATCTGATAGATATGATAGGATAATATTTTTGGTATTTTTATGATAAAGATGCAAAGTAGAATAAAAGCAAAGTAAAAAAGCAAAGGAAATAACTAAGTATTGGAAGATTAATATGATGAAGATAGACCCGGGGGCCATAGGTTTCACTAGTGGCTTCTCTCAAGAGCATAAGTATTTTACGGTGGGTGAACGAATTACTGTTGAGCAATTGAGAGAATTGAGCATAGTTATGAGAATATCTATGTATGATCATGTATATAGGCATCATGTCCGAGACAAGCAGACCGACTCCTGCCTGCATCTACTACTATTACTCCACTCATCGACCGCTATCCAGCATGCATCTAGAGTATTAAGTTCATGAAAACAATGTAACGCCTTAAGCAAGATGACATGATGTAGAGGGATAAATTCATGCAATATGATAAAAAAAACCATCTTGTTATCCTCGATGGCAACAATACAATACATGCCTTGCTGCCCCTACTGTCACTGGGAAAGGACACCGCAAGATTGAACTCAAAACTAAGCACTTCTCCCATTGCAAGAACGATCAATCTAGTAGGCCAAACCAAACTGATAATTCGAAGAGACTTGCAAAGATAACCAATCATACATAAAAGAATTAAGAGAAGATTCAAATATTGTTCATAGATAATCTTGATCATAAACCCACAATTCATCGGTCTCAACAAACACACTGCAAAAAGAAGATTACATCGAATAGATCTCCACAAGAGAGGGGGAGAACATTGTATTGAGATCCAAAAAGAGAGAAGAAGCCATCTAGCTAATAACTATGGACCCGAAGGTCTGAGGTAAACTACTCACACTTCATCGGAGAGGCTAAGGTGTTGATGTAGAAGCCCTCCGTGATGGATGCCCCCTCCGACGGAGCTCGGAAACAGGCCCCAATATGGGATCTCGTGGATACAGAAAGTTACGGCGGTGGAATTAGGGTTTTGGCTCCGTCTCTGATCATTTGGGGGTACGTAGGTATATATAGGAGGAAGGAGTATGTCGGTGGAGCAACAGGGGGCCCATGAGGGTGGAGGGCGCGCCTGGGGGGGGGGGTAGGCGTGCCCCCTGCCTCGTGGCCTCCTCCTTTATTTCTTGATGTAGGTTCTAAGTCTCCTGGATCATGTTTGGTGAGAAAATCACGTTCCCAAAGATTTCATTCCGTTTGGACTCCGTTTGATATTCCTTTCTTCGAAACCCTAAAATAGGCAAAAAAGAACAATTTTGGGCTGGGCCTCCGGTTAATAGGTTAGTCCCAAAAATAATATAAAAGTGGATAATAAAGCCCAATAATGTCCAAAACAGTAGATAATATAGCATGGAGCAATCAAAATTTATAGATACGTTGGAGACGTATCAAGCATCCCCAAGCTTAATTCCTGCTCATCCTCGAGTAGGTAAATGATAAAAACAGAAATTTTGATGCGGAGTGCTACTTGGCATAATTTTAATGTAATTCTTCTTAATTGTGGTATGAATATTCAGATCCGAAAGTTTCAAGATACAAGTTCATATTGACATAAAAACAATGATACTTCAAGCATACTAACTAAGCAATTATGTCTTCTCAAAATAACATGGCCAAAGAAAGATCATCCCTACAAAATCATATAGTTTAGTCATGCTCCATTTTCGTCACACAAGAATGCTCTCATCATGCACAACCCCGATGACATGCCAAGCAATTGTTTCATACTTTAGTAATCTCAAACCTATAAACTTTCACGCAATATATGAGCGCGAGCCATGGACATAGCACTACGGGTGGAATAGAATATGATGATGGGGGTTATGTGGAGAATACAGAAAAGGAGAAAGTCTCACATCAACGAGTCTAATCAATGGGCTATGGAGATGCCCATCGATTGATGTTAATGCAAGGAGTAGGGATTGCCATGCAACGGATGCACTAGAGCTATAAATGTATGAAAGCTCAACAAAAGAAACTAAGTGGGTGTGCATCCAACTTGCTTGCTCACGAAGACCTAGGGCACTTGAGGAGGCCCATTGTTGGAATATACAAGCCAAGTTCTATAGTGAAAATTTCCCACTAGTATATGAAAATGACAAAACAAAAGACTCTCTATCATGAATATTATGGCGCTACCTTGAAACACAAGTGTGGCAAAAGATAGTAGCATTGTCCCTTCTCTCTTTTTCTCTTTTTTTTGTGGGCCTTCTCTTCTTTTTTATGACCTTTCTCCCTTTTTTTAATTCCTCACTTGGGACAATGCTCTAGAAAATGATGATCATCACACTTCTATTTATTTACAACTCAATGATTACAACTCGATCCTAGAACAAAAGATGACTCTATATGAATGCCTCCTGCGGTGTACCGGGATATGCAATGAACCAAGAGTGACATGTATGAAAGAATTATGAACGATGGCTTTGCCACAAATACTATGTCAACTACATGATCATGCTAAGCAATATGACAATGATGAATGTGTCATGATAAATGGAATGGTGGAAAATTGCATGGCAATATATCTCAGAATGGCTATGGAAATGCCATAATAGGTAGGTATGGTGGCTGTTTTGAGGAAGATATAAGGAGGTTTATGTGTGAAAGAGTGTATCATATCATGGGGTTTGGATGCACCGGCGAGGTTTGCACCAACTCTCAATGTGAGAAAGGGCAATGCACGGTACCGAAGAGGCTAGCAATGATGGAAGGGTGAGAGTGCGTATAATCCATGGAATCAACATTAGTCATAAAGAACTCACATACTTATTGCAAAAATCTACAAGTCATCAAAAACCAAGCACTATGCGCACGCTCCTAGGGGGATAGATTGGTA
Source organism: Triticum aestivum (assembly GCF_018294505.1). Classification (NCBI taxonomy): domain Eukaryota; kingdom Viridiplantae; phylum Streptophyta; class Magnoliopsida; order Poales; family Poaceae; genus Triticum; species Triticum aestivum. The sequence goes on along the minus strand of NC_057797.1, from coordinate 376,608,932 downwards.
GGAAAAGACCATCGCTCGTCCCCGACCGCCACTCATAAGGAGGACAATCAAAAAACACCTCATGTTTCAAATTTTTTACATAACGTTTACCATACATGCATGCTACGGGACTTGAAAACTTCAACACAAGCATTTCTCGAATTCACAACTACTCAACTAGCACGACTTTGATATTATTACCTCCATATCTCAAAACAATCATCAAGCATCAAACTTCTCTTAGTATTCAAAACACTCATAAGATTTTTTTTACTAATCTTGAATACCTAGCATATTAGGATTATTTAAGCAAATTACCATGCTATTTAAGACTCTTAAAATAATCTAAGTGAAGCATGAGAGATCAATAGTTTCTATAAAACAAATCCACCACCGTGCTCTAAAAGATATAAGTGAAGTACTAGAGCAAAACTATATAACTCAAAAGATATAAGTGAAGCACATAGAGTATTCTAACAAGTTCCAAATCATGTATGGCTCTCTCAAAATGTGTGTATAGAAAGGATGATTATGGTAAACTAAAAAGCAAAGACTCAAATCATACAAAATGCTCCAAGCAAAACACATATCATGTGGTGAATAAAAATATAGCTCTAAGTAAAGTTACCGATAGAAGTAGACGAAAGAGGGGATGCCTTCTGGGGCATCCCCAAGCTTTGGCTTTTAGGTGTCCTTAGATTATCTTGGGGGTTTCATGGGCATACCAAAGCTTAGGCTCTTGCCACTCCTTGTTCCATAATCCATCAAATCTTTACCCAAAACTTGAAAACTTCACAACACAAAACATAAAGTAGAAAATCTCGTGAGCTCCGTTAGCGAAAGAAAACAAAAGACCACTTCAAGGTACTTTAATGAACTCATTCTTTATTTATACTGGTGTTAAACCTACTGTATTCCAACTTCTCTATGGTTTATAAACTATTTTACTAGCCATAGATTCATCAAAATAAGCAAACAACAAACAGAATCTATCAAAAACAGAATAGTCTGTAGTAATCTGTAGCTAGCGCAAGATATGGAACCCCAAAAAATCTAAAATAAATTTCTGGAAGTGAGTAATTTATATATTAATCATATTAAAAAATAATTAACTAAATATCACTTTCCAAATAAAAATGGCAGCAGTTCTCGTGAGCGCTAAAGTTTCTGTTTTTTACAGCAAGATATCAAGACTTTCCCCAAGTCTTCCCAACGGTTCTACTTGGCACAAACACTAATTAAGCAAAAAAAAAACATAACCAAAACATAGGCTAAGTAAATTATTTATTACTAAACAGGAGCAAAAAGCAAGGAATAAAAATAAAATTGGGTTGCCACCCAACAAGCGCTATCGTTTAATGCCCCTAGCTAGGCATAAAAAGCAAAGATAGATCTAGGTATTGCCATCTTTGGTAGGCAATCCATAAGTGGATCACATAATAGATTCATAAGGTAATTTAATCTTCTTGCTAGGAAAGTGTTCCATGCCTTTCCTTAATGGAAATTGGAATCTAATATTTCCTTCCTTCATATCAATAATTGCACCAATCGTTCTAAGGAAAGGTCTACCAAGGATAATAGGACATGAAGGATTGCAATCTATGTCAAGAACAATAAAATCTATGGGAACATAATTCCTATTTGCGACAATAAGACCATCATTGATTCTTCCCATTGGTTTCTTAATAGTGGAATCCGCAAGGTGCAAGTTTAAAGAGCAATCATCAAAATCATGGAAACCTAACAAATCACACAAAGTCTTTGGAATCGTGGAAACACTAGCACCCAAATCACATAAAGCATAGAACTCATGATCTTTAATCTTAATTTTAATAGTTGGTTCCCACTCATCATAAAGTTTTCCAGGGATAGAAACTTCCAACTCAAGTTTTTCTTCATAAGATTGCATCAAGGCATTAACGATATGTTTAGTAAACGCTTTATTTTGACTATAAGCATGAGGAGAATTTAGCACAGATTGCAACAAGGAAATACAATCAATCAAAGAGCAATTTTCATAATTAAATTCCTTGACATCCAAAATAGTGGGTTTAACAACATCTAGGGTTTTAATTTCTTCAATCGCACTTTCATCAAATTTAGCATCAAGATCTAAAAACTCTGAATTTTTGGAACGCCTTCTAGGTAAAGGTGGATCATATTCAGTCCCATCATTATCAAGATTCATATTGCAAAACAAAGATTTAATAGGGGACACATAAATAACTTTTAGATCTTCATCTTTATTTTCATATGAACTAGAAGAACACGCTCTTATAAAGGCATCTTTCTTAGCACGCATCCTAGCGGTTCTTTCTTTGCACTCATCAATGGAAATTCTCGTGGCTTTGAGAGACTCATTGATATCATGCTTAGGAGGAGTAGATCTAAGTTTCAAAGAATCTACATCAAGAGAAATTCTATCAACATTCCTAGCCAACTCATCAATCTTAAGCAATTTTTCTTCAATCATAGCATTGAAATTCTTTTGCGAAGTAATAAATTCTTTAATATTAGATTCAAAATCAGAGGGAATCTTATTATAATTTCCATAAGAATTGTTGTAGGAATTACCATAATTATTAGAGGGATTACTAGGACAAGGCCTAGGATTAAAATTTCCTCTATACGCGTTGTTACCAAAATTGTTCCTACCAACAAAATTCACATCCATAGATTCATTATTATTCTCAATCAAAGTAGACAAGGGAATATCATTAGGATCATAAGAAACACTCTCACTAGCAAATAATTTCATAAGTTCATCCATCTTTCCACTCAAAACATTAATTTCTTCTGTTGCATGCACCTTTTTATTAGTAGATTTTTCAGTATGCCATTGAGAATAATTAACCATAATATTATCTAGGAGTTTAGTAGCTTCTCCTAAAGTAATTTCCATAAAAGTGCCTCCCGCGGCCGAATCTAAAAGATTTCTAGAAGCAAAATTCAATCCGGCATGAAAAAATTGTAGAATCATCCACAAATTCAAACTATGAGTAGGGCAATTACGTATCATTAATTTCATCCTCTCCCAAGCTTTTGCAACATGTTCATGATCAAGTTTCTTAAAATTCATAATATCGTTTCTAAGGGAGATGATCTTAGCGGGAGGAAAATACTTAGAGATAAAAACATCTTTGCACTTGTTCCAAGAATCAATACTATTTTTAGGCAAAGACAAAAACCAAGCTTTAGCACGATCTCTAAGCGAAAAAGGAAATAGTTTCAAATTAACAATATCGTTGTCCACATCTTTCTTCTTTTGCATATCACACAAATTATCGAAGCTATTTAGATGGGTAGCGGCATCTTCACTAGGAAGGCCAGAAAACGGATCTTTCATGACAAGATTCAGCAAAGCGGCATTAATTTCACAAGATTTAGCATCGGTAAGAGGAGCAATCGGAGTGCTAACAAAATTATTGTTGTTGGTATTGGTAAAGTCACACAATTTAGTGTTATCTTGAGCCATCGTGACAAGCAATCAATCCAACACACAAGCAAACAAAAAGCAAGCGGGCAAAAAGAGGCAAATAGAGAAAGAGAGGGAGGATAGAGAGAGAGGGTGAATAAAATGGCAAGGGTGAAGTGGGGGAGAGGAAAACGAGAGGCAAATGGCAAATAATGTAATGGGGGAGATAAGGGTTGTGATGGGTACTTGGTATGTTGACTTTTGTGTAGACTCCCCGGCAACGGCGCCAGAAATGGCTCGTTGTCGGGAGTCAAATCTTGACTTGCACGAACCTCCTCGGCAACGGTGCCAGAAATCCTTCTTGCTACCTCTTGAGCACTACATTGGATTTCCTTGAAGAGATAAGGATGATGCAGCAAAGTAGAATAAGTATTTCCCTCAGTTTTTGAGAACCAAGGTATCAATCCAGTAGGAGGCTATGCGCGAGTCCCTCGTACCTGCACAAAGCAAATAACTCCTCCCAACCAACGCGATAAGGGGTTGTCAATCCCTTCATGGTCACTTACGAGAGTGAGATTTGATAGATATGATAGGATAATATTTTTGGTATTTTTATGATAAAGATGCAAAGTCAAATAAAAGCAAAGTAAAAAGCAAATGAAATAACTAAGTATTGGAAGATTAAAACGATGAAGATAGACCCGGGGGCCATAGGTTTCACTAGTGGCTTCTCTCAAGAGCATAAGTATTTTACGGTGGGTGAACGAATTACTGTTGAGCAATTGACAGAATTGAGCATAGTTATGAGAATATCTAGGTATGATCATGTATATAGGCATCACGTCCGAGACAAGTAGACCGACTGCTGCCTGCATCTACTACTATTACTCCACTCATCGACCGCTATCCAGCATGCATCTAGAGTATTAAGTTCATGAAAACAGAGTAATGACTTAAGCAAGATGACATGATGTAGAGGGATAAATTCATTCAATATGATAAAAAAAACCATCTTGTTATCCTCGATGGCAACAATACAATGCGTGCCTTGCGGCCCCTACTGTCACTGGGAAAGGACACCGCAAGATTGAACCCAAAGCTAAGCACTTCTCCCATTGCAAGAAAGATCAATCTAGTAGGCCAAACCAAACTGATAATTCGAAGAGACTTGCAAAGATAACCAATCATACATAAAAGAATTAAGAGAAGATTCAAATATTGTTCATAGATAATCTTGATCATAAACCCACAATTCAACGGTCCCAACAAACACACCGCAAAAATAAGATTACATTGAATAGATCTCCACAAGAGAGGGGGAGAACATTGTATTGAGATCCAAAAAGAGAGAAGAAGCCATCTAGCTAATAACTATGGACCCAAAGGTCTGAGGTAAACTACTCATACTTCATCGGAGAGGCTATGTGTTGATGTAGAAGCCCTCCGTGATGGATGCCCCCTTCGGTGGAGCTCCGGAACAGGCCCCAAGATGGGATCTCGTGGATATAGAAAGTTACGGCGGTGGAATTAGGGTTTTGGCTCTGTCTCTGATTGTTTGAGGGTACGTAGGTATATATAGGAGGTGTTGGAAATATGCCCTAGAGGCAATAATAAATTAGTTATTATATTATATTTCATTGTTCATGATAATCGTTTATTATCCACGCTAGAATTGTATTTATAGGAAACTCAGATACATGTGTGGATACATAGACAACATCATGTCCCTAGTAAGCCTCTAGTTGACTAGCTTGTTGATCAATGGATGGTTACGGTTTCCTGACCATGGACATTGGATGTCGTTGATAACGGGATCACATCATTAGGAGAATGATGCGATGGACAAGACCCAATCCTAAGCCTAGCACAAGATCGTGTAGTTCGTATGGTAAAGCTTTTCTAATGTCAAGTATCATTTCCTTAGACCATGAGATTGTGCAACTCCCGAATACCGTAGGAGTGCTTTGGGTGTGCCAAACATCACAACGTAACTGGGTGGCAATAAAGGTGCACTACGGGTATCTCAGAAAGTGTCTGTTGGGTTGGCACGAATCGAGACTGGGATTTGTCACTCCGTGTAACGAAGAGGTATCTCTGGGCCCACTCGGTAGGACATCATCATCACGTGCACAATGTGACCAAGGAGTTGATCACGGGATGATATGTTACATAACGAGTAAAGAGACTTGACGGTAACGAGATTGAACAAGGTATAGGGATACCGACGATCGAATCTCGGGCAAGTATCGTACCGATAGACAAAGGGAATTGTATACGGGATTGATTGAATCCTTGACATCGTGGTTCATACGATGAGATCATCGTGGAGCATGTGGGAGCCAACATGGGTATCCAGATCCCGCTGTTGGTTATTGACCGGAGAGTTGTCTCGGCCATGTCTGCATGACTCCCGAACCCGTAGGGTCTACACACTTAAGGTTCGATGACGCTAGGGTTATAGGGAAAGTATGTATGCGGTTACCGAATGTTGTTCGGAGTCCCGGATGAGATCCCGGACGTCACGAGGAGTTCTTGAATGGTCCGGAGGTAAAGATTGATATATAGGAAGTATGGTTTTGGCCACCGGAAGTGTTCCGGGCATCACCGCTAGTGTACCGGGACCACCGGAGGGGTCTGGGGGTCCACCGGGAGGGGCCACGGGCCCCGGAGGCATACATGGGCCAAGTGTGAGAAGGGACCAGACCCTAGGTGGGCTGGGGCGCCTCCCCACCAAGGCCCATGCGCCTAGAGAGAAGAGGGGGCAAACCCTAAGGGCAGATGGGCCCTAAGGCCCATGCCTGGTGCGCCTCCCTCTCCCCCCACTTGGCCGCCACCCCAGATGGGGATTGGGGCTGCCGCCACCCCTAGGATGGAAACCCTAGGTGGGGCGCAGCCCTCCCTCTCCCCCTATATATAGTGGAGGCAAAGGGCAGCCCAACACACGAAGTTCTTCCCCTGTTGGTGCAGTCCTATCCCTCTCCCTCCTCGTCTCTCGTAGTGCTTGGCGAAGCCCTACTGGAGTCCCGCACTCCTCCACCACCACCACGCCGTAGTGCTGCTGCTGGACGGAGTCTTCCTCAACCTCTCCCTCTCTCCTTGCTGGATCAAGGCGTGGGAGACGTCACCGGGTTGCACGTGTGTTGAACGCGGAGGCGCCGTTGTTCGGCACTTAGATCGGAATCAACCGTGATCTGAATCGCTACGAGTACGACTTCTTCATCCGCGTTCTTGCAACGCTTCCGCTTAGCGATCTACAAGGGTATGTAGATGCACTCCCCTTCCCCTCGTTGCTAGATTACTCCATAGATTGATCTTGGTGATGCGTAGAAAATTTTAAATTTCTGCTACGATCCCCAGCAGGAGGAAGGAGTACGTCGGTGGAGCAACAGGGGGCCCACGAGGGTGGAGGGCGCGCCTGGGGGGGTAGGCGCGCCCCCTACCTCGTGGCCTCCTCCTTTATTTCTTGACGTAGGGTCCAAGTCTCCTGGATCATGTTCGGTGAGAAAATCACGTTCCCGAAGGTTTCATTCTGTTTGGTCGTTTGATATTCCTTTTCTTCGAAACCCTAAAATAGGCAAAAAACAACAATTTTGGGCTGGGCCTCTGGTTAATAAGTTAGTCCCAAAAATAATGTAAAAGTGGATAATAAAGCCCAATAATGTCCAAAACGGTAGATAATATAGCATGGAGCAATCAAAAATTATAGATACGTTGGAGACGTATCGACGATCGCCACAATGGTGGTTCCCCAGCAGAACTCCACCGCCGAGAGAGAGAGAGAGAGAGAGAGAGAGAGAGAGGCTCCCCCTCCCGCTTCTTCCTCCATGCCCTCCTATATGGGGAGAGATTCTTCCCTCTGGTACTTGGCCACCATGGCTCCCGGTGAGGCAGTGTCGGTGTCAAAACCGTCAGATCTCGACTAGGGGGTCCCAAACTGTGCGTCTGAGGATCGAAGGTAACAGGAGACAGGGACACAATATTTTACCCAGGTCGGGCCCTCTTGATGGAGGTAATACCCTACTTCCTGTTTGATTATCTTGGATGAATATGGGGTTTACATGAGTTGATCTACCTCGAGATCGTAATGGCTAAACCCTAGACATCTAGCCCGTATGATTATGATTTTGACCTCCTCTATGAGCTAAACCCTCTGGTTTATATAGACACCGGAGGGACCTAGGGTTATACAAAGTCAGTTTACAAAGAAAGGAATCTTCACATCCGAACGCCAAGCTTGCCCTCCACGCAAAGGAGAGTCCCATCCGGACACGGGAGGAAGTCTTCTGTATTGTATCTTCACGACCCATTAGTCTGGCCCATGTCATATAGCCCGGATGCCCAAGGACCCCTTAACCCAGGACTCCCTCGGTAGCCCCCGAACCGGGCTTCAATGACGATGTGTCCAGCGCGCAGGTTGTCTTCGGCATTGCAAGGTGGGTTCCTCCTCCGAATACTTCAAAGTATCTGACCCGAATAGTTATATTCGGCTTTTAATTTAATGTCATACCCTTTGGTTCCCGCGCCTCTGTCTCTTCTGCTTCCACATGTCGAAGGAATACAAAAGGTCAGAGTATTTTTTGCACATAACACCCTGTCCATAAAAAGGCGTCTATTTAAAGGGATTGGATCTTAGATGCCATTCCACACTAGGTGGAAAATCCTTAGAGCTCACTAGGAGAACCCACTCAATCATGGCTAGCGCTCCCAGTTCTTCCTCCCGCCCTCATAGCTCTGAAAAAGGCGATTGGGAGAGACGCTCAGCATCCTATGCCCAGTTGACCAAGCTCCAGGCGCAAGGCTACCTCCCCCTTGTGGATCTAGTCCCGGTGCGAGCGGGATTAACTTCTTTTACGGGCGAAGCCCTGGCGGAAAATTTCCCTAATCCTTCAGAAGGGGAGCGAGTGTGCTTCGTTTCCTTTATCTTGAGGGGCGTTGGATTTATAATCCATCCCTTTCTCCGCGGTCTCCTGGAGTATTATGGCCTCCAACTGCACAATCTCACGCCGGGCTCCATTCTGCACATCACGGGCTTCGTCGCTCTTTGCGAGCTATTCCTAGGCTGCGAGGCCCATTTTGAGTTATGGAGGAAACTATTCTGCCTCGTCCCTCGCTCCCAAAAGGGACCCATATTTGAGATGGGCGGCACCGAGATATGGCGCATAGCCGGAAACGGATACCTGTCCGGCACGCCGAAGAAGGCGTTTGAGGAATGGCCCTCGGAGTGGTTTTATATTGAAGACGTCACTCTCCCCGGCCTAGTCCGAATGGGCCTTCCCGAATTTTCCAGCGCTCCACTGAAGAAACGCCACAGCTGGCGCCCTTGGAGCCTCGAGGAGGAAGATAACATGGAAGTCAAGATGTTAATGGACAAGATAAAAATACTCGCCCAATCCAGACTATCCATGACTGAGGTCATGGCAATTTCCATAACGTGAGGTGTCCAGCCACTCCAATCCAGAGGACTCCCAATGTGGAACTACAACGGGGAGGATGATACATCTCGCTACAAGCACAAGGGTCCGGATAACTTTGCCGCCCAGGATGCCATGCTGGCGGATCTTTATAAAGGGGAGAAAGAAGAATTCGCCCGCCTTAAGTGCCGGGACGTATTCTCCATGTACAACCCCCCTAGCTAGGTAATCTTTCAATCCAGAATCTTATTCAATCCTCATATTAAGCCGCAACTAGTTGGACTCAAACTGACCATTTTTAACAGGAATGGCGGAAGGCCACCGCGGGGATCTATAGCCCTGCTCCACAGCCGACAATCATATTCGGGACCTAGATCCCGGATTTGAGGAGGATCCGGATATATTTGTAGAGCTTAAGGAGGGGGTCTTCTATCAGACAAGCTACAACAACACAGAAGTGGCCATTGTAGCCGATTACCCCGGTCTCTTGCCGTCTTCCCACGTAAGTGCCCAGGGAGCATATCCTCCAAAAGAGCTTCCTCGTTATGCCTCACCCACCACACTGTCTCGTGCTCCAAAGGGGAGGCGCTCGGTGCGCCATGCTGCACCAGAGGCGTCTCATAAGAGAGCGGCGCCTGCGCCGGGCGGGTCTTCGAAGAGGAAGGAAAATGACAACATGACCGAGCCTTCATCAAAGAGGTATGGATTTGAATATGCCCCCTGGCAGTCACATCGAACTATGACATTGTCCGCTGTGTTTTATCAGGAAGAGAGTTCGCCGGACTATGTCCGAGGATCCTGCTGGTCGCGCCTCTACCAATCAGGTTCCATACCCTGCCTCTAGGGCGGGGGCTGATACGGGAGGGACGTCGGATTGTCCTCCTTCAGAGGATTCAGATGATGTGTCTGTCACAAACTCTGAAGTAGAGAGCGCCATGAATCATCGGTGATGGAGGGCCGCTCTTCGCGACCCCAGCTTTACTGAAGAGGCGTTCAATGCCTTTAGCTCGGCTGATGCATACATCCGAGCTGCTTGGGATGGGCTTGCCAGAGCCACTGACTAGTTTTTGAAAGATATGCGGGTAAGTATGCATTGTATAGATCTGGTAATCATATACCAGTAGCCCCCGAGACTTGAAGCAGTTGAAACAACTGATTTAAGGATCATTGTATAATCAGGCAATCACGGAGAAGAACAACATGCTATCTCAGGAGCTGGAACAGTGCTGGACCCAGCTAACTGCTGTCACCGCCGAACTAGGGAAGTCCAAGGAGGCACCAACTGGTAAGGTTCCCTTCTATCCGGAAAATGTAATCATGTGTCAGTCGTGTTTATATGAATAAACATTGCTGCATTATACGATGGCAGGCTCGTTGGCTCAGATGGAATAGAAGCTAAAGGCCGCGCAAGTAGAGAAAGAACATGCCGAAAGGCAAGAGGCCGCTGGTCAACGTGTACTGACATGGACCAGGGACGAAAAGAACAAGCTGCAGGATGCCAATACCCAGCTCGGCGAAGAGCTGAAGGATGTGCGAGCCCAACTAGCGGATGCTTTAAAGGAGAACAAAAAGCTGCGGGGCGGCATATTCAGTATGCCTTTCAACTTATTGTCGTACAGTTCGCTGAGGCGGCTTCTGATAAGTTTATTCCTGTAGGTATTTTGACTGGGCGGCCCGAAGAAGAGGCGTCCAGCTTCCAAGGCGATCTGCTACAAGAGCTGTCCGAAGTGTATGAGAGAGCTCGGAAAGTGATGCAGAGCATTGCCAATGCTTTATGGCCATCCGCATCCCCTCCAGGAAGTATGGAGGAGCTTGTGAAGTTGTTCAACGGAGCTCGGCGCCGCTTTCGATTCTAGAAGATATCTGCTTGCCGAGAAGGCGCACGAGAGGCCTGTGCCATGGTGAAAACATGGTATACCGGACTTGATCCGAATTATATGGCCTGGGTCGGACCTCGGGGGTCAGATGGACAAGAGATTCCAGTGAGCTTGGTATATGACCAAGTAAAGATAGCCGCCAAGTTTTCACAAGAGGACTGTAAGCTAGACAGCCTGTTAGACGGTATAGAGGAAGAAGTTTTTGAGTCCAAGTGACTATGTACTTCAATTGACAATTTTGTCCCTAGCCGAATTGTAAAAGATTGTCATGGCAGACCTTTTTGCTTCGACCTCCGGACCCGAGGGTGCAGAGTGTTTCCGAATACCGGACCGACAATAAATACCGGGGCATGTGTGAAAACCAGGCGTAGGGGTCATAGTTGCTTGAACAGACAAGTTGTTTTCGGGTAGCTATGTTATATTTCTTATTGATTGTAGGAAAGATCTTCCAGAGAGAATAGTTCCGTTAAGGGTTCCTTTCCCTGGGTGAACATGTGTTAGTATGCATGCCCAAACTGTGATTCGAAAAATCGCAGTATACATAATATCTAGGGGTTCATAGTGCAACGAGGGTAAAATGTCTTTAGTCCGCCGACCGATTATTCCCTTAAGAATGCTAGCTTTCGGCTTCACCCAGTCTGAGGTACAAGTCCGGATGACCCGGCTGTAACAATCGCAGAAGTGCTCCCTTTATGCCCTAGCCGAACTAATGGGAACATAGGGCATACGCACAGGAGCTAGGCAACCCAGCTTGGCAAAACTTAAGTCATAAAGGTGCATATCATGGCGAAGAAAAGGTATATATGAGAAAAGGACATATATGTGGTGAGCTTGATGCTCGGAAAAATGATAATAAGCTTCTATAAAAGAAGCCCCCAGATGTTATGGGCGTATACATTTAAGGATGTGTACCTCATAAGTGTGTGGTCCTGCCGCACAAGAGCTATAAAGCTAAAGAAAAATATTTAAAGAGAGAGAAAATGAAAAGAGGAGAAAAAGAAAACGAACAATGAGTCCTACTCTAGGCGTAGAATCTTCGGAGTCTGGCGGCATTCCACGGGTTCGGCTCTAAGCGATTATCCGATGTGTCACGCAGACGGTACGCACCTCTAGTGAGAACTTCATCTATAATGAAGGGACCTTCCCACTTGGGCTTGAGTTTGTCATTTTATTTTTTGGCAAGCGTAGAACGAGTTCACCAACATTGTAAGTCTTGGCCCGCACCTCTCTGCTTTGGTATATGTGAGCTTGTTGTTGATAGAATGCGGAACGGGCTTTTGCAACATTGCGCTCCTCCTCTAGGGCATCTAGACTATCCTGCCGATCTAGCTCGGCCTCTCTCTCTCTCTCTTCGTACATGCACACTCGAGGTTTTTCACAGAGAGAAGTAGAGATTAACATATGCCAGAGCTCATTTGGTTTAAAATAGAGATAAATTTATTTTGAGAGGTGTACTTTTCCTGTCAATGGTTTAACGACAAAGATTAATATCTTCCATCTAAACACGTTAATGGTGGTTCCCATGTTTTACACTTCCCCTCAACCATACTAACACAAAGCATGGCTAGCTGAATCCACGGGTGCGTGACAACTTCAACTTTCAAGGGGGTGTCCTTTTAAAAAAATTGGGAGTGGACATCCCTATTACCAGCCTCTCTCATAATTTTTGACAAGTCGAATAAACTCTCCTCATGAGTAAACCACATTTATCATGGAAGATAATGACTACCCCACCGGCTCCATGAGTTGTATGGGCACACAAAACAAGAGCTTATTTCAAAGTTTAGAGGTGGCACACGCAAATTTACTTGGAATGACGGGAAATACCATATATATGTAGGGTATGTATGGTGAACACTTTGTGGCATAAACTTGTTTCAAGAATTGGATGCACAAGTGGTAATTCCGCTTAGTACAGGAAAATGCTAGCAAAAGACAAGGCGCGGCCACTTTACCAAGCACAAAAACCACAATCATGCATTCTCTAATAGTAATATTATTGAGAAAATATAATCATGACAAACCTGAATACCACCAAGGCTGAACTGGAATTTATCAAACATGTGTAACACATGTGCCAAGTCAATCATCCGTCCTTCCTGGGAGATACTTACCACCACAACATGATACGTTCAACTTAATAAAACTAATGACCATTGTCATTATAATGTAACTCCCTTACTTAATTAAAGATATGCACTATTATAGTATCACTTCTATTTTAACGGATTAAGCGGAGGATGCATGTTTACTTATCAAAATACATATAGTAAATGGAGCACATGACATTCAATTCATTCATAAATTTTATTCTAAAGATATAAGTGAAGCACAAGAGTAAATGATCATACTTATTCAATGAGGGATTCTCCAAGATAATGGGATCAATACTAATGACTAAAGTTTGACCTCTTCCAACCCACTTTTAATAATAATGTAATCCACATGAATTGTGTCACACTCCAAAATAGTGGATCAATAATATCTAAAGTTGACCTCTTCAAACTCACTTTCAATGATAATTTCATTCATAATCTAAAAGATATAAGTGAACTTCATAGAGCATTCTACAAATAATATAAATATAGAGAGATCAATATCCAAAATCAAAAGATATAAGTGAAGCACATGAATCATTTGGTAAATCCAAACTCAAAATATTTAAGTGAAGCGCAAAGAGCATTCTATAAAGCCATACCGAAGAGATACAAGGGAATGATACATCTTCAACATATCTATACTTTTGTTATTGTTCCATGCTATTATAGTATCAATCTTGGATGTTTTATATGCAATTATATATAAATTTTTGGGACTAACCTATTAACCTAGTGCCAAGTGCCAGTTGCTCTTTTTGCCCATTTTTGGTTTTCTAGGAAATCAGTACCAAACGAAGTCCAAACGCTACAAAACTTTTTAACGCTTTTTTTCTAGACAAGAGAGACCCTAGAAGCTTTGGGAGGAGGCTAGAAGGCAAACGAGGAGTCACCAAGGCAACAGGGACCGCCCAGGGGGTAGGGTCCCCTAATGCCATATGGGCCCCTTGTGGCTCCCTCTGAACTAATTCCACCTCTATAAATTCTCTAAAATCAGGAAACCAATAAAGAGCCACCCAAAATACCTTTTTTGGCGTCACAAGTTTCTCTTTTTCGCGATCCCATCTAGAGGCCTTTTTCGGTACTTTTTCCGAGGGGGGATCGATCACGGAGGGCTTCTACATCAACCTTGTTGCCCTTCTGATGATGTACGAGTAGTTTACCATAGACCTATGGGTCCGTAGCTAGTAGCTAGATGGCTTCTTCTCTATCTTTGATCTTCAATACAGTGTTCTCCTTGATGTTCTTGGAGATCTATTCGATGTAATCTCTTTTGCAGCGTGTTTGTTGGGATTTGATGAATTGTGGGTTTATGATCTAATTATTCATGAGAAATATTTGAGTCTTTTATTGAATTCTTTTATGCATGATTATTATAGCTTTATATTTCTCTCCAAACTATCTGTTTGGTTTGGCCAACTAGATTGATTTATCTTGCAATGGGAGAGGTGCTTTGTAATGGGTTCAATCTTGGGGTGATCGATATCCCAGTGACAGAAGGGGACAAGACACATATTTGTATTGTTGCCACTAAGGGGAAAATGACAGGGTTTATTCATATTGATTGGATACTCTGTTTTTCATAAATTTAATACTCTAGATGCATGTTGGATAGCGGTCGATGGGTGGAGTAGTAGTAGATGCAGGCAGGAGTCGGTCTACTTGTCTCGGACGTGATGCCTATATACACATGATCATTTCCTTGAATATCATCATAACTATGTGCTTTTCTATCAATTGCCCAACACTAATTTGTTTACCCACCGTATGCTTTTTGTTCCAGAGAGAAGCCTCTAGTGAAAACTATGGCCTGGGTCTACTTTTATCATATATAAACTCCAAAAATACCTTGCTACAATTTATTTACCATTTTTTGTGTTTTATTTTATCTATCTATGACTATCAGATTTGATCCTTGCAAAAAACTGCCAAGGGGATTGACAACCCCCTTGATCGTGTTGGGTGCAAGTATTTGCTCTTTTGGGTGTAGGTGCTGCAAATGAGAGTTAGCGTGGTTCTCCTACTGGATTGATAACCTTGGTTCTTAACTGAGGGAAATAATTATCTCTACTGTACGACATCATCCTCTCCTCTTCGAGGAAATCCCAATGCAGCTCACAAGTAGAAGGAAGACTTTCTGGCCCTGTTGCCGGGGAGATATCACCAAAAGCTACCAAGTACATTCACGTAAACTACCATATACCTGTTCTTACTTTCATTTGCCATTTTCCTCTCGTTTTCATCTCCCCCACTTCTAAAACAGTTTTACAAAAAAATTCCGTTTGCTTGTTTGTTTGTTCGCTTGCTTTGTCATTATGACTAGTGTTACTCTCCCTCCTTTCTCCCCAGATTTTGAAGTTCTTTACTTCAAACAAAAACAAGGAAAAATTTTGAAAGATGCTTGGTATAGGATAATGGAATCTTATCGTGTTTGCACTATAAAGGGAGCATTAAAATTTTGCTTCGTAATTTCTATGTACGATTAACTATGCCCTATAGAAAACTTTTGGATTTTGTCGCTAAAGGGATTTTTATTGAGAATGATGCTAACACTTCGTATGAAATAATAGAGGGTATATTGGGAATCCACCCCCATAGAAAGGATTTAATTATACTCGAGAGATATTCCAAGTTTTGGACAAACTAGGTGATGTGCAGAAAAATTAATTGAGTTGCAAAAGTCCAATGAACCGCTAAAAATATTAGTGGAAACCTCAACCGCATGAATACATTGATTACCTGTTGCAATAAGTGGCTAGATGCTTTAGATATCAAAATTGCTTCATTCCGTGAGAATAATGGGAATCGTAAAGAACCTCCTGGATTTGAGAAAAGCCCTACTAAGATGGTGAAAACGAAGGATGACAACACTTGAAACTATGCATTACGCCTAGCTAGGGGCGTAAAACTGAAGGAAATATGCCCTAGAGGCAATAATAAAGTTGTTATTTATATTTCCTTATATCATGATAAATGTTTATTATTCATGCTAGAATTGTATTAACCGGAAACTTGATACATGTGTGGATACATAGACAAAACAAAGCGTCCCTAGTATGCCTCCACTTGACTAGCTCGTTAATCAAAGATGGTTAAGTTTACCGACCATAGACATGTGTTGTCATTTGATGAGCGGGATCAAATCATTAGGAGAATGATGTGATGTACAAGACCCATCCGTTAGCTTAGCATAATGATCGTTAAGTTTTATTGCTATTGCTTTCTTCATGACTTATACATGTTCCTTTGACTATGAGATTATGCAACTCCCGAATACCGGAGGAACACCTTGTGTGCTATCAAACATCACAATGTAAGTGGGTGATTATAAAGATGCTCTAAAGGTGTCTCCGATGGTGTTTGTTGAGTTGGCATAGATTGAGGTTAGGATTTGTCACTCAGTGTATTGGAGAGGTATCTCTGGGCCCTCTCGGTAATGCACATCACTATAAGCCTTGCAAGCAGTGTGACTAATGAGTTAGTTGCGGGATGATGTATTACAGAATGAGTAAAGAGACTTGCCGGTAATGAGATTGAACTAGGTATGATGATACCGATGATCGAATCTCGGGCAAGTAACATACCGATGACAAAGGGAATGTCGTATGTTGTTATGCAATCTGACCGATAAAGATCTTTGTAGAATATGTAGGAACCAATATGAGCATCCAAGTTCCGCTATTGGTTATTGACCAGAGATGTCTCTCGGTCATGTCTATATAGTTCTCGAACCCGTAGGGTCCGCATGCTTAACATTCGATGACGATTTGTATTATGAGTTATGTGATTTGATGACCGAAGATTGTTAGGAGTCCCGGATGAGATCACGGACATGACGAGGAGTCTCGAAATGGTCGAGAGGTAAAGATTCATATATTGGAAGGTTGCATTCGGACACCAGAATGGTTTCGGGAAGTTTCAGATAAGTTTCGAAGTATCGGGGGTTATCGGAACCCCCACCCCCCGAGAAGTTAATGGGCCAACATGGGCCTTAGTGGAGAAGAGAGAGGGCCGGTCAGGTGGTGGCGCGCTCCCCCTTGCCAATCCGAATTGGACAAGGGGTGGGGGCGGCGCCCCCCTTTCCCTCTCCTACTCCTTCTCTCTTTCCCCCATTGCTACTCCGGAAAAGGAAAAAGGAGAGGGAATTCTACTAGGACTAGGGAGTCCAAGTAGGTCTCCCCACACCTGGCGTGCCTCCTCCCTGGCGCCGGTCTCCCCCTTCTTTATATACATGGGAGGGGGCACCCCAAAGGCACACCAAGTCTTCTCTTAGCCGTGTGCGGTGCCCCTCCATAGTTACACACCTCAGTCGTATCGTCGTAGTGCTTAGGCATAGCCCTGCGCCGGTAACTTCATCATCACCATCGCCACACCATCATGATGACGGAACTCTCCCTCGTCCTCAACTGGATCAAGAGCTCGAGGGACGTCATCGTGCTGAATGTGTGCTGAACATGGAGGTGCCGTACGTTCGGTTCTTGGATCGGTTGGATCACAAAGATGTTCGACTACATCAACCACGTTACTAAACGCTTCCGCTTTCGGTCTACAAGGGTACGTGGACAGACTCTCCCCTCTCGTTGCTATGCATCACCTAGATAGATCTGGCATGATTGTATGATTTTTTTTAAATACCGCGTTCCCCAACAATGGCATCCGAGCCAGGTCTATGCGTAGATGTTATATGCACGAGTAGAACACAAAGAGTTGTGGGCGATAATAGTCATACTTCTTACCACCAATGTCTTACTTTGATTCGGCGGTATTGTTGGATGAAGCGGCCCGGACCAATATTACATGACCGCGTTCGTGAGACTGGTTCTACCGACATGCTTCGCACAAAGGTGGTTGGCGGGTGTCTGTTTCTCCAACTTTAGTTGAATCGAGTTTGACTACGGCCGGTCCATGTTGAATGTTAAAACATCACACTTGACGAAAAATCATTGTGGTTTCGATGCGTAGATAAGAACGGTTCTTGCTAGAAGCCCGTAGCAGCCACGTAAAACTTGCAACAACAAAGTAGAGGATGTCTAACTTGTTTTTGCAGGGCATGTTGTGATGTGATATGGTCAAGACGTGATGAGATATAAATTGTTATATGAGATGATCAAGTTTTGTTAAAGTTATCGGCAACTGGCAGGAGCCTTATGGTTGTCTCTTTATTGCATATGATGCAAGCACCATATAATTGCTTTACTTTATTGTTATGCGATATCAATAGTTGCAAAAGCAATAGTTGGCGAGACGACCATGTGACGACACGTTGATAAAGATCAAGATGATGTAGATCAAGGTGTGAAGCCGGTGATGATGGAGATTATGACGGTGCTTTGGAGATGGAGATCAAAAGAACAAGATGATGATGGCCATATCATGTCACATATTTTGATTGCATGTGATGTTTATCTTTTATCCATCTTATTTTGCTTAGTACGGCGGTAGCATTATAAGATGATCTCTCACTAAATTTCAAGGTATAAGTGTTCTCCCTGAGTATGCACCGTTGCGACAGTTCTCCGTGCCGAGACACCACATGATGATCGGGTGTGATAAGCTCTACGTTCACATACAAGGGGTGCAAGACAGTTTTGCACGTGTGGAATACTCGGGTTAAACTTGACGAGACTAGCATGCACAGACATGGCCTCGGAACAACGAGACCGAAAGGTCAAACGTGAATCATATAGTAGATACGATCAACATAGAGATGTTCACCATTGAAAACTACTCTATCTCACGTGATGATCGGACATGGTTTAGTTGATATGGATCATGTGATCATTTAGATGACTCGAGGGATGTCTATCTAAGTGGGAGTTCTTAAGTAATATGATTAATTAAACTTAATTTATCATGAACTTAGTCATGATAGTTTTTGCATATCTACGTTGTAGATCACTAGCTTGTGATGTAGCTCCCTGTTTTATTTTTGATATGTTCATTGAGAAAAACTATGTTGAAAGATGATAGTAGCAATGATGCAGACTGGGTCCGTGAGCTAAGGATTATCCTCATTGCTGCACAGAAGAATTATGTCCTTGATGCGCCGCTAGGTGACAAACCTATTGCAGGAGCAGATACAGACGTTATGAACGTTTGACAAGCTCGGTATGATGACTACTTGATAGTTTAGTACACCATGCTTTACAGCTTAGAACCGGGACTTAAAAAATGTTTTGAACGCCACAGAGCATATAAGATGTTCCAAGAGCTGAAGTTGGTATTTCATACTCATGCCCGAGTCGAGAGGTATGAGACCTCTAACAAGTACTTTGCCTACAAGATGGAGGAGAATAGCTTAAATAGTGAGCATGTGCTCAGAATGTCTGAGTACTACAATCGCTTGAATCAATTGGGAGTTAATCTTCTAGATAAGATAGTGATTGATAGAGTTCTCTAGTCACTATCACCAAGTTACTGGACCTTCGTTATGAACTATAATATGCAAGGGATGACGAAATCGATTCCCGAGCTCTTCGCGATGCTAAAATCGGCGAAGGTAGAAATCAAGAAAGAGCATCAAGTGTTAGTGGTTAACAAGACCACTAGTTTCAAAAAGTGGGCAAAGGGAAGAAGGGGAACTTCAAGAAGAACGGCAAGCAAGTTGCTGCTCAAGTGAAGAAGCCCAAGTCTGGATGTAAGCCTGAAACCGAGTGCTTCTACTGCAAAGGGAATGGTCACTCGAAGCGGAACTACCCCAAATACTTGGCGGATAAGATGGCAAAGTGAAAGGTATATTTGATATACATGTTATTGATGTGTACTTTACTAGTGTTCATAGTAAACCCATGGTATTTGATATGGTTCAGTTGCTATGATTAGTAACTCGAAACAGGAGTTGCAAAATGGGCAGAGACTAGTTAAGGGCGAGGTGTCGATGTGTGTTTGAAGTGATTCCACGGTTGATAAGATCACCATCGCACACTCCCTCTATCTTCGGGATTAGTGTTGGACCTAAATAAATGTTATTTGGTGTTTGCGTTGAGCATGAATATGATTGGATCATGTTTATTGCGATACAGTTATTCATTTAAGTCAGAGAATAATTGTTGTTCTGTTTACATGACTAAAATCTTCTATGGTCATACACCCAATGTAAATGGTTTATTGAATATCGATTGTAATGATACACATATTAATAATATTGAAGCCAAAAGATTCAAAGTTAATAATGATAGTGCAACTTATTTGTGGCACTACGGTTTAGGTCATCTTGGTGTAAAGCGCATCAAGAAACTCCATGCAGATGGGCTTTTGGAATCACTTGATTATGAATCATTTGATACTTGTGAACCATGCCTCATGGGCAAGATGACTCCGTTCTCCGGAACAATGGAGCAAGCCATTGACTTATTGGAAATAATACATAACGATGTATGCGGTTTGATGAGTGTTGAGGCTCGTGGCGGGTATCATTATTTTCTAACCTTCCCAGTTGATTTGAGAAGATATAGGTATATCTACTTAATGAAACACAAGTCTGAATCTTTTTGAAAAGTTCAAAGAATTTCAGAGTGAAGTGGAGAAGCATCATAACAAGAAAATAAAGTTTCTGCGATCTGATCGCAGAGGCGAATATTTGAGTTACGAGTTTTGGCCTTCATTTAAAACAATGTGGAATAGTTTCACAATTCACGCCACCTAGAACACCACAGTGTAATGGTGTGTCCGAACATCGTAACCGTACTATATTGGATATGGTGCGATCTATGATGTCTCTTACCGATTTACCACTATCGTTTTGGGTTTATGCATTAGAGACAACTACATTCATGTTAAATAGGGCACCATCTAAATCCGTTGAGACGACACCATATGAATTCTGGTTTGGCGAGAAACCTAAGCTGTCGTTTCTTAAAGTTTGGGGCTGTGATGCTTATGTGAAAAAGCTTCAACCTTATAAGCTCGAACCCAAATCGGGGAAATGTGTCTTCTTATGATACCCAAAGGAGACTGTTGGGTACACCTTCTATCACATATCCGAAGGCAAGATATTCGTTGCTAAGAATGGATCCTTTCTAGAGAAGGAGTTTCTCTCGAAAGAAGTGAGTGGGAGGAAAGTAGAACTTGATGAGGTAGTTGTACCTTCTCTCGGATTGGAAAATGGTTCATCACAGAAATCGGTCCTAGTGATGCCTACACCAATTAGTGAGGAAGTTAATGATGATGATCATGAAACTTCAGATCAAGTTACTACCGAACCTTGTAGGTCAACCAGAGTACAGTCCGCACCAGAGTGGTACGGTAATCCTTTTCTAGAAGTCATGTTACTAAACCATGATGAACCTACGAACTATGAGGAAGCGATGATGAGCCTAGATTCCGACAAATGGCTTGAGGCCATGAAATCTGAGATAGAATCCATGTATGAGAACAAAGTGTGGACTTTGGTGGACTTGCCCGATGATCGGCAAGCCATTGAGAATAAATGGATCTTCAAGAGGAAGACGGACACTGATAGTAGTGTTACTATCTACAAATCTCGACTTGTCGAAAAGGGTTTTTGACAAGTTCAAGGTGTTGACTACGATGAGATTTTCTCACTTGTATCGATACTTAAAGTCTGTCCAAATCATGTTAGAAATTGCCACATTTTATGAAATCTGACAAATGGTTGTCAAAACTGCATTCCTTAATGGATTTATTAAAGAGATGTATATGATATAACCAGAAGGTCTTGTCAATCCTAAAGGTGATAACAAAATGTGCAAGCTCTAGCGATCCATCTATGGACTGGTGCAAGCATCTCGGAGTTGGAATATACGCTTGATGAGTTGATCAAAGCATATAGTTTTATACAGACTTGCGGTGAAGCCTATATTTACAAGAAAGTGAGTGCGAGCACTATAGCCTTTCTGATAAGTATATGTGAATGACATATTGTTGATCAGAAATGATGTAGAATTTTCTGGAAAAGAATAAAGGAGTGTTTGAAAGGAGTTTTTCAAAGAAAGACCTCGGTGAAGCTAGTTACATATTGGGCAACAAGATCTATAGAGATAGATCAAGATGCTTGATAAGATTTTTCAATGAGTACATACCTTGACAAGATTTTGAAGTGGTTCAAAATGGAATAGTCAAAGAAGGAGTTCTTGCATGTATTGCAAGGTCTAAAGTTGAGTAAGACACAAAACACGACCACGGCAGGAAATAGAAAAAGAATGAAGTATGCTATGCTGTGTACCAAACCTATTGTGTACCTTGCTATGAGTTTGGGAAGGGGGTACGATATTGATCCAGGATTGGATCAGTGGACAGCGGTCAAAATTATCCTTAGAAGACTAAGGAGATATTTCTCAGTTATGGAGGTGATAAAGAGTTCATCGTAAAGAGTTACGTCGATGCAAGCTTTTACACCGATCCGGATGATTCTGAGTCTTAATCTGGATACATATTGAAAGTGGGAGCAATTAGCTAGAGTAGCTCCATGCAGAGCATTGTAGACATAGAAAGTTTGCAAAATACATACGGATAACAGACCCATTGACTAAGCTTCTCTCACAAGCAAAACATGATACCACCTTAGTACTCTTTGGGTGTTAATCACATAGTGATGTGAAGTAGATTATTGACTCTAGTAAAACCCTTTGGGTATTAGTCACATGGCGATGTGAACTAATCACATAAAGATGTGAAATATTGGTGTTAAATCACATGATGATGTGAACTAGATTATTGACTCTAGTGCAAGTGGGAGACTGAAGGAAATATGCCCTAGAGGCAATAATAAAGTTGTTATTTATATTTCCTTATATCATGATAAATGTTTATTATTCATGCTAGAATTGTATTAACCGGAAACTTGATACATGTGTGGATACATAGACAAAACAAAGTGTCCCTAGTATGCCTCTACTTGACTAGCTCATTAATCAAAGATGGTTAAGTTTCCTGAGCATAGACATGTGTTGTCATTTGACGAACGGGATCACATCATTAGGAGAATGATGTGATGGACAAGACCCATCCATTAGCTTAGTATAATGATTGTTAAGTTTTATTGCTATTGCTTTCTTCATGACTTATACATGTTCCTTTGACTATGAGATTATGCAACTCCCGAATACCGGAGGAACACCTTGTGTGCTATCAAACATCACAATGTAACTGGGTGATTATAAAGATGCTCTACAGGTGTCTCTGATGGTGTTTGTGTATTTGGCATAGATCGAGATTAGGATTTGTCACTCCGTGTATCGGAGAGGTATCTCTGGTCCCTCTCGGTAATGCACATCACTATAAGCCTTGCAAGCAGTGTGACTAATGAGTTAGTTGCGGGATGATGTATTACGGAACTAGTAAAGAGACTTGCCGGTAAGGAGAACTAGGTATGATGCTACCAACGATCGAACCTCGGGAAAGTAACATACTGATGACAAAGGGAATGACGTATGTTGTTATGCGGTTTGACCGATAAAGATCTTCATAGAATATGTAGGAACCAATATGAGCATCTAGGTTCTGCTATTGGTTGTTGACCGAAGATGTGTCTCGGTCATGTCTACATAGTTCTCGAACCTGTAGGGTCCGCACGCTTAACGTTCGATGACGATTTGTATTATGAGTTATGTGATTTGATGACCGAAGATTGTTTGGAGTCCCGGATGAGATCGTGAACATGACAAGGAGTCTCGAAATGGTCGAGAGGTAAAGATTCATATATTGGAAGGTTGCATTCGGACACCGGAATGGTTTCGGGAAGTTTCAGATAAGTTTCGGAGTACGGGGGGTTATCGGAACCCCCCCGGGAAGTTAATGCCAATGGGCCTTAGTGGAGAAGAGAGAGGGCCGACCAGGAGGTGGTTCGCCCCCCCTTGCCAATCCGAATTGGACAAGGGGTGGGGGCGGAGCCCCCCTTTCCCTCTCCTACTCCTTCTCTCTTTCCCCCTTTGCTACTCCGGAAAAGGAAAAAGGAGAGGGAATCCTACTAGGACTAGGGAGTCCTAGTAGGACTCCCCACACCTGGCGCGCCTCCTCCCTGGCCGCCGGCCTCCCCCTCCTTTATATACATGGGAGGAGGCACCCCAAAGGCACACCAAGTCTTCTCTTAGCCGTGTGCGGTGCCCCCTCCACAGTTACACATCTCGGTCATATCGTCGTAGTGCTTAGGCAAAGCCCTGCGCTGGTAACTTCATCATCACCGTCGCCACACCGTCGTGCTGACGGAACTCTCCCTCGTCCTCAACTGGATCAAGAGCTCGAGGGGCGTCATCGTGCTGAACGTGTGCTGAACATGGAGGTGTCGTACGTTCAATGCTTGGATCGGTTGGATCACGAAGATGTTCGACTACATCAACCGCGTTACTAAATGCTTCCGCTTTCGGTCTACGGGGGTGCATGGACACAGTCTCCCCTCTCGTTGCTATGCATCACCTAGTTAGATCTTGTGTGATCGTAGGCAATTTTTTGAAATACTGCGTTCCCAAACAAAAACAATAGTGCTTGTTGGGAGGCAACTCAATATATAGTCATCTTTATTTCTCCTTTTTGTTTTATATTTTTGAGTGTGCACACAATTATGCTACTGTTATGGTTGTGTTTTATGTTTTAGTTAGTGTTTTGCCAAGTAAATCCTATGGGATGATTTGGTTGATAGATGATTTGATTCTGTGAAAAAATAGAAACTTTTGCGCCCACTAACATAATTGTTTAAATTAACTGGAATGTGATAAAATTCTGATTTTTTTACACATGATTGATATACAAATTTCCCATGTTGTCATCATTTTTCATTCTGGAGTAACAGAAGTATTGCATTTGTCCAGATCATTATGAAATGTTATGTTTTTTTACAGATTCTATTTTTGTTGCATAGTTTGCTTGTTTTGACGAATCTATGGATTTTATCGGGGGGTATAAATCATGGTGAAGTTAGAATACAGTGGGTATTATGCTTCACTATGTGTATTTGTAACCCTATCCCTTTTTCCCTCGCGTCTACTCATATTTACAGGAAAATGCAATCGGTTGAAGATTCTGCCCGACCAGTGGGTCGCACTGACAAAGATGAAGATCTACTTTTGGGCATGGCTGATGACGCGAAGGCACCAAATGCAAAGGACCCAACGGTAAGCCCGTCAACTAGCAAGCAAAAGAAATTTGTTGATCCAAACAACGAGTAAACAGAGACTATCTAAAGAAAAAGAGAAAGGGCGGACAACAGCCATACACGAAGAACGATCAATATATATCTCATGACAATTACAATACTATCGAAGGAGAAACTAAGGATAAAAAAGAAAAGCGTCTGCAAAAGATTCGGCGTGATTCCCAGGGAATTTCTTTCATACCTCGTCAAGGTCCCAAAGCAAGACCTCCTCCTCCACCTGATGCTAATGAATCATCTCTAAGCAAACCCACTGACTATCCTGATGAATTACTCAAACATCAAAAGAGCATTGCCATTCAATCCAACCAGGCCAAAAAGAAAAGGCTTATGGAAGTTGAAAACGTTCTCCTACTTAAAGATGATCTTGAGAAGCAAAAGGCCGAAGGAAAATCCGAAGGCCGTACTAAACGAAAGCATGATCCCAGCTCTGCTTCGAAAAAGAGGGTGCATCAAAGACAAAGAAGGCACCACCTATTGATGAGTATGACATGAGTGATCCATCTGATGTTGATGATCCTCCTATCTCTAAGGAGGAAGCTGTCACTCTTAGTGAGCAAGTTAACATCACCACTTCCACAGTGCTGTCAGATCTTCGCGCACCTGTTGTTCCTTAGGCCCCTCCGAAGAAAATTGTTGTTAAAAGAAAAATTCCTCATACAACTGTCACTTTGCAAGAGCATGTCAACAACACTCCTCATCCCGATGTAATTGATTTGAAGGATTTGGTTGTTGAGGCACCTATGAAGTATGCCAAACCAGGCAAGCAGATTCCCAAGACTGCTCTAAAGAAGGTCAAGGCTACCCCAACCAATCAAAATGTTCCACAAGCTGATGAAAATAAAAGAGCATCTTGTGAATGAAATCAATCTCATCAACAATCGCACCAGGATGGTTCATCTGGTTGCTGATGAAAATAAAATGAGACTCTGGAAGTTAGTTCAAAAGTTTTTCATCGAAAAACAACTCCTGAATGCGAACCTCCATGAGCTTTATGATTACATTGATAAGGACTTAAGTGTGGATGATTTTTAGGAGCGCAGTACTCCTCCTTTACCAGCCCGCGAACTCCCAACTAATACTCTTCACTTGCAAATTCCTAAATTGCTCGAAGAATATGAAGCCACCTCTCTCATTGTCAAACCCACCGAAGGGAATGTGATCCCCAATGTTCCTCCTATTCTAATCCCAGTGCGGTAAGCACATTTTCCCAACAACCTATTACAGTGCATGACTAAAATTCTGCTGCTGCTGAAGCCGAAGAAACTCCAGTTACCTCCGACGATGAACTTTCTTCGGACCACTCTTCTGGCAATGCCTAGAAGTGATCGTTTTCTTTGCTTTCTCCCTCATGTTATTCGTCAACTTTTTGCCACTTGTTGACAAAAGGGGGAGAATTACACCGAGTTTGATAGATTTTCTTTTTGGTGTTCTTTTCAACTGGTTTTCTCTCGAGTTTGCAATAGTTGTTTCCTGCTTATCTGTATCGTGTTGTATACGCTCATTGACTTCGGTGTTGTAATACTAATACCCCCTGCGATGAATATTCTCTCGAAGTATCTATTTTGCGGGTGGTTATTTATCGGAGTTATGAATGATTGCACATTTTCTATCAATGGATCTTATCTCATCAGTGCAAATCACTATCTCAAATGAATGAAATTTCCTCCATATATTATCTTATTGCAGAATTATCTGATCTAAAATCACAATTCCTGCATACACTCAGGGGGAGCATATTTCATGCTCGAGAACAGTAACACTTTATCACTCTCACCATGTTCTTTATCGCATATCTTTCTCTCTTCGATGATTATCTGTTTTGTCAACAATCCTTCGAAAAGAGGGAGATTGTTGGTGCAATAATTTGCCTCCTTATGTTTTGAAGATTGTTGACATAAATAGTAAGGGACTAATGTGTTTGCTAGTGCACACAGAGTAACAAGTCCCTGAAGTCATGAGGAGTTTGCTATAAACTCTAAATAATATGCCCTGCACAATAGTAAACATTATTCATGAAGATTATGCTGTGAAGAGCGACTACTAAAATTGTTGACACAAAGCAATCTGTTCAGTGGGTTCCGAAGAATGTGACTACAGCCAAAGGAAGTCGAAGATGAAGTGAAGATGTAGTATTTGTTTTCTTGTTCATCTTTTATTTCATTGAGTCATAGGACCATCGTACTATTAAGAGGGGTGTAGTGTTCGAAGCTTAGGTTCTTTGATGCTAAATTCAAACCTATGAAAGTTGTGAGAGAAATATCTTTGTGTTCCGAGCAAATACTTGTCAGCAAGAGTCTGTGATCTTCTTCATTGCGAGAGATTTCACTCTGACCGAAGAGTTAGCATTACTTGTTCATCAAGTAATGTTACCGTTGCTTCAAAAATCTGACCGTTGCAAACGTGTCAGTTGGCCGTTGGCTGGATGGCGTGTCCATAATGGTCATTTCCCACCAGGGAAGGCCGCGACTATAAATAACCACCCCGTACCGGCTTTGTCCGCTGGCTGCTCTATTTGATTCTAAGAAGACTGTTGAGCAACCCCCTCTGCACAGTGATTTGAGTTTAAAATGCACAGAGAGAAAAGCCCTAGAGCCAAAGAATTAGATAGTGGTTTATCATCACTTGAGCCTAAGTCCAGTATGCTCCACCTATTACTCTTGAGAGCTACAAACTCTCTAGATGGTTAGGTGTCATTTCCTTCAGAGACCAAGAGTGATTGTGGTTATCGAAGAAGAAGTCTGTAAAGGTTCGGAGATCACCTCAAGTATCAGCCATGAGTAATCAACATTGGTTGACGAACCGATTGTCGAGGAGAATTGGGCGAAGAGAGTTTATCTTCTGTGTTAAATCACAGCCCCTCCAACCAGACATAGTCCTTGTGCAGAAGGACGAACTGGTCTACCAAATCATTTGTCTCCATCGAGCATCACTGGTTATTTCTTCGCACTATTCCATTTGAATTACCTGCCTGTATGTTTACCACCATGTGATTTTCTTCAATGACTGTGCTTAGTTTTAGTTCAGTAGTTCACTTTCACTCAGTGTTATCTGTTATCCTTGTTTCCGCTGATGTGTTCTGATAGTTTTGAAGTTCCTGAAAGAAATTTTAAAACTCCCATTCACCCCCTCTCGTAGACATACTTCGTTCCTACAGATACACCATCGATTTCCCTGGTCTTCTTTGATGTTTCCTCTAGTTTTCTATTCGACCACTCATACGTGCCCCCATATGACATGCCGTCTTTTGATACGTCTCCAACGTATCTATAATTTTTTATTGTTCCATGTTGTTATATTATCAATCTTGGATGTTTTGTAATCATTTTTGGTACTAACCTATTGACATAGTGTCAAGTGCGAGTTGCTGTTTTTTGCATGTTTTTTACATCGCAGATAATCAATACCAAACGGAGTCCAAATGCAGCGAAATTTTTTGTGGAATTTTTATGGACCAGAAGACATCCAATGGGCCGGAGAAGCACCCGGGGGTGCCCCGAGGGGGCACAACCCACCAGGGTGAGCATGGCCCCCCAGGCGCGTCCAAGTGGTTTGTGCCCACCTCGGTGGCCTCCCTAATCGCCTCTTTCCTTTATAAATACCCCAAAATTTCAAAAACCCTAGGGGAGTTGACGAAAATCAATTCTAGCCAACGCAGAGTCTAGAACCACCAGATCCAATCTAGACACCATCACACAGGGGTTCACCACTTCCATTGGTGCCTCTCCGATGATGCGTGAGTAGTTCTTGTAGACCTTCGGGTCCGTAGTTATTATCTAGATGGCTTCCTCTCTCTCGTTTGATTCTCAATACAACGGTCTCTTGGAGATCTGCATGATGTAACTCTTTTGCGATGTGTTTGTTGGGATCCAATGAACTTTGAGTTTATGATCAGATCTATCTCTTTTTATCCACGAAAGTTATTTGAGTTTCTTTGATCTCTTATATGCATGATTGCTTATAGCCTCGTATTTCTTCTCCGATATTTGGGTGTTTTGGCCAACTTGATCTATTTATCTTGCAATGGGAAGAGGTGCTTTGTAGTGGGTTTGATCTTACGATGCTTGATCCCAGTGACAGAAGGGGAACCGACACGTATGTATTGTTGCTACTAAGGACAAAACGATGGGGTCTATTTCTACATAAATAGATCTTGTCTACATCATGTCATCATTCTTATTGCATTACTCCGTTTCTCCATGAACTTAATACACTAGATGCATGCTGGATAGCGGTCGATGTGTGGAGTAATAGTAGTAGATGCAGGCAGGAGTCGGTCTACTAATCTTGGACGTGATGCATATATAATGATCATTGCATGGATATCATCATGATTATTTAAAGTTCTATCAATTGCCCAACATTAATTTGTTCACCCACCATTGCTATTTTTCTTGAGAGAAGCCACTAGTGAAACCTGCGGCCCCCGGGTCTCTTTCTCATATTATTTGCCTTTGCGATCTATTTTCCTTTGCTTTTATTTTCAGGTATATTAAACCAAAAATACAAAAATACCTTGCTGCAATTTATTCTTTTTTATTTTAATTGGCGTTCGATCTATCAATCTACTACAATTTATTCACGCCCGTTTGCCAATTTCTGGCACCATTACCCGAAAGGGATTGACAACCCCTTTAATATGTCGGGTTGTAAGTATTTGTTATTTGTGTGCAGGTGCCGTTTACGTGTTGTTGCTTGATTCTCCTACTGGTTCGGTAACCTTGGTTTCGTCACTGAGGGAAATACCTACCATCGTTCTACTGCATCATCCCTTCCTCTTTGGGGAAATACCGATGTAGCTTCAAGTCGCTATCAAAAGGAATTTCTGGCACCGTTGCCTGGGAGGATCTTCAACATATACCAGGTTCCTAATCACAAATCTCATCTCCTTGCAATTTACATTATTTGCCATTTGCCTCTCGTTTTCCTCTGCCCCACTTCACAAAAAATTGCTGTTTTATTCACCCTCTTTTTCGTTCGCCATTTTTGCCAGATCTATCAGTGTTCTTGCTTTCTAGTCATAATGGCTAGCGTGCCTACTCCTCCTTTATCACCAGATGTTGAAGTTCTTTACTTCAAGCAAAGACAGGGAGAAAATTTGAAATATGCTTGGTATAGGCTTATGGAATCTTATTTTATTTGCAATTTAAAGGGGGACGCTAAGATCTTGCTTCGTAATTTTTACATAGGATTGGCTTTGCATCATATACAACTCCTAGATTTTGCCGCTAAAGGGAATTTTATTGAGCTTGATGCCAATGCTGCCTATGAAATTTTAGAAGGAATTTTGGGGGTTCCACCTCAAAAGAAGGGGTTTTCTTTCACCCCAGAGGGAGTTCAAATGTTGGACAAACTTGGTGATTTGCATAAACATATGGTTGAATTACAAAAATATAATGAACCACTCAAACATCTCAATGGCAGTATCAATCGCATGAATACCTTGATTACTCTTTGCAATAAGCGATTGGATATTTTGGATCTAAAGATGGTTTCTTTTCCTGAGAATTTAGGGAAGCGTAAAGAGCCTTACAAAATTTGACAAAAGATGCCAAAACTACGGATGACAAAACTTAGATCCTTACTTTATGCCTAGCTAAGAGCATAAAACTATAGCGCTTGTTGGGAGGCAACCCAATGAATAAAATTTATTTTTGCTTTTTGCTTTCTGTTCTTGAGATTTAGCACAATTATGCCACTGTCATGATTGTGTTTTTTGTGTTTTAATTAGTGTTTGTGCCAAGTAAAGCCTTTAGGATCTTCTTGGGTGATAGTTGTTTGATCTTGCTAAAGAACAGAAACTTTTGCGCTAACATAAACAATTCTTATTTCTAAGTAGAGAGTCATAAAATACCAATTATTTTTGCAGAAGATTAATATACAAATTGCCCAGGTCGTCCTAATTTTTCAGATTTTTTGGAGTTACAGAAGTATTAGAAATATCCAGATTGCTACAGACTGTTCTGTTTTTGACAAATTCTGTTTTCTTTGCGTTGTGTGCTTGTTTTCATGATTCTATTGTTTTCTTTGATGAGTTTTTGCCATAGAAAAGTTGGAATATGGTAGATATAATGCAAGAACAAAATATGAATTGGTTTGCTACATCGATTATAGTAGTGATTTGTTTTCTTATACTAACGGATCTCCCAAAGGTTTTGTTGAGTTTTGTGTGATTGAAGTTTTCAATTTTTGAGTTATCTTACGATGGATGAAGGAATAAGGAGTAAGAAGAGCCTAAGCTTGGGGATGCCCCGGCATCCCAAGCTATTATCCAAAGAGAGCAAGCAACTAAGCTTGGGGATGCCCCGAGTGGCATCCCCTCTTTCTTCTAACTACCATCGGTATTTTACTCGAAGTTATATTTTTATTTGTCACTTACTATGTATTTTGCTTGGAGCGTCTTGTATGATATGAGTCTTTGCTTGTTTTATTTTGTGTTTTTAGTCTTGATCCCTTGCTGTGTTGGGGAACATAGTATTTCAAAAAATTTCCTACGATCACGCAAGATCTATCTAGGAGAAGCATAACAACAAGCGGGGAGAGTGTGTCCACGTACCCTCGTAGATCAAAAGCGGAAGCGTTTAGTAACGCGGTTGATGTAGTCGAACGTCTTCGCGATCCAACTGATCCAAGTACCAAACATACGACACCTCTGTGTCCTGCACACGCTCAACACGATGACCTTCCTCGAGCTCTTGATCTAGTTGAGGACGAGGGAGAGTTCCGTCAGCACGACGGCGTGGCAACGGTGATGATGAGGTTACCGGCGCATGGCTTCACCTAAGCACTACGACGATATGACCGAGGTGTGTATCTGTGGAGGGGGCACCGCACACGGCTAAGAGAAGACTTGGTGTGCATTTGGGGTCTCCCCTCACACGTATATAAAGGAGGGGGGAAGAGGAGGTCGGCCCTAGAGGGGGCGCGCCAAAGGCGGGAGTCCTACTTGGACTCCCGGTCCAAGTAGGATTCGCCCCCCCCTTTCCTATTCCAACTAGGAGACGAAGGGAAGGAGGAAGAGGGGAGAAGGAAGGAGGGGTGTCGGTGTCAAAACCGGCGGATCTCGGGTAGGGGGTCCCGAACTGTGCGTCTAAGGCGGATGGTAACATGAGGCAGGGGACATGATGTTTTACCCAGATTTGGGCCTTCTTGATGGAGGTAACACCCTACATCCTGCTTGATTGTTCTTGACAATATGAGTAGTACAAGAGTTGATCTACCACGAGATCGGCCGGTTTTGACACCGACATTGGTGCTTTCATCGAGAGTTCCTCTGTGTCATCATCATTAGGCTTGATGGCTCCTTCGATCATCGATAGTGATGCAGTCCAGGGTGAGACTTTTCTCCCTGGACAGATCTTTGTATTCGGCGGCTTCGCACTGCGGGCCAACTCGCTTGGCCATCTGGAGCAGATCGAGAGTTACGCCCCTGGCCGTCAGGTCAGATTAGGAAACTTGAACTACACAGCCGACATCCACGGAGACTTGATCTTCGACGGATTCGAGCCCTTGCCGAGTGCGCCGCACGGTCACGATGAGCATGACTTAGCTCTACCATCGGACAGTGTTCGGGAGATCGCACCGGCGACCGCTTCGACCCTCATGTCGGAGCCAATTGCGCCATCCAGTGACGGGTGGATAGACCCCGCCACGGAGGCTGCATTCTCATCGGCGATCGAGCCGAATATCGACCTTACCCTTCACGAGAGTCGTGACGCCAAACTGCCGGATTCTTCCCCGGCCACGGACTCCGAACCGCCTGCGCCCGTGCCTATCGAATCCGACTGGGCGCTGATCATGGGGTTCACCTCCGCGGATATCTTTCAGCACTCGCCCTTCAGCGACATACTGAACTCACTAAGGTCTCTCTCCTTGTTAGGAGAGTCCTGGCCGAACTATGTCCGGCAAGATTAGGATGTGGATGACGAAGAAATTCGCCGCCCACCCACCACCCACTTAGTAGCCACTGTCGACGATTTGACCGACATGCTCGACTTCGACTCCGAAGACATCGATGATGCAGGAGACGAACAGGAACCACTGCCCATAGGGAACTGGACGCCCACTTCATCATATGATGTATACATGGTGGACGCACCCAAAGAAAACAACGACGAAGAGCGGAAGGACGCAGCGAAGGGTTGTTCCATCGAGAAGAAGTCAAAGCGGCAGCGTAAGCGCCGCTCCAAATCCCGCCTCGGAAGAAGTAGTGATCATATAAACCCTGCGATAGAGCAAGGCGAGCCATCGGACGACAAACACGACATTGAACCATCATCCGACCACGGCAACACGGAGAATCAAACCGAACAACCCGACTTCGTCGAAGATAACAGTCCAGACGACATCACACCGAACAGGCACCCAGAGCAACATAATACCCATCAAGGGCATGTTGCCACTGCGAGGAGTCTAAAAAAGCAGAAGCAAAGGCTCAGGGCTGCACAAGACACAGTCAGAATAAGATGGAGTGAAGTACTCAACACTGCAGCAAAGTATGGCAGTAATCGCCACACCAAGAGCTACCCGAAGCGAAAGCTGCTACCTGAATTCGATGAGGAGGCCTTAGATCCCCCGCAATCAAAAAACAAAACGACCATCCGGTCGGATAGACGACCTCGTGGCCAACATAGAGCGGCAAACGACGCCGCACATAAGCCAGTACGCGATCCACGTGAGGGCTCGCATCAAAAGGACGACGCAACCAGATCCATCTATGGGCCACGCAAGCGCGCTCCAGCATGCAATGCAACACAACAAACATCCCAACACCATGGTACACCCAAATACAGGGGTGTCGCACACCCCCTATGTTTCACCGATGAGGTGCTGGACCATGAATTTCCAGAGGGATTCAAACCCGTAAACATAGAGGCGTACGACGAAACGACAGACCCTGGGGTCTGGATTGAGGACTACATCCTCCATATCCATATGGCTCGAGGAGACGATCTCCACACCATTAAGTACTTATGCCTCAAGCTCCAAGGGCCAGCTCGGCACTGGCTTAAAAGCCTCCCCGAAAACTCCATTGGAAGCTGGGAAGAGCTCGAAGACGCTTTCCGGGCAAATTTTCAAGGGACCTATGTCCGACCTCCGGATGCAGACGATTTAAGTCATATAACTCAACAGCCTGGAGAGTCAGCCCGAAAGCTTTGGAATAGGTTTCTCACTAAAAAGAACCAAATAGTCGACTGTCCGGATGCCGAAGCTTAGCAGCTTTCAAGCACAGCGTTCGAGACGAATGGCTTGCCAGACACCTCGGCCAAGAAAAGCCGAGAACAATGGCAGCATTAACAAGCCTCATGATCGGCTTTTGCGCGGGCGAGGACAGCTCGTTAGCCCGATGCAACACCAGCGACCCAAGTACATCCGAAGTCAGGGACGAAAATGGGAAACCACGACGCAGCAAAAACAAGCGCCGGAATAAAGAAGACAGCCCGAAGAGCACGACGGTAAATGCCGGATTCAGAAGCTCTCGGCCAGGTCAGCAAAAGCTGCCCTCCAAAGGCAACAAAGATGAACTGTCCAGCCTAAACAAGATTCTGGATAAAATATGTCAGATCCACAACACCCCCGATAAACCTGCAAACCATACCCATAGAGAATGTTGGGTCTTCAAGCAGTCCGGCAAGCTCAACGCCGAACATAAGGGGCAGTATACACCAAGCAAAGACGAGGACGAGCCTCGCAAGTAAAGCACCAGGGAACAAAAGAAATTCCCACCAGAAGTCAAAACAGTAAACGTGTTACACATGACAAAGGGGAGAAACAAAGCGGCACTCCTAGAGACATATGTCCCAGGGCCTATCACCGCGGAGTTCTGCCACTGGTCGTCCCAACCGATCACCTTCGACCATCGGGATTACTCGGCAAGTATCCGGCGTGCAGGATGGGCTACCTTAGCGTTAGACCCGATAATTGACGGATACCACTTCACACGAGTCCTGATGGACGGCGGCAGTAGTTTAAACCTGATATATCAGAACACAGTCTGCAAAATTGGGATAGACCCAACAAAAATTAGCCATAGCACTACTACCTTTAAAGGAGTAACACCAGGCCTAGAAGCCCATTGCACGGGCTCCCTGCTACTAGAGGTTATATTCGGCTTCCCCGATAACTTCCGCAGCAAAAATGTAACCTTCCACATCGCTCCATTCCAAAGTGGCTATCAAGCACTACTCGGACGCGAAGCTTTCGCTCGCTTTAACGCAATACCGCATTACGCTTCCCTCATGCTTAAGATGCCCGGTCCACGTGGCATCATTACAGTAAATGGAAATATTGAGCGCTCCTTGCGCGCAGAAGACCGTGCGGCTACCTTGGCAGCCGCACACTAAACGGCCTCACCAACCAAAGCATCTGACAGGTCATTAAGACCACGGACACGGTTGGACGAGTCCGGTGTAGCTCTATGTAATTGATACAGGTTTGATGGCTATACCCCTATTACAATACAAGGGGCTCAACGCGCACAAACAAGTGGCAATTAATCTCAACGTCACACATTTTGAACTGTATATTGTTTATTTAGTGTAACTTACCTTTTGCACGACAACTTTTCAATTAAGTTCCTCTCTTTTTCAGATGACCATCGTGCTACACCCGTCCAGAATATGACACAACGGAGACACAGGCGCAAACATGCAGCAGGGACCCGTTCCAAGGATTCTTTTTAGATTAAGACCCTGCGTAAACCTTTTTTACTGTCTCTTGTTGATACACATCCCTTGGATTCTCAGTACAATTGAGAAGGATGCTGACGTATTGGCATGTGGCCACGTCAGAACATTGCACGTACCTGGACACCAGGGGCTTATTACAAAGGGCACTGTTTAGGCCCGGTTTACATCATAAAGACCGAATACCTTAGGGAGTGTTCGGCGTCGCGAGTTTGGCCTTATATGCATCAGCTCTGAATCATGTCTTTGGTAAAATGTTGGGTTTGCCCGGCTCCTGTGTTTTGCTGCCTTACGTTCCGCTCTATCGGCTAAGGCGGCACCAAGAGAACTACTGCGATTGTGCCCTGGTTCATCCGGACGAGCACCTCAGTAGAGAAAGCCGAAAACTGACTGTCATGATATAGCGTGAGACTGGTCAACCACTCGATGACCTAGCAGAATCTTCGGGATTCCTCCGCCTTAATGAAGGGCCATTTCCCGGCCAGGCATGTACGCGCCCCGAATCCGGATGAGGCGGAGCCACCAGGGGCTATATAGTAGCCCCACTGTCAAACTCCTCTGGCTAAGTGAAAGTATTAAAGCATTATAGTCCGATTGCCTAGTTCGCTGCGCTATCATCTCCTTAATGGACCAAGACATTGGATCAAGTGTGAACATGCATCTTCTGTGAACACCCCCGCATTATATGCGTGGGGGCTGAAGCCGACGACTGCCATCTTTCAGGTTATATACATATATACATAAACGGCTTTATAGGAGGCATCATAGTACTTTCGGGCAAAAGTATAAATACAGCCTTGTTAAACTCAATAGAACATTGTTCTTACAATGGGAATACATGTCACTTAAACATAATATTCTTCGAGCACTAAGACTCTATCAAACAAGCACCTTCAAGAACTTCTTCAAAGTAGTGCTCGGCGGCCACTCGGCCTATGGTCGAACCCTATGCCGCAACAGTGGTGGCATCCATCTCCGCCCAATATGTTTTGACACGGGCAAGGGCCATCCGCGAACCCTCTATGCACGCCGACCTCTTTACAGCATCGATGCGTGGCACAGCACCAAGGAATTGTTGCACTAAGCTAAAGTAGCTATTCAGCCTTGGCCCTCCTGGCCACAGATGATCCACAACAGACCTCATGGCAAGTCCGGATAATGTATGGAGCTCGGCCCAACCGGTCAATCGCTCATTCAGCAACAGCGGACGGACTGGAGCATGAAACTGTGACCAGAACAGCTTCTCCACTTCAGGACCTTTCTGATCCTTGAAGTACTCGGCCGCATCAGCAGCACTTCCAGCCAAATCCATGTACTCGTCCGCAGAACTCCATAGCCGGTCTAGAGGAGCATATTTTGGATCTCCGAATTTAGTCCGCAACAAGAAGGGCTTCCCAGAAACGATATCCGCAGCTTGATTCAGCTCCTCCTTCGTCGCTCTAATTTTGGAGCGGGCTTCCTTGCCAGCCACCCGGGCCTTCTCCAGGTCCGTCGTCTTCGCCCGGTTTTCTTCTTCAAGAAGCCGGTAACGGTCAGCAGCATCTTTTAACTCCATGACCATCTTAGCAAATTTTTTTGCTCTCACAATGTGCGGCTTGTTCATCCCTTAAACCCTCGGCCGCCTTTAAAGCGGCCGCATTGCTGCTCCTTGCATGCTCCTTGGCTCGGGCAAGCTCCGCCCGAAGGGTCTCCACGGTGGCAGCTCCATCTGCAGTCACAACATATTAAAGATACTGGCATCATGCTGCTCTTACTATGTGACGATCGCCAGAAAAATCGCTGACCCTGTGCCTTGTCAAGCCGCTTGTTGACAAGAACGATGTCGGCATCTGCCGCATCCAGCTGCCGCTTTAGCTTGGCAAACCCATCAGTCCGGCTAGCCATCAGAGCTTCTACCACCTGCACATAAAGGTAGTCTGGTTATTACCTGGGACTATGACCCTCTGTTTGCCATCGTTTTCGACGACAACCAGAGTCTCAGGGGCTACTATCTACACATGGCACATCTAAAAATGTGCGGTACTGTTAAAAATGTACATCATTTCATGTACCTCAAAACCCGTCAGTAGACTCATAAAGGCTTCATGCAACCCGCTTTCGGCGGACGAAATCCTCTCAATCACCGTACCCATCAACGTGCGGTGCTCTTCTGAGATAGCCGCTTGCTCGAGAAGATCCCTCAGCACGTCCGACCGCACACCAGACGGTGCCGGACTCTTTTGATTGCTCTCTTCGAGAGCCGGATGCTGAGGACTTCGGGTGGCCATAGGATTACCTTCTGGCCTTGCCGGATCCGGAGAAACCCTCCGCAACGACACCTCGGGGTCACCCGCTTCATGAGGCGGTGTGGCAGGGGGAGGCGTTTCGCTCTCCATCATCTCCGGAAGAAGATCCCCCGAAGACGAGCTCTACTGAGAAGGGCTAAGATCCGAACTACAAGATAAATGCTTCGATTATTTTTCTCAGAAGTAGAGCAAGATATTTTCGTTATTAAGTACCCCTTTTACTTACAGCTCGGTGGAGGGCTGGTCCCCTTGAGGGCATAGTACGGCCAGGGTATCCCCCAGGGCAGGACCCTCCGGTGGAGATTTCCTCCCCCATTTGGAGACCGTTGTCTCTGGGTCTTCGGAGGCGGTTCTCTTCCTTCCCTGGGGAGAGGAAGTTTCAGTTCCTCCTCCCCGGCTAATCTCCTTCGTGGAGGCGCTGGCCTCCTTGTTCTCCCCTTTATCCTCTCCTGAGGGTGCTTGATAAGGCGCGATCTCCAGCATCCTAGTTAGCATGGGATTTGGCGAGGTCTCAGGGAGGGGGGCCGAACACCTGATCAATTTTGCCTTCGCTATCCAATCCTGGACCAAGAGCGGTTTTTATTTTTTAGGGCAACATTGCTATAAATAAAACGGACGGTGTGTTCGGATGCGGAGCTACTTACTTGGGTATCCAGGTGATTGCAGCTCAGACCTGCATCCTCAGTGATGTCTGGACACATTATTTGTGGTCTGAAGAACAACTTGTACATCTCTTCGTGCGTCATGCCGAGGAAATGTTGGATAGCTCGCGGTCCTTCCGGGTTGAATTCCCACATGCGAAGGGGCCGGCGTTTGCAAGGCCGGACCTGACGGACTAGCATAACTTGCACTACCATCACCAGACTGATATCTCTCTTGAAGAGATCTCGGATGCGGCTTTGCAGTATTGGCACGTCCTTGGCTGGACCCCAGATCAGCCCCCTGCTGATCCATGACATTAGTTGTGGTGGGGGCCTAAGCGGAAGGGGGGGCAGCTGCCCACTTGGCACTTTGGGGAGCTGTGATGTAGAACCACGCCCGCTGCCACAATCCGGACACCTCTGGGAAGTAACCCTCGAGCCATGGAGCGTCAGCAATTTTGCTTATTTAAGCGCCTCCGCACGCTGCATGCTGCCCCTCGATCATCTTCGGATTCACATTGAAGGTCTTGAGCCACAGGCCGAAGTGAGGGGTAATGCGGAGGAAGGCCTCACATACGACAATAAACGTCGAGATGTGAAGAAGGGAATCCGAGGCCAGATCGTGAAAATGTAGCCCGTAATAGAACATAAGACCCCTAACAAAGGGATCCAGAGAAAGGCCTAGTCCTCGGAGGAAGTGGGAGACGAACACAACGCTCTCGTTGGGTTCGGGAGTAGGGACGACCTGCCCTCGGGCAGGCAACCGATGTGAAATTTCGGCGGTCAGATATCTGGCCTCCCTCAACTTCTTGATGTCCTCCTCTGTGATAGAGGAAGGCATCCACCGACCTTGAAGGTTGGATCCGGACATAGTTGAATGTCCAAAGCGCCTAAACCTGAGCTTTGGGTGTTGGAACTCGATGCGAGAGGCGGATTCGATTAAGATCGAGAGGAAAAGGCCTTGTCCCCTTTATAAAGAGGGTGAATATCAAGCGTCCTCCTCGTGGCCGTTTGGGACTTGCCTAAGATTTAGGAGTCCTACTAATAGGCGCGGTTGGGTTACCCACGTCCGTATTAATGGGAATCCCGTAATAAGAGGACACGATCTCTGCTTCGACAAGACGTGCCAAGGAAACCGCCTCACGAAACACGCTGAGATAGGTTATGAAAAACGATTCGAATAAAGACCTGGCTGTGGTGTGATGTCACACTACGGGGTACGTCAGCAGATTAGATTTGTGTAAATATTATTCCCTCTATGGTGGTAGGTGGAACTTATTTTGCAGAGCCGAACACGACCCTCGTGTTCAAAATCTTCTATGAAGTATTCGGAGGAGGAGCCCGCCTTGCAATGCCGAAGACAATCTACGCGCCGGACTCATCATCATTGAAGCCTGGTTCAGGGGCTACTGAGGGAGTCCTGGATTAGGGTGTATCCGGACAGCCGGATTATATCCTTTGGCCGGACTGCTGGACTATGAAGATACAAGATTGAAGACTTTGTCCCGTGTCCGGATGGGACTCTCCTTGGCGTGGAAGGCAAGCTTGGCAATACGGATATGTAGATCTCCTTCCTTGTAACCGACTCTGTGTAACCCTAGCCCCCTCCGGTGTCTATATAAACCAGAGGGTTTTAGTCCATAGGACAACATACAATCATACCATAGGCTAGCTTTTAGGGTTTAGCCTCTCCGATCTCGTGGTAGATCAACTCTTGTACTACTCATATTGTCAAGAACAATCAAGCAGGACGTAGGGTTTTACCTCCATCAAGAGGGCCCGAACCTGGGTAAAACATCGTGTCCCCTGCCTCCTGTTACCATCCGCCTTAGACGCACAGTTCGGGACCCCCTACCCGAGATCCGCCGGTTTTGACACCGACAAGGGGGGCACCGCCCCCTCCTAGTCCAATTCGGACCAGCCCATGGGGGCGCTCACGGCCTCCCCTTGTGGCCCTTCTCTCCTTTCCACTAAGACCCATGAAGGCCCAATACTTCCCCCCAGCAAATTCCCGTAACTCTCCGGTACTCCGAAAAATACCCGAACCACTCAGAACCTTTCCGATGTCAGAATATAGCCTTCCAATATATCGATCTTTACGTCTTGACCATTTTGAGACTCCTCGTAATGTTCGTGATCTCAACCGGTACTCCGAACAAACTTCGGTCATCAAATCACATGACTCATAATACAAATCGTCATCGAACGTTAAGCGTGCGGACCCTACGGGTTCAAGAACTATGTAGACATGACCGAGACAAATCTCCTGCCAATAACCAATAGCGGAACCTAGATGCTCATATTGGCTCCTACATATTCTACGAAGATCTTTATCGGTCAAACCGCATAACAACATATGTTGTTCCCTTTGTCATCGGTATGTTACTTGCCCAAGATTTGATCGTCGGTATCATCATACCTAGTTCAATCTCGTTACCAGAAAGTCTCTTTACTCGTTCCGTAATGCATCATCCTGCCTTTAATTCACTAGTCACACTGCTTGCAAGGCATATAGTGATGTGCATTACCGAGAGGGCCCAGAGATACCTCTCCGACAATCGGAGTGACAAATCCTAATCTTGATCTGTGCCAACTCAACAAACACCATCGGAGAAACATGTAGAACATCTTTATAATGACCCAATTACGTTGTGATGTTTGATAGCACACTAAGTGTTCCTCCGGTATTTGAGAGTTGCATAATCTCATAGTCATAGGAACATGTATAAGTCATGAAGAAAGCAATAGCAATAAACTAAACGATCATAGTGCGAAGCTAACCGATGGGTCTATCCATCACATCATTCTCTAATGATGTGATCCCGTTCATCAAATGACAACACATGTCTATGGCTAGGAAACTTAACCATCTTTGATTAGCAAGCTAGTCTAGTAGAGGCATACTAGGGACACTCTGTTTGTCTATGTATTCACACATGTACTAAGTTTCCGGTTAATACAATTCTAGCTTGAATAATAAACATTTATATCATGATATAAGGAAATATAAATAACAACTTTATTATTACCTCTAGGGCATATTTCCTTCAGTATCCCACTTGCACTAGAGTCAATAATCTAGTTCACATCATCATGTGATTTCACATCAATAGTTCACATCTTTATGTGATTAGTTCAGATCTTCATGTAACCAATATCCAAAGGGTTTACTAGAGTCAATAATCTAGTTCACATTGCTATGTGATTAACACCCAAAGAGTGATCATGTTTTGCTTGTGAGAGAAGTTTAGTCTACGGGTCTGCAACATTCAGATCCGTATGTATTTTGCAAATTTCTATGTCTACAATACTCTGCACGGAGCTACTCTAGATAATTGTTGATACTTTCAATATGTATCTAGATCGAGACTTAGAGTCATCTAGATCTGTGTCAAAAGCTTGCATCAATGTAACTCTTTACGATGAACTCTTTTATCACCTCCATAACTGAGAAATATTTCCTTAGCCCTCTAAGGATAATTTTGACCGTTGTCCAGTGATCCACTCCTGGATCACTATCGTACCCCCTTGCCAAACTCATGGAAAGGTACACAATAGGTCTGGTACACAACATAACATACTTTATAGAACATATGGTTGAGGCATAGGGAATGACTTTCATTCTCTTTTTCTATTTTCTGCCGTGGTCGGGTTTTGAGTCTTACTCAACTTTACACCTTGCAATACATGCAAGAACTCCTTCTTTGATTGTTCCATTTCGAACTACTTCAAAATCTTATCAAGTTATGTACTCATTGAAAAATATTATCAAGTGTCTTAATCTATCTCTATAGATCTTGATGCTCAATATGTACCAGCTTCACCGAGGTCTTTCTTTGAAAAACTCTTTTCAAACAATACTTTATGCTTTCTAGAAAATTCTACATCATTTACGATCAACAATATGTCATTCACATATATTTATCAGAAAGGCTGTAGTGCTCCCACTCACTTTCTTGTAAATACATGCTTCACTGCAAGTCTGTATAAAACTATATGCTTTCATCAACTCATCAAAGCGTATATTCCAACTTCAAGATGCTTGCACAAGTCCATAGATGGATCGCCGGAGCTTGCGCATTTTGTTAGCATCTTTAGGATTGACAAAATCTTCTGGTTGTATCATATAAAACTATTCTTTAATAAATCCATTAAGGAAACGAGTGAGAAAATCTCATCGTCGTCAACACCTTGAACTTGTCAAAAAAAAAATTTCGACAAGTCGAGCTTTGTAGATAGTAAC
This sequence comes from Triticum aestivum, assembly GCF_018294505.1. Lineage (NCBI taxonomy): Eukaryota > Viridiplantae > Streptophyta > Magnoliopsida > Poales > Poaceae > Triticum > Triticum aestivum. The sequence goes on along the minus strand of NC_057797.1, from coordinate 376,566,194 downwards.
ACTATTATCAACGTCTGTCTTCCTCTGGAAGATCCATTTATTCTCAATGGCTTGCCGATCATCGGGCAAGTCCACCAAAGTCCACACTTTGTTCTTATATATGGATCATATCTCAGATTTCATGGCCTCAAGCCATTTATCAGAATCTGGGCTCATCATCGCTTCCTCATAGTTCGTAGGTTCATCATGGTCTAGTAACATGACTTCTAGAACAGGATTACCGTACCACTCTGGTGCGGATCGTACTCTGGTTGACCTACGAGGTTCGGTAGTAACTTGATCTAAAGTTTCATGATCATCATCATTAACTTCCTCACTAATTGGTGTAGGCATCACTGGAACTGATTTCAGTGATGAGCTACTTTCCAATTCGAGAGAAGGTACAATTACCTCATCAAGTTCTTCTTTTCTCCCACTCACTTCTTTCGAGAGAAACTCCTTCTCTAGAAAGGATCCACTCTAAGATCTTGCCTTCGGATCTGTGATAGAAGGTGTACCCAACAGTTTCTTCTAGGTATCCTATGAAGACGCACTTCTCCGATTTTGGTTTGAGCTTATCAGGCTGAAACTTTTTCACATAAGCATCGCAACCCCAAACTTTAAGAAATGACAGCTTAGGTTTCTTGCTAAACCACAATTCATATGGTGTCATCTCAACGGATTTAGATGGTGCCCTATTTAACATGAATGCAACTGTCTCTAATGCATAACCCCAAAACGATAGTGGTAAATCGGTAAGAGACATCATAGGTCGCACCATATCCAATATTGTACGGTTACGACGTTCGGACACACCATTACGCTGTGGTGTTCCAGGTGGCGTGAGTTGCGAAACTATTCCACATTGTTTTAAATGAAGACCAAACTCATAACTCAAATATTCACCTCCATGATCAGATCATAGAAATTTTATTTTCCTGTTACGATGATTTTCCACTTCACTCTGAAATTCTTTGAACTTTTCAAATGTTCCAAACTTCTGTTTCATCAAGTAGATATACCAATATCTGCTCAAATCATCTGTGAAGGTCAGAAAATAACGATACCCGCCGCGAGCCTCGATACTCATTGGACCGCATACATCAGTATGTATTATTTCCAATAAGTCATTGGCACGCTCCATTTTCCGGATAACAGAGTCTTAGTCATCTTGCCCACGAGGCATGGTTCGCAAGCATCATGTGATTCCAAAAGCCCATCAGCATGGAGTTTCTTAATGCGCTTTACACCAATATGAACTAAATGTCAGTGCCACAAACAAGTTGCACTATCATTATTAACTTTGCATATTTTGGCTTCAATACTATGAATATGTGTATCAGTACGATCGAGATTCAACAAACTATTCACATTGGGTGTATGCCCATTGAAGGTTTTATTCATGTAAACAAAACACCAATTATTATGTGACTTAAATGAATAACCGTACTGCAATAAACATGATCCAATCATATTCATGCTCAACGCAAACACCAAATAACATTTATTTAGGTTCAACAATAATCCTAAAAGTAGAGGGAGTGTGCGATGGTGATCTTATCAACCTTGGAATGGCTTCCAACACACATCATCACCTCGCCCTCAACTAGTCTCTATTCATTGTAACTCCCATTTCAAGTTACTAATCATAGCAACTGAACCAATATCAAATACCCAGGGGCTACTATGAACACTATTAAAGTACACATCAATAACATGTATATCATATATACTTTTGTTCACTTTGCCATCCTTCTTATCCGCCAAGTATTTGGGGCAGTTCCGCTTCCAGTGACCATTTCCTTTGTAGTAGAAGCACTTAGTTTCAGGCTTGGGTCTAGTTTTGGGCTTCTTCATGGGAGTGGAAACTTGCTTGCCATTCTTCTTGAAGTTCCCTTTCTTTCCCTTGCCCTTTTAGTTGAAACTAGTGGTCTTATCAACCATCAACACTTGATGTTTTTCTTGATTTCTACCTTCGCCGATTTCAGCATATCGAAGAGCTCGGGGAATCGTTTTCGTCATCCCTTGCATATTATAGTTCATCACAATGTTCCAGTAACTTAGTGATAGTGACTAGAGAACTCTGTCAATCACCATCTTATCTGGAAGATTAACTCCCACTTGATTCAAGTGATTGTAGTACTCAGACATTCTGAGCACATGCTCACTAGTTGAGCTATTCTCCTCCATTTTGTAGGCAAAATACTTGTCAGAGGTCTCATACCTCTTGACTCGACCATGAGTCTGAAATACCAATTTCAGCTCTTGGAACATCTTGTATGCTCCGTGGCATTCAAAACATTTTTGAAGTCCCGGTTCTAAGCCGTAAAGCATGGTGCACTAAACTATCAAGTAGTCATCATACTGAGTTTTGTCAAACGTTCATAACGTCTACATCTGCTCCTGCAATAGGTCCGTCACCTAGCGGTGCATGAAGGACATAATACTTCTGTGCACCAATGCGGATAATCCTTAGATCACGGAGCTAGTCCACATCATTGCTACTAACATTTTTCAACTTATTTTTCTCTAGGAACATATCATAAATAAAACGGGGAAGCTATACACGAGCAATTGATCTACAACATAGATATGCAAATTCTATAAGGACTAAGTTCATGATAAATTTAAGTTCAATTAATCATATTACTTAAGACTCCCACTTAGACAGACATCTCTCTAATCATCTAAGTGATCACGTGATCCATATCAACTAAACCATGTTCGATCATCACGTGAGATGGAGTAGCTTTCAATGGTGAACATCACTATGTTGATCATATCTACTATATGATTCACGTTCAACCTTTTGGTCTCAGTGTTCAGAGGCCATATCTGCATATGCTAGGCTTGTCAAGTTTAACCCGAGTATTTTGCGTTGCAAAACTGGCTTGCACCCGTTGTATGTGAACGTAGAGCTTATCACACCTGATCATCACATGGTGTCTCGGCATGACAAACTGTCGCAACGGTGCATACTCGGGGAGAACACTTATACCTTGAAATTTTAGTAAGGGATCATCTCATAATGTTACCGTCGTACTAAGCAAAATAGGATGCATAAAAGATAAACATCGCATGCAATCAAAATATGTGACATGATATGGCCATTATCATCTAGTGCCTTTGATCTCCATCTCGAAAGTACCGTCATGATCTCCATCGTCATCGGCATGACACCATGATCTCCATCATCTTGATCTTTATCAACGTGTGGTCACATAGTCGTCTCGTCAACTATTGCTATCGCATAGCGATAAAGTAAAGCAATTATATGGCGCTTGCATCTTATGCAATAAAGAGACAACCATAAGGCTTCTGCCAGTTGCCGATAACTTTAACAAAACATGATCTTCTCATACAACAATTTATATCTCATCACATCTTGACCATATCACATCACAACATGCCCTGCAAAACAAGTTAGATGTCCTCTACTTTGTTGTTGCAAATTTTACGTGGCTGCACGGGCTTAGCAAGAACCGTTCTTATCTATGCATCAAAAACCACAACACGGTATAGTGATTGCTTTTTGATCTTCAGAAAGAACCTTGTTCATTGAATCCGATTCAACTAAAGTTGGAGAAACCGACACCCGCCACCACCTGTGTGCAAAGCACGTCGGTAGAACCAGTCTCATGAACACGGTCATGTAATGTCGGTCCGGGCCGCTTCATCCAACAGTACTACCGAATCAAGAAACAAATAGTGATGGCAAGCAATATGTATATACCCACGCCCATAACTCCTTTGTGTTCTACTCGTGCATATAACATCTATGCATAGACCTGGCTCTGATGCCACTGTTGGGGAACATAGTATTTCAAAAAAATTCCTATGATCATGCAAGATCTATCTAGGAGAAGCATAGCAACGAGCGGGGAGAGTGTGTCCATGTACCCTCGTAGACCAAAAGCGGAAGCGTTTAGTAACGCGGTTGATTTAGTCGAACATATTCACGATCCAACCGATCCAAGTACCAAACGTACGACACCTTCGTGTTCTGCATAGGTTCAACACGATGATGTCCCTTGAGCTCTTGATCCAGTTGAGGATGAGGGGGAGTTCCTTTAGCACGACGGCGTCGAGACGGTGATGATGAGGTTACCGGCGCAGGGCTTCGCCTAAGCACTACGACGATATGACTGAGGTGTGTATCTGTGGAGGAGGGCACCGCACACGGCTAAGAGAAGACTTGGTGTGCCTTTGGGGTGCCCCCTCCCACGTATATAAAGGAGGGGGGAAGAGGAGGCCGGCCGTAGAGGGGGCGCGCCAAAGGGGGGAGTCCTACTTGGACTCTCGGTCCAAGTAGGATTCGAACCCCCCTTTCCTATTCCAACTAGGAGAAGAAGGGAAGGAGGAAGAGGGGAGAAGGAAGGAGGGGGGCACCGCCCCCTCCTAGTCCAATCCGGACCAGCCCATGGGGGGCGCACGACCTCCCCTGGCGGCCCTTCTCTCCTTTCCACTAAGGCCTGTCGGCGTCCTGGGAACGGGGGTCCCCAGACTTGCCTGCTTGCGTCCCATGGCGTGGCTCCACCAACAGCCCTGTACGGCTCATCATCACCAGCAAACACTCAAGACCCTCGCAAGGCGGACGACACAAAACCTCCTCGGGGGCTACCCCACCAGGCTGGCTCGCGAGGGGCGGAGATACCAAGGCAAGGGACACCTCGCGAGGTTTGTGTGACGCAAGCCATGACGAGCCAGGCGGGCGCCAGCGCACGGAGTGTCCTCATTTCCTCTTTGGTGCTAAAGAGGCAAGCACAGGCGAGGAGTCCCGAGGCGCCAGGCAAAGGTTTCCATATCGGTGCAACAAGACCAAGACCAGCAGGACAGCGGGACGGAGGTTACCGTGGAGCCCAAGACGACGTCACCACCAGAGCCTTTGGCAGGCGAAGATCATCTTTTGTCAGGATAGCTTGTACTAGCTGTCCCCCTTCAAATTGGCCGTTGTGGGATCCCTTCCCGCTCAATATTTGGGAAGAGGACCAGGGCCCCTATAAATAGGACTAACCACCACCATAGAGAGGGATCAGCTCATCTAGGGAGAGACCATCGATAACCACACAAGTTCACCAAGCACAAGAACACTTCTCCTCAAGAGGCTGTTCTTCCCTTGTAACTGTTCATCCTCAGCCCAAGAGGCAATCCACCACACAAAACTGGAGTAGAGTATTACACCACATCAGTGCCCCGAACCAGTATAAACTCTTGTGTCCCTTGTTCTTTGGGTTCGTCAAGTTAAGCCATGAGATCATGGTGTGCGTGAGCTAGAGAGGGGGAGAGACCTTCGTGCGCACCCCAGTGTTCATACCTCAAGGGTTTTGCCGGAGCCCGAAATCTGACATTTGGCACGCCAGGTAGGGGTGCGTCGGAGCTTCTCTTCCGCCAGTTGATCCACTGACACTCTGTGGTTCTGATGTCTGGCGACCCGAGGACCAACGCCGACCGCTGGGCAGCTTGGCCGGCCCGGGCGGCGCCATCCACCCAAGAAGACCTCAACCCTGCGCCCCAGGCGGCGCGCGCATCACCAAATGCTGCAGGGCGTGCGCGGCGCGGTCAAACGCCATCCACCCTTTCTCCAGGACAAGCGCGGGCAGCCGCAAGGGCCTCATGCCATGCTGCGACCATGGTGCCGCACACCCGACGGGAATAAGCAAACACGAGGGCCGCGCTCACGGTGGCTCGGGAGCTGGTGCGATGCTAGCTGATGGAAAGCGGACGGGATGCATTGCTGGAGCGCGTCACCGAGCTACTGGACGCCGCGGCCTCGGGAGAACCGCCCTTCTGCTCCCTGCTAACGCCTCAGGCCACGACCAGATCGCATGGCGGGCCTCGCCACGCCCGTGTGCCCCCAGGTGCGCTAGAGGGCTTCATCGACACCGGTGCGACCGACAGCACCAGACGCCCAATTGCACCCGCGCCAGCTCTGATGGGCGTGGGGACGAGCGTTGCCACCCACAGCCCCAGCAGAGTGCCTCCCTACCATCCTCAGGGCGGCGTGCTGGGCCAGGCAACATGGAGCGTGGGGCACTTCGGCGAGGTCTTCGGGGCGACGGCCTCGGAGGCCTACGTGCCCCGCATGATGGTCCAGGAGTATGCGCTGGAAGACGACCCTGGCTCGTTCCTCGAGCCAGGCTGGGAGGAGGAGGCGCTGGAAGCTGAGGCCTTCTAGGAACCCTCCGGGAGCTTCGCCAACCATGCCGGTGACAACGGCTACAGGGTACCATTAATCTCTCAGGAGCAAGCTTACGCTAACCATGTGTTGTAGGAGGATCAGGTCACAATGGCGGGCGGCAGCCCCAACTCAACGGCCTCCCTTCCACTAGGAGGAGTGCACTGGGCTGCAGGGGAGGGGTCGGGAGCAAGGTCCCTCCCCACATCGCGTGGAGCAGGGTGTCCCCCGGAGGTAGGCCCTCTGTTGGGAAGGTGCCGGTGAGCCTTCCCCCGGCAGAGGACCCGTGGTCGCCGAGGGCGCCGCTGGCGTCCCCGTTGCCCCTTGGCTTCATCCTGGCTTCCGGACGCACCAATGGTGGTCGAGGGTGGCGCAAGGTGGCCTCCTCATCAGGCGATATGAAGTAAGGCTCGCGCCTGTGAAGATCTCCGCTTGTGACACTCTCACGTAATAATGAGTGGTGCTGTACACGCCCCGGAGTCTCAGGAGTGCCGCCCTCGGGCCTCGGGGGCTCCCTCCCACGTCCTAGTGGCAGCACTTAGCTCCGCGCTGGTGAGAAGACAAGAAGACTAGACTAGGCGCCGGATGCGGCCAATTGCTTTTAATCTCCTTCCTGTAGCCCTGTTTTCCGGCTTTGGATTTAAATTTGAAGTTGAATTTTCATTAGTATGCGCCGGGGGGTGTCTTTTCTTGTTCGTACGATTTCTTGCAATCTGGTTCCTTGCCCTGATTCGGAGTTCGCACTGGCTGCCTCCCCCTCGCGAGCTCCTCGTGAGCGGGGGTTGGGCGCGGCGCACGCGTGCTGCGCGCACGTCCTTTCATGGCCGGCGCTTGCTTCTCGCGAGGCCCTCTCGGACGGATCGGTAGGCCCCTCAGAAGCTCACGACCTCATGAGCGGTTGGGAACCGACCCTGACTAAGGTAAAACTGCAGCAGTAAGCTCGCGTCGGGACTCGAGGGATCATAAAAACACATCTTCAGCTTGGCCTAAGGAATATAGGCAGTAATCTGTTTACATGAGGGGATGCCCCTCCCAAAATTCTCTTACAACTTTCAGGGTCGTGCCCGAGTTTTCACATGCAGGGTCAACGGCAAGGAAGCTGTGACGCCCGGATAATTAAGCCATAATAATCTCTGCTAACAATGCCTCGTCACCACAATTACCGTTGTTAATCTCGTGATGATTCAATCCCGTTCGGATTCAAAATTCAAATTCAAGTTAAACAATAAAAGTTTCCAAATGTTAAAACCAAAATGTTCTGGATGTGATAAATAATGCGTAAGTAATATTGGTGGAGAAACAACTTTTCTGTAAAACATTTGATTACCCTAGACTAATTAAAAAAATAGTGGCTAAAATAATAATTTAATTGCTTTTGAAATTATGAAAGTATTAAACTAATTATATTTTTACTACAAACTAGGTTTGGCAATGGCCTATATTGTTGATACTAATTTAGGTGCTAACTTGGTATTTCATAAAACTAAAATAAAAGAAACTATAAAAGAAACAGAACAGAATAAAAAAAGACAAACAGAAAAGGAAAAGAAACTCCCCTCGGCCCCTTGGCCCAGCCAGGCCGGCCCACGCCACTGGCTTACTTAGGCCTCCCCCACTTCCCCCTAACCCTAACCGGTCGCCCCACTTCCCTGGAAAAAAATTATATGAGACCTGGTCTCATAGAATTTTTTTCCCACTTCCCTCCCCACGATTTCCTCCCCCTCGCCTCTACCCCCGCCCCCGCTCTGGACCGGGGCGCGTCCCCGGCGCCACCACGCTGCCGTCGCCCTGGACCTCGGAGCCTCGTCCTCAACCGCCCATCGCCAGACCGTGCCTCCTCGCCCTCGACGCGGTACATCGAGCCGCTGCCCGAAGCCGCTCAGCGCCCCGCTGCCTTCGTCACCGACGACCACCTCGCCGGACGCCCTCGTTGCCTCCTCCCCTGCGTCGCCTCGTCCCCGTCCCCCATCTCGAGCTACTGCCACTCCCCTACACCGTGCTGTGAGGCCCCGGCCTCTCCCTCTTTCCCTGTCCCCGTCGTGATTCGATTCCGGCCGTCGCCTGACCTCGACGCACCGCCCAACCCCGGCCACCCCGTGCCTGCGACCACCGCCACTCGAGGTGCGCTGTCGCGTGCATTCGAATGCACCCGGCCCTGCGACGAATCGTACCCCGCAGCCCCTCCTTCAGGCTCGCCCGAGCCATGGCGTCCGCCCGCTCGTCGCCGGCGACGTTGTGGTCCTCCGTCCGAGCCGCCTACAACCTGCATCCCGCTGGCCGCCTCTGTCTGACCCCCGCACGCGCGTATGCTGCTGCACTGCTGCCGCGCCCGCTCGCCTCTGGCCTCACCTTGCCTTGCCTCCAGCCGGCGCTTGGCCGCACCCCCGCGCCGCTCATGCAAAGCCCTGGAGCGCCCGACCTCTGCTTCTGCTCTCTGGCCGCGTGGCCGCCGTCTCTCCCCGCGTTGGCCACCGCTTTCCCTCGCCCGACAGCGCCCTCGCCGTGGCCTCGTTCCTGGCCGGCACCCCCCTGTCGTCCTAGGCAAGCGTCCAAACGGGTTGGGCATCAGCGCCCGCTAGCACCCGCCCCGCAGTGGCCCAGACTAGGGGGCCCCACCCCTGAGAACGAAACGTTAAAAAAATATGATAAAAAAGTAATAAATAAATAAAAATATTAATTAATTAAATAAATAATTAAAGAATTAATTAACTTAATTAATTTTGATTAATTAAACTAATCAATTAACTAACTAATTAAACTGTTAATTAATTAATTAATTAATTAATGACAGTGGGTCCACCCCCCTAATTAATCTCGATTAGGATAATTAATGTGTTTAATTAAAATGGGTCATTGACAGGTGGGGCCCACCTGTCAGGTTGACCAGGTCAACTGCCGACGTCATGCTGACGTCAGCAAACACTATTCTGGATAATGTTGATTTAAATAATTAAATAAATCCTAAAAATGATTTAAATCTTTTAAAAATTAATATAAAATAAACCATAGATCGGATGGAAAAACTTTGTACATGAAAGTTGCTCAGAACGACGAGACGAACTCGGATACGCAGCCCGTTCATCTGCCATGCATCCCTAGCACAGCAAACACATAACTTTCCCCCTCCGATTCATTAGTCCGAAAACGCGAAACACCGGGGACACTTTCCCGGTTGTTTTCCCCCTTCACCGGTATCACCTCATACCACGTTAGGTTACCCCTAGCGCTGCGTATTGCCATGTTATGCTTTGTGTTGCTTTGATTGCTCTATTATTTATTTTGTTCCCCCTCCGTTACTTCTTTCCGGTAGACCCCGAGACCGCCGGTGCCCCCAGTTCGACTACGGTGTTGAAGACCCCTCTCTCTTGCCAGAGCAACCAGACAAGCCCCCCTTGATCACCAGATACCGCCTACTCTCTTTCTAGTGCTTGCATTAGAGTAGTGTAGCATGTTACTACTTTCCGTTAATCCTATTCTGATGCATAACTTGTCATTGTTGCTACAACTGTTGATACCTTACGTGCAATCCTAAATGCTTATTATAGGATGCTAGTTTATCATCAGTGGCTCTACATTCTTGTCTGTCTGCCATGCTATACTATCAGGCCATGATCACTCGGGAGGTGATCACGGGCATATACTTATATACATATTATATGATACTTGTGGTGACTAAAGTCCGGTCGGCTCGTTGAGTACCCGCAAGTGATTCCGGTGTGGGGGCTGAAGGGGCAGGTGGCTCCATCCAGGTAGTGGTGGGCCAGAGGTCCCGACGGCCCCCGACTGTTACTTGTGGCGGAGCGATAGGGCAGGTTGAGGCCACCTAGGAGAGAGGTGGGCCTGGCCTTGGTCGGCGTTCGCGGTTACTTCTAAATAACACGCTTAAAGAGATCTAGGTATTTGATCTGAGTCTGGCTACTGGCCTATACGCACTAACCAACTACGCGGGAACAGTTATGGGCACTCGATATCGTGGTATCAGCCGAAGCCTTCTTGGCGTCAGCGACTGAGCGGCGCGCGCCGGGTTGGACTGGAACGCCTGCTCTTGTATAAGGGAGGCTAGGTCTGCTCACCGGCCGCGTTCGCAACATGCAGGTGTGCAATGGGCGATGGGCCCAGACCCCTGCGCCATAGGATTTAGACCGGCGTGCTGACCTCTCTGTTGTGCCTAGGTAGGGATGCGACATGTTGATCTTCCGAGGCCGGGCATGACCTAGGAAAGTGTGTCCGGCCAAAGGGGATCGAGCATGTTGGGAAATGTGGTGCACCCTTGCAGGGAAGTTTATCTATTCGAATAGCCGTGTCCCTCGGTAAAAGGACGACCCGGAGTTGTACCTTGACCTTATGACAACTAGAACCAGATACTTAATAAAATACACCCTTCCAAGTGCCAGATACAACCCGGTGATCGCTCTCTCACAGGGCGACGAGGGGAGGATCGCCGGGTTGGATTATGCTATGCGATGATACTTGGTTAACTTACCGTCTACTCTCTTCTTCTGCTTCAAGATGGAGGTTACCAGAAGCGTAGTCTTCGATAGGACCAGCTATCCCCCTCTTATTCTGGCTTTCTGCATTTCAGTCCACATATGTTACCCCTTTTCCATTTGATACCAACGCATACATATGTAGTGTAGTTCCTTGCTTGCGAGTACTTTGGATGAGTACTCACGGTTGCTTTGCTCCCCCCTTTCCCCTTTCTATACCCGATTGCTGCGACCAGACGATGGAGCCCAGGAGCTAGACGCCATCGTTGATGACGACTCCTACTACTCTAGAGGTGCCTACTACTACGTGCAGCCCGCTGACGACGACCTGGAGTAGTTTAGGAGGATCCCAGGCAGGAGGCCTGCGCCTCTTTCGATATGTATCCCAGTTTGTGCTAGCCTTCTTAAGGCAAACTTGTTTAACTTATGTCTGTACTCAGATATTGTTTCTTCTGCTGACTCATCTATGATCGAGCTCTTGTATTCGAGCCCTCCAGGCCCCTGGCTTGTAATATGATGCTTGTATGACTTATTTTTATTTGTAGAGTTGTGTTGTGATATCTTCCCATGAGTCCTTGATCTTGATCGTACATGTTTGCGTGTATGATTAGTGTACGGTCAAATCGGGGGCATCACAGAAGCACGGGCTTAATTGGACATGTCGCTCACCGCGTCCTCTGGGTCGCCCTCAGACGCGTCGCTAGCATCACCGTCACCATCGCTGGCATCGCCATTGCCGGCATCACCATCACCATTGTCGGCGCCGCCCACACCATCATCGACTACGTCACCTTCATACACTGTGACCACCATGGCGTCATCCTCGGAGGTGAAGGCCCTGACTAGAGCATCCACATTGTCTTCTACCCAGCGCGCCAAGTCGCCCCGGATGGCCTCATGCACAGGGGCAATGGCGGAGTCAAAGTCAAAGTTGGGGTAGGTGTTCTGGAGATGGCTGAAGACGCGGGAGAACGCGCGCCTGAGAAGGCCATGGCTCCTCTCTTCAACAAGCAAGCGAGCCCTCTTGGATCGACTCTCCAGGTGTGTTACCACATCGGTGAATAAGAGGAGGTGGCTGGCGTAGTTGTTCGAGTGGGGATGAGGGGCATCTTCGTCGTAGATGGTGCCCAGCACCACGTTGGCTCTGACCATGAGGCTTTGGGCATGGGGGCGTGCTCGTGCTCCAGCGTCCGCCGCCGGAGCGCTTCCTCCCTGTTCTGCTGCGCGGAGGACTCGGCGCTGGAGACCCGCTGTTGAAGAGAAAGCCGCTCGGCGCGGGTAGATGCCAGCTCAGCTTGCAATGAGGTCAGGGCGACTGCGGCGGCTTCCTCGCGCTGTCTCGCCTCAGCCAATCCTGACTTAAGGGCAGTAGTCCTGCTCACTACTTCGGCTTCCACGACCTTTAGCTTTAAGTCGTACCCGCCCTCAAGATCCGCGTGAGCCTCAGCCACCCGATGATCGACCTCCTCATGGGCCTTGGCCTCGTGCACACCGACAACATCCTCCGCTTGGGCGACTTGGCGCTCCCTCGTCTCCAACCGCTCAAGCTCAAGGTTGTGCTCCATGGCTTCCAGCGCGAGCGCTTCCTCGCGCCTCAGGATCTCTTCCTCCTCGGCAGGCATCCCCTTCATCGATGCTAGGGCGGCCTTGCGCGCCTCCACTTGCTGCTCCAGGGAGGCACTCTAGGCTTGGAGCTCCCACGCGCGTTTCTCTGTGATCTCGCGGCGACGATCAGCTTCCCGTGCTTCTTCCAAGGCTCGGGCGCAAGCCTCATGCGAGGTCGCAAGAGACGCCTCGGCCTTCGTGTTATCAAGCTCGCGCTGGTGGCGCCCGAGGTTGATGGCCACCTTCAGTTTATGCCGCTCCTCCATCAGCCGAAGACCCTCGGCCTCGAGGCGTGCGTCTACATCCGCGAGCTCTTTGCCAAGCTGGCTTATCGCGCCCATCGCCTCCCGGAAGAGCTCATGGTGGACTACACTTCGTTCGTGCGCAAACCTGAGCGCACGGCCGATTCCGTCCTCCATAGCGGGGGCCGCCGCCGGGATCTGAAGCGGCTCGCTCCCTTTCCGCAGGTGGCTGGGGGCTGGCGCCCCCCGGTCGCCGACTGGGCTTCGACAGGAGCCCGATTGGGTTGGGGCTTGCCACTCGAAGAAGGAACCAAGACCGAAGCCATCCAACCGCCGTCTACAACCAGAGGAGGAGCCCTTGGCACGCTCGTCGCACCCCCGACGAGGCCACGAAGAAGAGGCGGCAGGAGCGCAGGCTTGAGTCGCCAAGCTAGCGTGCCTGCCTCTCCGGCCGGCCTCACGCCGGGGGCAGCATGCTGGCTTGGGATGCTCAAGGCCAGCGGGAGATTCGAGGCTGGAGGAGGTTGCTTCCCGGGAGGCTTCACGGCCTTGGCAGAAGGGATCCTGAAGAGCCACCGTCAGAAAGGGAAGTAACACTCGAGGAATTACAAAGATAAGGTACTTACTCATCTATGGCGATGTACTTCCTCTGTTTCGACGACCGGAAGACGCCACTGCTACGGCTTGGGGGCCCCTTCCTTTTGCGGACCGCATCAAAGTCTACATGGAGCCGGCCGAAACGTTGGACGTGGCGACCAGTGATACGTCTCCAACGTTTCTATAATTTTTGATTGTTCCATGCTATTATATATTCTATTTTGGATGTTTAATGGGCTTATTTATACACCTTTTATATTATTTTTGGGATTAGCCTATTAACCGGAGGCCCAACCCAAATTGTTTTTTTTTTCCTATTTCAGTGTTTCACAGAAAAAGAATATCAAACGGAGTCCAAACGGAATGAAACCTTCGGGAGCGTGGTTTTTGGAACAAACGTGATCCATAGGACTTGGAGTGGACGTCAAGCAATCAACAAGGAGGCCACGAGGCAGGGGGCGCGCCTACCCCCTAGGTGCGCCCTCCACCCTCGTGGGCCCCTCGTGGCTCCACCGACCTACTTCTTCCTCCTATATATACCTACGTACCCCCAAACCATCGAGGAGCACCACGAAAACCTAATTCCACCACCGCAACCTTCTGTACCCATGAGATCCCATCTTGGGGCCTTTTCCGGCGCTCCGCCCGAGGGGGCATTGATCACGGGGGGCTTCTACATCAACACCATAGCCTCTCTGATGATGTGTGAGTAGTTTAACTCAGACCTTCAGGTCCATCGTTATTAGCTAGATGGATTCTTCTCTCTCTTTGGATCTCAATACAAAGTTCTCCTTGATTCTCTTGGAGATCTATTCGATGTAATCTTCTTTTGTGGTGTGTTTGTTGAGATCCGGTGAATTGTGGGTTTATGATCAAGATTATCTATGAACAATATTTGAATCTTCTCTGAATTCTTCTTTGTATGATTGGTTATCTTTGCAAGTCTCTTCGAATTATCAGTTTGGTTTGGCCTACTAGATTGATCTTTCTTGCAATGGGAGAAGTGCTTAGCTTTGGGTTCAATCTTCCGGTGCTCGATCCCAGTGACAATAGGGGAAATGACACGTACTGTATCGTTGCCATCGAGAATAAAAAGATGAGGTTTATATCATATTGCCTGAGTTTATCCCTCTACATCATGTCATCTTGCTTAAAGCGTTATTCCGTTCTTATGAACTTAATACTCTAGATGCATGCTGGATAGCGGTCGATGTGTGGAGTAATAGTAGTAGATGCAGGCAGGACTCGGTCTACTTGTCACGGACGTGATGCCTATATACATGATCATACCTATATATTCTCATAACTATGCTCAATTCTATCAATTGCTCGATAGTAATTTGTTTACACACCGTAATACTTATGCTATCTTGAGAGAAGCCACTAGTGAAACCTATGCCCCCCCGCCGAGTCTATTTTCCATCATATTAATCTCCCGTCAACAAGCTATTTCTTGCACCATTTATTTTGCTTTCTTTACTTTTATTCTTTATCATAAAAATACCAAAAATATTATCTTATCTTCTCTATGAGATCTCACTTTTGCAAGTGTTCGTGAAGGGATTGACAACCCCTTTATCGCGTTGGTTGCAAGGTTCTTATTTGTTTGGGTAGGCGCAAGGGACTTGAGCGTGGCCTCCTACTGGATTGATACCTTGGTTCTAAAAAACTGAGGGAAATACTTACGCTACTTTGCTTCATCACCCTTTCCTCTTCAAGGGAAAACCAACGCAGTGCTCAAGAGGTAGCAAGAAGGATTTCTGGTGCCGTTGCCGGGGAGTCTACATACCAAGTACCCATCACAAACTCTTATCCCTTGCATTACATTATTTTCCATTTGCCTCTCGTTTTCCTCTCCCCCACTTCACCCTTGCCATTTTATTCGCCCTCTTTTCCATTTGCCTCTTTTTCGCTTGCTTCTTGTTTGCTCATGTGTTGGATTGCTTGATTGTCACGATGGCTCAAGACAATACTAAATTGTGTGACTTTACCAATACCAACAACAAAGATTTTCTTAGTACCCTGATTGCTCCTCTTACTGAAGCCGAATCTTGTGAAATTAATGCTGCTTTGCTGAATCTTGTCATGAAAGGTCAATTCGCCGGCCTTCCTAGTGAAGATGCCGCTACCCATCTAAATAGCTTTGTTGATTTGTGTGATATGCAAAAGAAGAAAGATGTGGATAATGATATTGTTAAATTGAAGCTATTTCCGTTTTCTCTTAGATATCGCGCTAAAACTTGGTTTTTGTCTTTGCCTAAAAATAGTGTTGATTCTTGGAATAAGTGCAAAGATGATTTTATCTCTAAGTATTTTCCTCCCACTAAGATCATCTCTCTTAGAAACGATATTATGAATTTTGAGCAGCTTGATCATGAACATGTTGCACAAGCATGGGAGAGGATGAAATTAATGATACGTAACTGCCCTACTCATGGTTTGAATTTGTGGATGATTATACAATTTTTTTTATGCCGGGTTGAATTTTGCTTCTAGAAATCTTTTAGATTCGGCCGCAGGAGGCACTTTTATGGAAATCACTTTAGGAGAAGCTACTAAACTCCTAGATAATATTATGGTTAATTATTCTCAATGGCACACTGAAAGATCTACTAGTAAAAAGGTTCATGCGATTGAAGAAATTAATGTTTTGAGTGGAAAGATGGACGGACTTATGAAATTGTTTGCTAATAAGAGTGTTCCTTCTGATCCTAATGATATGCCTTTGTCTACTTTGATTGAGAATAATAATGAATCTGTGGATGTGAATTTTGTTGGTAGGAATAATTTTGGTAACAATGCGTGTAGAGGAAACTTTAATCCTAGGCCATTCCCTAATAATTCCTCTAATAATTATGTTAATTCCTGCAACAACTCTTATGGAAATTTTAATAAGATGCCCTCTGATTTTGAGACTAGTGTTAAATAATTTATGATTCCTCAAAAGAATTTCAGTGCTTTGCTTGAAGAAAAATTACCTAAGATTGATGAATTGGCTAGGAACATGGATAGAATTTCTCTTGATGTTGATTCTTTGAAACTTAGATCTATTCCACCTAAGCATGATATCAACGAGTCTCTCAAAGCCATGCGAATTTCCATTGATGAGTGCAAGGAAAGAACCACTAGGATGCGTGTTAAGAAAGACTGCTTTGTTAAGGCGTGTTCTTCTATTTTTTTATGAGAATAAAGATGAAGATCTAAAAGTTATTAATGTGTCCCCTATTAAATCTTTGTTTTGCAATATGAATCTTGATAATGATGGGACTGGAGATGATTCAACTTTAGTAGAAGGTGTCCCAAAAATTCGGAGTTTTTAGATCTTGATGCTAAAATTGTTAAAAGTGGGATTGAAGAGGTTAAAACTTTAGATAGCAATGAAACCACTATATTGGATTTCAAGGAATTTAATTATGATAATTGCTCTTTGATAGATTATATTTCCTTGTTGCAATCCGTGCTAAATTCTCCTCATGCTTATAGTCAAAATAAAGCTTTTACTAAACATATCGTTGATGCTTTGATGCAATCTTATGAAGAAAAAACTTGAGTTGGAAGTTTCTATACCTAGAAAACTTTATGATGAATGGGAACCTACAATTAAAATTAAAGATCATGAATGCTATGCTTTGTGTGATTTGGGTGCTAGTGTTTCCACGATCCCAAAAACTTTGTGTGATTTGCTAGGTTTCCGTGAATTTGATGATTGTTCTTTAAACTTGCACCTTGCGGATTCCACCATCAAGAAAACTATGGGAAGAATTAATGATGTTCTTATTGTTGCAAATAGGAATTATGTGCCCGTAGATTTCATTGCTCTTGATATACATTGCTGAAGGAAATATGCCCTAGAGGCAATAATAAAGTTATTATTTATTTCCTCATTTCATGATAAATGTTTATTATTCATGCTAGAATTGTATTAACCGGAAACATGATACATGTGTGAATACATAGACAAACATATAGTCACTAGTATGCCTCTACTTGACTAGCTCATTAATCAAAGATGGTTATGTTTCCTAACCATTGACATGTGTTGTCATTTGATTAATGGGATCACATCATTAGGAGAATGAGGTGATTGACATGACCCATCCCGTTAGCTTAGCACTTGATCGTTTAGTATTCTGCTATTGCTTCCTTCATGACTTATACATGTTCCTGTAACTATGAGAATTGTGTAACTCCCGTTTACCGGAGGAACACTTTGGGTACTACCAAACGTCACAACGTAACTGGGTGATTATAAAGGAGTACTACAGGTGTCTCCGAAGGTACATGTTGAGTTAGCATAATTCGAGATTAGGTTTTGTCACTCCGATTGTCGGAGAGGTATCTCTGGGCCCTCTCGGCAATGCTCATCACCTAAGCCTTGCAAGCATGTAACTAATGAGTTAGTTATAAGATGAAGTATTACAGAACGAGTAAAGAGACTTGTCGATAACGAGATTGAACTAGGTATTGGATACCGACGATCGAATCTCGGACAAGTAACATACCGATGACAAAGGGAACAACGTATGTTGTTATGCGGTTTGACCGATAAAGATCTTCGTAGAATATGTAGGAACCAATATGGGCATCCAGGTCCCGCTATTGGTTATTGACCAGAGATGTGTCTCAGTCATGTCTACATCGTTCTCGAACCGTAGGGTCCGCACGCTTAAGGTTTCGATGACAGTTATATTATGAGTTTATGTATTTTGATGTACCGAAGGTTGTTCGGAGTCCCGGATATGATTACGGACATGACGAGGAGTCTCGAAATGGTCGAGACATAAAGATTGATATATTGGACGGATATATTTGGACACCGGAAAGGTTCCGGAGAAGTTTGGAGCCCCGGGAGGTTACCGGAACCCCCCGGGAGGTATATGGGCCTTATTGGGCCCATGTAGGAGGAAGAGAGAAGGAGCAAGGGAGGGGGGCGCGCCCCCCCAAGCCCAATCCGAATTGGGGAGGGGGGCCGGCCCCCCCTTTCCTTTCTCCTTCCCCCTCTTCCTATTACTACTACTAGTACTACTTCCTAATACTAGTACTCTTTCCTTCCCCCTCCAAATAAGATAAGGAAAAGAGAGGGAAACCTACTTGGAGTAGGTTTCCCCCTCCTCATGGCGCGCCCCCCTAGGGCCGGCCACCTCCTCCCTCCCTCCTTTATATACGGGGGTAGGGGGCACCCTAGAACACACAAGTTGATCATTGATCGTTCCTTAGCCGTGTGCGGTGCCCCCCTCCACGATATTACACCTCGGTCATATTGTAGCGGTGCTTAGGCGAAGCCCTGCAACAGGAGAACATCAAGATCGTCACCACGCCGTCGTGCTGACGGAACTCCCCCTCGGCGCCTCTGCTGGATCGGAGATCGAGGGTGCGTCATCGAGCTGTACGCGTGTCAAGAACTCGGAGGTGCCGGAGTAACGGTACTTGGATCGGTTGAACCGGAGGACGTACGACTACTTCCTCTACGTTGCGTCAACGCTTCCGCTTCGGTCTACGAGGGTACGTAGACAACACTCTCCCCTCGTTGCTATATCATCACCATGATCTTGCGTGTGCGTAGGAATTTTTTTGAAATTACTACGTTCCCCAACAGTGGCATCCGAGCCTAGGTTTTATGCGTTGATGTTATATGCACGAGTAGAACACAAGTGAGTTGTGGACGATATAAGTCATACTGCCTACCAGCATGTCATACTTTGGTTCAGCGGTATTGTGAGATGAAGCGGCCCGGACCGACATTACGCGTACGCTTACGCGAGACTGGTTTCACCGTTACGAGCACTCGTGCTTAAAGGTGGCTGGCGGGTGTCTGTCTCTCTCACTTTAGTTGAACCGAGTGTGGCTACGCCCGGTCCTTGTGAAGGTTAAAACGGAGTCTATTTGACAAACTATCGTTGTGGTTTTGATGCGTAGGTGAGATTGGTTCTTGCTTAAGCCCGTAGCAGCCACGTAAAATTTGCAACAACAAAGTAGAGGACGTCTAACTTGTTTTTGCAGGGCATGTTGTGATGTGATATGGCCAAGACATGATGCTATATTTTATTGTATGAGATGATCATGTTTTGTAACCGAAGTTATCGGCAACTGGCAGGAGCCATATGGTTGTCGCTTTATTGTATGAAATGCAAACGCCCTGTAATTGCTTTACTTTATCACTAAGCGGTAGCGATAGTCGTAGAAGCAATAGATGGCGTAACGACAACGATGCTACGATGGAGATCAAGGTGTCGCGCCGGTGACGATGGTGATCACGACGGTGCTTCGAAGATGGAGATCACAAGCACAAGATGATGATGGCCATATCATATCACTTATATTGATTGCATGTGATGTTTATCCTTTATGCATCTTATCTTGCTTTGATTGACGGTAGCATTTTAAGATGATCTCTCACTAATTATCAAGAAGTGTTCTCCCTGAGTATGCACCGTTGCGAAAGTTCTTCGTGCTGAGACACCACGTGATGATCGGGTGTGATAGGCTCTACGTTCAAATACAACGGGTGCAAAACAGTTGCACACGCGGAATACTCAGGTTATACTTGACGAGCCTAGCATATACAGATATGGCCTCGGAACACGGGGACCGAAAGGTCGAGCGTGAATCATATAGTAGATATGATCAACATAGAGATGTTCACCATTGAAACTACTCCATCTCACGTGATGATCGGACATGGTTTAGTTGATTTGGATCACGTAATCACTTAGATGACTAGAGAGATGTCTGTCTAAGTGGGAGTTCTTTAGTAATATGATTAATTGAACTTAAATTTATCATGAACTTAGTACCTGATAGTATTTTGCTTGTCTATGTTTGTATGTAGATAGATGGCTCGTGCTATTGTTCCGTTGAATTTTAATGCGTTCCTTGAGAAAGCAAAGTTGAAAGATGATGGTAGCAATTACACGGACTGGGTCCGTAACCTGAGGATTATCCTCATTGCTGCACAGAAGAGTTACGTCCTGGAAGCACCGCTGGGTGCCAGGCCTGCTGCTGATGCAACTGACGACGTTAAGAACGTCTGGCAGAGCAAAGCTGATGACTACTCTATAGTTCAGTGTGCCATGCTTTACGGCTTAGAACCGGGTCTTCAACGACGTTTTGAACGTCATGGGGCATATGAGATGTTCCAGGAGTTGAAGTTAATATTTCAAGCAAATGCCCGGATTGAGAGATATGAAGTCTCCAATAAGTTCTACAGCTGCAAGATGGAGGAGAACAGTTCTGTCAGTGAGCATATACTCAAAATGTCTGGGTATAATAATCACTTGATTCAACTGGGAGTTAATCTTCCGGATGATAGCGTCATTGACAGAATTCTCCAATCACTGCCACCAAGCTACAAGAGCTTTGTGATGAACTATAATATGCAAGGGATGAACAAGACTATTCCCGAGCTCTTCGCGATGCTGAAAGCCGCGGAGGTAGAAATCAAAAAGGAGCATCAAGTGTTGATGGTCAACAAGACCACTGGTTTCAAGAAAAGGGGCAAAGGGAAGAAGAAGGGGAACTTCAAAAGGAACGGCAAACAAGTTGCTGCTCAAGTGAAGAAACCCAAGTCTGGACCTAAGCCTGAAACTGAGTGCTTCTACTGCAAGCAGACTGGACACTGGAAGCGGAACTGCCCCAAGTATTTGGCGGATAAGAAGGATGGCAAAGTGAACAAAGGTATATGTGATATACATGTTATTGATGTGTACCTTACTAATGCTCGCAGTAGCACCTGGGTATTTGATACTGGTTCTGTTGCTAACATTTGCAACTCGAAACAGGGACTACGGATTAAGCGAAGATTAGCTAAGGACGAGGTGACGATGCGCGTGGGAAATGGTTCCAAAGTCGATGTGATCGCGGTCGGCACGCTACCTCTACATCTACCATCGGGATTAGTTTTAGACCTGAATAATTGTTATTTGGTGCCTGCGTTGAGCATGAACATTATATCTGGATCTTGTTTGATGCGAGACGGTTATTCATTTAAATCAGAGAATAATGGTTGTTCTATTTATATGAGTAATATCTTTTATGGTCATGCACCCTTGAAGAGTGGTCTATTTTTATTAAATCTCGATAGTAGTGATACACATATTCATAATGTTGAAGCCAAAAGATGCAGAGTTGATAATGATAGTGCAACATATTTGTGGCACTGCCGTTTAGGTCATATCGGTGTAAAACGCATGAAGAAACTCCATACTGATGGACTTCTGGAATCACTTGATTATGAATCACTTGGTACTTGCGAACCGTGCCTCATGGGCAAGATGACCAAAACACCGTTCTCCGGATCTATGGAGAGAGCAACAGATTTGTTGGAAATCATACATACAGATGTATGTGGTCCGATGAATGTTGAGGCTCGTGGCGGATATCGTTATTTCCTCACCTTCACAGATGATTTGAGCAGATATGGGTATATCTACTTGATGAAGCACAAGTCTGAAACATTTGAAAAGTTCAAAGAATTTCAGAGTGAAGTAGAAAATCATCGTAACAAGAAAATAAAGTTTCTACGATCTGATCGTGGAGGAGAATATTTGAGTTACGAGTTTGGTTTACATTTGAAACAATGTGGAATAGTTTCGCAACTCACGCCACCTGGAACACCACAGCGAAATGGTGTGTCCGAACGTCGTAATCGTACTTTACTTGATATGGTGCGATCTATGATGTCTCTTACCGATTTACCGCTATCGTTTTGGGGTTATGCTTTAGAGACGGCCGCATTCACGTTAAATAGGGCACCATCAAAATCCGTTGAGACGACGCCTTATGAACTGTGGTTTGGCAAGAAACCAAAGTTGTCGTTTCTCAAAGTTTGGGGCTGCGATGCTTATGTGAAGAAACTTCAACCAGATAAGCTCGAACCCAAATCGGAGAAATGTGTCTTCATAGGATACCCAAAGGAGACAATTGGGTACACCTTCTATCACAGATCTGAAGGCAAGATTTTCGTTGCTAAAATCGGATCCTTTCTAGAGAAGGAGTTTCTCTCGAAAGAAGTGAGTGGGAGGAAAGTAGAACTTGATGAGATAACTGTATCTACTCCCTTATTGGAAAGTAGTTCATCACAAGAACCGGTTCCTGTGACAACTACACCAATTAGTGAGGAAGCTAATGATATTGATCATGAAACTTCAGATCAAGTTTCTACTGAACCTCGTAGGTCTACCAGAGTAAGATCCGCACCAGAGTGGTACGGAAATCCTATTCTGGAAGTCATGTTACTAGACCATGATGAACCTACGAACTATGAGGAAGCGATGATGAGCCCAGATTCCGCAAAATGGCTAGAGGCCATGAAATCTGAGATAGGATCCATGTATGAAAACAAAGTATGGACTTTGGTTGACTTGCCCGATGATCGGCAAGCCATTGAGAATAAATGGATCTTTAAGAAGAAGACTGACGCTGATGGTAATGTTACTGTCTACAAAGCTCGACTTGTTGCAAAAGGTTTTCGACAAGTTCAAGGGGTTGACTACGATGAGACTTTCTCACCCGTAGCGATGCTTAAGTCTGTCCGAATCATGTTGGCTATTGCTGCATTTCATGATTATGAAATTTGGCAAATGGATGTCAAGACTGCATTCTTGAATGGATTTCTAGAAGAAGAGTTGTATATGATGCAACCTGAAGGTTTTGTTGATCCAAAAAGTGCTGACAAAGTGTGCAAGCTCCAACGTTCCATTTATGGACTGGTGCAAGCATCTCGGAGTTGGAATAAACGTTTTGATAGTGTGATCAAAGCATATGGTTTTATACAGACTTTTGGAGAAGCCTGTATTTACAAGAAAGTGAGTGGGAGCTCTGTAGCATTTCTAGTTTTATATGTTGATGACATATTATTAATTGGAAATGATATAGAATTTCTGGATAGCATAAAGGGATACTTGAATAAAAGTTTTTCTATGAAAGACCTCGGTGAAGCTGCTTACATATTGGGCATCAAGATCTATAGAGATAGATCAAGACGCTTAATAGGACTTTCACAAAGTACATACCTTGACAAAATTTTGAAAAAGTTCAAAATGGATCAGGCAAAGAAAGGATTCTTGCCTGTGCTACAAGGTGTAAAGTTGAGTCAAACTCAATGCCCGACCACAGCAGAAGATAGAGAGAAAATGAAAGATGTTCCCTATGCTTCAGCCATAGGCTCTATCATGTATGCAATGCTGTGTACCAGACCTGACGTATGCTTAGCAATAAGCTTGGCAGGTAGGTACCAAAGTAATCCAGGAGTGGATCACTGGACAGCGGTCAAGAACATCCTGAAATACCTGAAAAGGACTAAGGATATGTTTCTCGTATATGGAGGTGACAAAGAGCTAGTCGTAAATGGTTACGTCGATGCAAGCTTTGACACTGATCCGGACGATTCTAAATCGCAGACCGGATACGTGTTTTTATTAAACGGTGGAGCTGTAAGTTGGTGCAGTTCTAAACAAAGCGTCGTGGCGGGATCTACATGTGAAGCGGAGTACATAGCTGCTTCTGAAGCAGCAAATGAAGGAGTCTGGATGAAGGAGTTCATTTCCGATCTAGGTGTCATACCTAGTGCATCGGGACCAATGAAGATCTTCTGTGACAATACTGGTGCAATTGCCTTGGCAAAGGAATCCAGATTTCACAAGAGGACCAAGCACATCAAGAGACGCTTCAATTCCATTCGGGACCAAGTCCAAGTGGGAGACATAGAGATTTGCAAGATACATACGGATCTGAATGTTGCAGACCCGTTGACTAAGCCTCTCTCACGAGCAAAACATGATCAGCACCAAGACTCCATGGGTGTTAGAATCATTACTATGTAATCTAGATTATTGACTCTAGTGCAAGTGGGAGACTGAAGGAAATATGCCCTAGAGGCAATAATAAAGTTATTATTTATTTCCTCATATCATGATAAATGTTTATTATTCATGCTAGAATTGTATTAACCGGAAACATGATACATGTGTGAATACATAGACAAACATATAGTCACTAGTATGCCTCTACTTGACTAGCTCATTAATCAAAGATGGTTATGTTTCCTAACCATTGACATGTGTTGTCATTTGATTAATGGGATCACATCATTAGGAGAATGAGGTGATTGACATGACCCATCCCGTTAGCTTAGCACTTGATCGTTTAGTATTCTGCTATTGCTTCCTTCATGACTTATACATGTTCCTGTAACTATGAGAATTGTGTAACTCCCGTTTACCGGAGGAACACTTTGGGTACTACCAAACGTCACAACGTAACTGGGTGATTATAAAGGAGTACTACAGGTGTCTCCGAAGGTACATGTTGAGTTAGCATAATTCGAGATTAGGTTTTGTCACTCCGATTGTCGGAGAGGTATCTCTGGGCCCTCTCGGCAATGCTCATCACCTAAGCCTTGCAAGCATGTAACTAATGAGTTAGTTATAAGATGAAGTATTACAGAACGAGTAAAGAGACTTGTCGATAACGAGATTGAACTAGGTATTGGATACCGACGATCGAATCTCGGACAAGTAACATACCGATGACAAAGGGAACAACGTATGTTGTTATGCGGTTTGACCGATAAAGATCTTCGTAGAATATGTAGGAACCAATATGGGCATCCAGGTCCCGCTATTGGTTATTGACCAGAGATGTGTCTCAGTCATGTCTACATCGTTCTCGAACCGTAGGGTCCGCACGCTTAAGGTTTCGATGACAGTTATATTATGAGTTTATGTATTTTGATGTACCGAAGGTTGTTCGGAGTCCCGGATATGATTACGGACATGACGAGGAGTCTCGAAATGGTCGAGACATAAAGATTGATATATTGGACGGATATATTTGGACACCGGAAAGGTTCCGGAGAAGTTTGGAGCCCCGGGAGGTTACCGGAACCCCCCGGGAGGTATATGGGCCTTATTGGGCCCATGTAGGAGGAAGAGAGAAGGAGCAAGGGAGGGGGGCGCGCCCCCCCAAGCCCAATCCGAATTGGGGAGGGGGGCCGGCCCCCCCTTTCCTTTCTCCTTCCCCCTCTTCCTATTACTACTACTAGTACTACTTCCTAATACTAGTACTCTTTCCTTCCCCCTCCAAATAAGATAAGGAAAAGAGAGGGAAACCTACTTGGAGTAGGTTTCCCCCTCCTCATGGCGCGCCCCCCTAGGGCCGGCCACCTCCTCCCTCCCTCCTTTATATACGGGGGTAGGGGGCACCCTAGAACACACAAGTTGATCATTGATCGTTCCTTAGCCGTGTGCGGTGCCCCCCTCCACGATATTACACCTCGGTCATATTGTAGCGGTGCTTAGGCGAAGCCCTGCAACAGGAGAACATCAAGATCGTCACCACGCCGTCGTGCTGACGGAACTCCCCCTCGGCGCCTCTGCTGGATCGGAGATCGAGGGTGCGTCATCGAGCTGTACGCGTGTCAAGAACTCGGAGGTGCCGGAGTAACGGTACTTGGATCGGTTGAACCGGAGGACGTACGACTACTTCCTCTACGTTGCGTCAACGCTTCCGCTTCGGTCTACGAGGGTACGTAGACAACACTCTCCCCTCGTTGCTATATCATCACCATGATCTTGCATGTGCGTAGGAATTTTTTTGAAATTACTACGTTCCCCAACAATTGCAATCCTTCATGTCCTATTATTCTTGGTAGACCTTTCCTTAGAACGATTGGTACAATCATTGATATGAAGGAAGGGAATATTAGATTCCAATTTCTGTTAAGTAAAGGCATGGAACACTTCCCTAGAAAGAAAATTAAATTACCATATGAATCTATTATGAGAGCCACCTATGTATTGCCTACCAAAGATAGCAACACCTAGATCTATCTTCGCTTTTATGCCTAGCTAGGGTCGTTAAACGATAGCGCTTGTTGGGAGGCAACCCAATTTTATTTTTGTTTCTTGCTTTTTGATTCTGTTTATTAATAAAAAATTGATCGAGCCTCTGTTTAGATGTGGTTTTATGCTTTTAATTAGTGTTTGTGCCAAGTACAACCTTTGGGAAGACTTGGGGAAAGTCTTTGCGATCTTGCTGTAAAAAACAGAAACTTTAGCGCTCACGAGAATTGCTTCCATTTCTTATTGGAGAGTGATATTTAGTTAATTCGTTTTGCAGATGATTAATAGATAAATTACTCACGTGCAGAAATTTATTTTAGAATTTTTGGGGTTCCATAAGTATTCCAAACCTACAGATTACTATAGACTGTTCTGTTTTTGACAGATTCTGTTTTTCGTGTGTTGTTTGCTTATTTTGATGAATCTATGGCTAGTAATAGAGTTTATGAACCATAGAAAAGTTGGAATACAGTAGTTTTAACACCAATATAATAAATAATGAGTTCATTACAGTACCTTGAAGTGGTGGTTTGTTTTCTTTTACTAACGGAGCTCACGAGATTTTCTTTTAAGTTTTGTGTTGTGAAGTTTTCAAGTTTTGGGTAAAGATTTGATGGATTATGGAACAAGGATTGGCAAGAGCCTAAGCTCGGGGATTCCCAAGGCACCCCAAGGTAAAATCCAAGGACAACCAAAATCTTAAGCTTGGGGATGCTCTGGAAGGCATCCCCTCTTTTGTCTTTGTCTATCGGTAACTTTACTTGGGGCTATATTTTTATTCACCACATGATATGTGTTTTGCTTGGAGCGTATTGTATGATTTGAGTCTTTGCTTTTTAGTTTATCACAATCATCCTTGCTGTAAACACCTTTTGAAAGAGACACACATGATTCGGAATTTGTTAGAATACTTTATGTGCTTCACTTATATCTTTGGAGCTATATAGTTTTTGCTCTAGTGCTTCACTTATATCTTTTAGAACACAGTGGTGGTTTTATTTTATAGAAATTATTGATCTCTCATGCTTCACTTATATTATTTTGAGAGTCTTAAACAGCATGGTAATTTGCTTTAATTGTGAAATTAATCTGAAGGTGATAGGCATCTAAGATGATCATAATAAAAACTTCCATATTGAGTTCATTGAATATCATGAGAAGTTTGATACTTGATAAGTGTTTTGAGATATAAAGGTGGTAATATTAGAGTGTGTTAGTTGAGTAATTGTGAAATTGATAAATACTTGTGTTAAGGTTGGCAAGTCCCTTATCATGCATGTGTGGTAAAAGTTGTGTGACAATTTTGACACATAAGGTGTTCTTTTATTGCTTTCCTTATGAGTGGCGGTCGGGGACGAGCGATGGTCTTTTCCTACCAATCTATCCCTCTAGGGGCATGCATAGTAGTACTTTGCTTCGAGGGCTAATAAACTTTTGCAATAAGTATATGAGTTCTTTATGACTAATGTGAGTCCATGGATTATACACACTCTCAACCTTCCACAATTTTCTAGCCTCTCGGTACCGTGTATTGCCCTTTCTCGCCTTGAGAGTTGGTGCAAACTTTGCCGGTGCATCCAAACCCTGTGATATGATATGCTCTATCAAACATAAACCTCATTAGATCTTCCTCAAAACAGTCACCATACCTACCTATCATGGCATTTCCATAGCCATTCTGAGATATATTGCCATGCAACTTTCCACCGTTCCGTTTATTATGACACGCTCCATCATTGTCATATTGCTTTGCATAATCATGTAGTTAACATCGTATTTGTGGCAAAGCCACCATTCATAATTTTTCATACATGTCACTCTTGATTCATTGCATATCCCGGTACACCGCCGGAGGCATTTACATAGAGTCATATTTTGTTCTAAGTATTGAGTTGTAAGTAATAAAACTATGATGATAATCATTATTAGAGCATTGTCCCATGTGAGGAAAGGATGATGGAGACTATGATTCCCCCACAAGTCAGGATGAGATTCCAGACAAATAAATAAATAAATAAAAAGAGGCCAAAGAAAGAAAAGGGGAGAAGGCCCAAAATAATGAGAGAAAAAGAGAGAAGGGACAATGTTACTATCCTTTTGTCCACACTTATGCTTCAAAGTAGCACCGTGATCTTCATGATAGAGAGTCTCCTATGTTGTCACTTCCATATACTAGTGGTAATTTTTCATTATAGAACTTGTCTTGTATATTCCAATGACGGGCTTCCTCAAAATGCCCTAGGTCTTCGTGAGCAAGCAAGTTGGATGTACACCCACTTAGTTTCTTTTGTTGAGCTTTCATACATTTATAGCTGTAGTGCATCCGTTGCATGGCAATCCCTACTCCTCTCATTGACATCAATTCATGGGCATCTCCATAGCCTATTGATTAGCCGCGTCAATGTGAGACTTTCTACCTTTTGTCTTCTCATAACCCCCATCATTATACTTTATTCCACCCATAGTGCTATATCCATGGCTTGCGCTCATGTATTGCGTAAGGGTTGAAAAGGCTGAAGCGCGTTAAAAAGTATGAACCAATTGCTCGGCTTGTCATCGAGGTTATGCATGATGAGAACGTTTTGTGTGACAAAATTGAAACATAGCCTAACTATATGATTTTGTAGGGATAAGCTTTCTTTGGCTATGTTATTTTGATAAGACATAATTGCTTGGTTAGCATGTTTGAAGTATTACTGTTTTTATGTCAACATTAAACTTTTATCTTGAATCTTTCGGATCTAAATATTCATGCCACAATAAAAATAATTACATTGAAAATTATGCTAAGAAGCATTCCACATCAAAAATTCTATTTTTATCATTTACCTACTCGAGGACGAGCAGAATTAAGCTTGGGGATGCTTGATACGTCTCCAACCTATCTATAATTTTTTATTGTTCCATGCTATTATATATTCTGTTTTGGATGTTTAATGGGCTTTTTTATACACTTTTATATTATTTTTGGGACTAACCTAATTACCAGAGGCCCAGCCCAAATTGCTATTTTTTGCCTATTTCAGTGATTCGTAGAAAAAGAATATCAAACGGAGTCCAAACGGAATGAAACCTCCGGGAGCGTGATTTTTGGAACAAACATGATCCAGAGGACTTGGAGTGGACGTCAAGCAATAAACGAGGAGGCCACGAGGTAGGGGGCGCGCCTACCCCCTGGGCGCGTCGTCCACCCTCGTGGGCCCTCGTGGCTCCACCGACCTACTTCTTCCTCCTATATATACCTACATACCCTCAAACCATCAAGGAGCACCACGAAGACCTAATTCCATCGCCACAACCTTCTGTACCTATGAGATCCCATCTTGGGGCCTTTTCCGGCGCTCCGCCGGAGGGGGCATTGATCATGGAGGGCTTCTACATCAACACCATAGCCTCTCCGATGATGTGTGAGTAGTTTAACTCAGACCTTCAGGTCCATAGTTATTAGCTAGATGGCTTCTTCTCTCTCTTTGGATCTCAATACAAAGTTCTCCTTGATTCTCTTGGAGATCTATTCGATGTAATCTTCTTTTGTGGTGTGTTTGTCGAGATCCGATGAATTGTGGGTTTATGATAAAGATTATCTATGACCAATATTTGAATCTTCTCTGAATTCTTTTATGTATGATTGGTTATCTTTGCAAGTCTCTTTGAATTATCAGTTTGGTTTGGCCTATTAGATTGATCTTTCTTGCAATCGGAGAAGTGCTTAGCTTTGGGTTCAATCTTGCGGTGCTCGATCCCAGTGACAGTAGGGGAAACGACACGTATTGTATTGTTGCCATCAAGGATAAAATGATGGGGTTTATATCACATTGCATGAGTTTATCCCTCGACATCATGTCATCATGATTAAAGCGTTACTCCGTTCTTATGAACTTAATACTCTAGATGCATGTTGGATAGCGGTCGATGTGTGGAGTAATAGTAGTAGATGCAGGCAGGAATCGGTCTACTTGTCACGGACATGATGCCTATATACATGATCATACCTAGATATTCTCATAACTATGCTCAATCCTATCAATTGCTCGACAGTAATTTGTTTACCCACCATAATACTTATGCTATCTTGAGAGAAGCCACTAGTGAAACCTATGGCCCCCGGGTCTATTTTCCATCATATTAATCTCCTGTCAACAAGCTATTTCTTGTGCCATTTATTTTGCTTTCTTTACTTTTAGTCTTGATCATAAAAATACCAAAAAATATTATCTTATCTTCTCTAGCAGATCTGACTTTTGCAAGTGGCCGTGAAGGGATTGACAACCCCTTTATCGCGTTGGTTGCAAGGTTCTTATTTGTTTGTGTAGGTGCAAGGGACTTGAGCATGGCATCCTACTGGATTGATACCTTGGTTCTCAAAAACTGAGGGAAATGCTTACGCTACTTTGCTGCATCACCCTTTCCTCTTCAAGGGAAAACCAACGCAGTGCTCAAGAGGTAGCAACCAGCGCAGGACGCGGCTGGTGAAGCGCCTGAGGAGGCGACCTCAGGATTGCCAAGCTGGGGAGAGCCATCGAGTTCTGCCTCGCGAGGACCCCCCTGAGGCCTCGGGAGCTTCGACCTCAGGAGCAGCGGATTGCGTCGCCCCCTCAACTGCCACCCCAGAGCGAGAGTTATGGGCTCCCAAAGATGGCGCCTCAGGAACCGCGGGCAGCGTCGACACCTCGGCACCCGCGCCTCCGGCCTCCGGTGGTGCTTGCCCCCCCTGCGTCCACTCCTGGGGCAAGTTCGGCGCAGGTGGCAAGGAGAGGAACCACGGTGACGGGGTTCTCGCAGGACCCCTCAAGGCCGACCGGACGTAGCCCCCATTCGTCAAAGGGGGGCATCTGCCCCTTGAACTCCACCCTATTCGAGCAATAGAACAAGAGACAACCCTCCAGTGGCATATTGGCTGACGAAGGGTCTCCCGCCAGGACCTCGAGCATCATTCTTCATGCCTCGAGCGGAAGCTCTGACTCCTGAAGCCTCATGCGATCCTGGCTGACAGACAGGACCCACATCGGCTGGGAATGGCGCTAGAGTGGAGCGACGTGGCGTCAGAGGAACTCCTTCATCACCATGGGCGCGGTCAAGCCAAGATCTTTCAACCTCTTCAGCCGGAGCCAGACGAAGGCAAGGCGGGGACTCGTAAGTTTCTTGTGAGCCTAGCCGGAGCTGGAGACGGCAGGCATAGACGGAGGCACGAGCAATGGGCTGAGCACTCCGACATCCACATACACCCACCGCGTTCGGAACCCGCTCGTAGATGGCGGGAGTTCAAAGTCAATCCCCGAGCCGACCGTCGCCGCCACGGCCTGGAAGCTCAGGCTCCCCGAGCATTGCCAGGGGTCGGTCAGGTGCAGCAAGAAGAAATGGTGCAGTAGGGCCACGGAGGGGGTGATTCCCACCATGGCCTCGCAAACAAAGGCGAAGACGGCAAGCAGGGCGACATATTGGGGATCTAGGTGTAGCAGATGAATCTGGTAATGGGAAAGCACGACATTGAAGAAGGAGGAGAAGGGGGGACTAGACCAGCCCACAGGGCGTCAATGAAGAATTGGACCTCGGTGGCGGTTCTGTCGATAGAAGCTCGGGATGGAGGCTAGGCCGCCGTCCCTCCCCATTCGTTGATACCGGTGGCGAGCGCAAGGCGGACCTTGTCCATGGCCTCCTGATTGAGCACCCGCGATCGGCCGACGGCAGGCTTGACGACCAAAGGCGGGCTGGCTGAGGATAGGGGCTTCTTCCCTTTCTCCGTCCGGTTCAGCGCCATGGCGATGGGGAGGACTGAGCTCAGGTCGGATTGGGAGAAGAAGCTGAGGTTCAAAGAAGCGGATGAGTCAGGGGTGCGTTGCCAGCAATGGGGAAGCAACTGTGTGGGACGCCGTGGCTGCCTAGCCAGGCGGATATTAAGGCTGCGTGGGGAAGCGGGGCCGCCCACGTCCAATCAATCTCCATGCGTCAAGAGGGGCCATAGGCTGTTGGGGCCCACGATGCTCCGTACTTGCCCTTTGGCTTCGCCTTGAAGCCAAGTCCGAGCGCGCCTTGGGCCCGGGGCTACTGTCGGCGTCCTGGGAATGGGTGTCCCCAGACTTGCCTGCATGCGGCCCACAGCGTGGCTCCACGAGCAGCCCTGTATGGCCCATCTTCACCAGCAAACACTCAAGACCCTCGCGAGGCGGATGACACAAGACCTCCTCGGGGGCTGCCCCACCAGGCTGGCTAGTGAGGGAAGGAGAAACCAAGGCAAGGGACACCTCACGAGGTTTGTGTGATGCAAGCCATGACGAATGGAGCCAGGCGGGCGCCAGGCGGGGGCCAGCATGCACAGTGTCCTCGTTTCCTCTTTGGTGCTAAAGAGGCAAGCGCAGGCGAGGAGTTTCGAGGTGTCGGGCAAAGGTTTCCATATCGGTGCAACAAGACCAAGACCAGCAGGACAGCGGGACGGAGGTCACCGTGGAGCCCAAGACAACATCACCACCAGAGCCTTTGGTAGGCGAAGACCATCTTTTGTCAGTATAGCTTGTACTAGTTGTCCCCCTTCAAATTGGACGTTGTGGGATCCCTTCCCGCTCAATATTTGGGAAGAGGACAAGGGCCCCTATAAATAGGACTAGCCGCCACCATAGAGAGGGATCAACTCATCTAGGGAGAGACCATCGATAACCACACAAGTTCACCAAGCACAAGAACACTTCTCCTCAGGAGGCTGTTCTTCCCTTGTAACTGTTCATCCTCAGCCCAAGAGGCAATCCACCACACCACACTGGAGTAGAGTATTACACCACATCGGTGGCCCGAACCAGTATAAACTTGTGTGACCCTTGTTCTCTGGGTTCGTCAAGCTAGGCCGTGAGATCATGGTGTGCGCGAGCTAGAGAGGGGGGGATCTTCATGCGAACCCCAGTGTTCGAACCTCAAGGGTTTTGCCGGAGCCCGAAATCCGACAAGGCCCATGAAGTCCCAATACTTCCCCTGACGAATTCCAGAACTCTCCGGTACTCCGAAAAATACCCGAACCACTCAGAACATTTCCGATGTCCAAATATAGCCTTATAATATATCGATCTTTACCCCGTGACCATTTTGAGACTCCTCTTCATGTCCGTGATCTCATTCGGGACTCCGAACAAACTTCGGTCATCAAATCACATAACGCATAATACAAATCATCATCGAACGTTAAGCGTGTGGACCCTACGGGTTCGAGAACTATGTAGACATGACCGAGACACATCTCCGGCCAATAACCAATAGCGGAACCTGGATGATCATATTGGCTCCTACATATTCTATGAAGATCTTTATCGGTCAAACCGCATAACAACATACGTTGTTCCCTTTGTCATCGGTATGTTACTTGCCGGAGATTCGATCGTCGGTATCATCATACCTAGTTCAATCTCGTTACCGGCAAGTCTCTTTACTCGTTCTGTAATGCATCATCCAGCAACTAACTCATTAGTCACACTGCTTGCAAGGCTTATAGTGATGTGAATTGCCGAGAGGGCCCAGAGATACCTCTCTGAGAATCGGAGTGACAAATCCTAATCTTGATCTATGCCAACTCAACAAACACCATCAGAGACACCTGTAGAGCATCTTTATAATCACCCAGTTATGTTGTGATGTTTGATAGCACACTAAGTGTTCCTCTGGTATTCGGGAGTTGCATAATCTCATAGTCATAGGAACATGTATAAGTCATGAAGAAAGCAATAGCAATAAACTAAACGATCATAGTGCTAAGCTAACGGATGGGTCTGTCCATCACATCATTCTTTAATGATGTGATCCCGTTCATCAAATGACAACACATGTCTATGGCTAGGAAACTTAACCATCTTTGATTAACGAGCTAGGCTAGTAGAGGCATACTAGGGACACTCTGTCTGTCTATGTATTCACACATGTACTAAGTTTCTGGTTAATACAATTCTAGCATAAATAATAAACATTTATCATGATATAAGGAAATATAAATAACAACTTTATTATTTCCTCTAGGGCATATTTCCTTCATGCTGGACACACCTATTTGAGAGAGCCAAAATTATGTCATGACTTGTTAGAATTGCTCTCTATGCTTCACTTAAATTTTTTTATGAGCTATGGAGTTGCTCTAGTGCTTCACTTATATCTTTTTTAGCATGGTGTGCTTTAGTATTTTTGAAGAAATGCTCTCTTGCTTCACTTAGATTTATTTGAGAGTTAGTAAAATTTTCAAGAAATTCTCTCTTGCTTCACTTAAATTAATTTGAGAGAAATAAATTTTATGCTCATGATCTTCACTTATATTTGTTTGAGCTTATCAAAAGCAACAAATGAAAATTAGTCCCAAAGTGATAGATATCCAAGGAGGATATAATAAGAACTTTCATGAAGATCATTGGAAAAAATAAACTTGCTTCTTAGTAATATTTTGAGATATGATGATGTGATATGTGAGTCATCTTGATGAGTAATTATGCTTTAGTAAGAATATTGGTGTTAAGGTTTGTGATTCTCTATGCAAGCACGAAAGTCAATAGTCATGCAATGAAATTATATCCTACTTGTGGTGCATTATTCGGTGTTAATTATGCTTAATGCTCGCTTATGAGATTATTCGTTTCTTGGTTGGTCGCTTCTCAATCTTTTGATAGCCTTCATTTTGAACTAAGTATGATCACTACTTGTGCATCCAAAATCCTTTAAACAAGTTTTGCCACATGAGCCCATTATACTGACCTATATGCGGTATTCTTTTATCGTTCTTAGCAAATTTGTATGTGCCATCTCTAATATTCAAAATAAATTTCTCTTTTGTGTGCTCGTACTGCTCGCGAGGCGGTGAGGGGTGGCTAATATTTTCCATGATAGATGTGTTACTCTCACGATGAGTATTTATTCACTTGTCATTGCACGAGAGTATGGCAAAGGTATTAGGGATGCCCAGTCCTGCAATGAAAAATGAATTTACTTTATGTTGCCAAATAATAAATTCCTTGGAAAGTGTTGGTATGGAAGGCACCCGTGGATACGGTTAGCATGGAAAGTGAAAGTACTGTGGAAAAAGGAATAAACTTTAATTTCTGTTTGGGAACCGCCTATGATATATCTAGCATGGAAAGTGTTGGGATCTCTAAGTCGTTTTCGTTGGTGGGAAAAGTATGCCTCTCAGAATGTTTTTATGTCTCAATTTTCGCTTTGAGCTTTGGCACCTCTACAAATCCCTACTTCCCTCCACGAAGGGCCTTTCTTTTACTTTATGCAATTTTTATTTTTGAATTTGAGTCTCCATCTTCTCTTATAAAAGAACCAACTAGGAGGCACTATGATCGTACTTGAGCATTGGGTGCAGTTAATATGCGAGTGTGTTTGATACGTCTCCATCGTATCTACTTTTCCAAACACTTTTGCCCTTGTTTTGGAATCTAACTTGCATGATTTGAATGGAACTAACTCGGACTGACGCTGTTTTCAGCAGAATTACCATGGTGTTATTTATGTGCAGAAACAAACGTTCTCGGAATGACCCGAAACTTCACGGAGCAACTTTTTGGAAAATATAAAAAATACCTGCAAAAGATGAAGGCCAGGGGGCCCACCACCTGTCCACGAGGGTGGGGGCGCGCCTGCCCCCCTAGGGTACGCCCCTACCTCGTGGGCCCCCTGTAGCTCCTCCGACTTCAACTCCAACTCTATATATTGTGTTTCGGGGAGAAAAAAACAGAGAGAAGAATTCATCGCGTTTTACGATGCGGAGCTGCCGCCAAGCCCTAAAACCTCTCGGGAGGGCTGATCTGGAGTCCGTTCGGGGCTTCGGAGAAGGGAATCCGTCTCCATCGTCATCGTCGACCATCCTCCATCACCAATTTCATGATGCTCACCGCCGTGCATGAGTAATTCCATCGTAGGCTTGCTGGACGGTGATGGGTTGGATGGGATCTATCATGTAATTGAGTTAGTTTTGTTGGGGTTTGATCCCTAGTATCCACTATGTTCTGAGGTTGATGTTGCTATGACTTTGCTATGCTTATTGCTTGTCACTAGGGCCCGAGTGCCATGATTTCAGATCCGAACCTATTATGTTTTCATCAATATATGAGAGTTCTTGATCCTATTTTGCAAGTCTATAGTCACCTATTATGTGTTATGATCTGTTAACCCCGAAGTGACAATAATCGGGATACTTACCGGTGATGACCGTAGTTTGAGGAGTTCATTTATTCACTATGTGTTAATGCTTTGTTCCGGTACTCTATTAAAAGGAGGCCTTAATATCCCTTAGTTTTCGTAAGGACCCCGCTGCCACGGGAGGGTAGGACAAAAGATGTCATGTAAGTTCTTTTCCATAAGCATGTATGACTATATTCGGAATACATGCCTACATTACATTGATGAACTGGAGCTAGTTCTGTGTCACCCTAGGTTACGACTGTTACATGATTAACCACATCCGGCATAGTTCTCTATCACCAATCCATTGCCTACGAGCTTTCCATATATTGTTCTTCGCTTATTTACTTTTCCGTTGCTATTTCTATCATCACTACAAAATACCAAAAACATTACTTTTACTACTATTACCTTTTGCTACCGTTACCACTATTATCTTATTACCTTGTTACTAAACACTTTGCTGCAGATATTAAGTTTCCAGGTGTGGTTGAATTGACAACTTAGCTGCTAATACTTGAGAATATTCTTTGGCTCCCCTCGTGTCGAATCAACAAATTTGGGTTGAATACTCTACCCTCGAAGACTGTTGTGATCCCCTATACTTGTGGGTTATCAAGACTATTTTCTGGCGCCGTTGCCGGGGAGCATAGCTCTATTCTTTGAGTCACTTGGGATATATATCTGCTTATGATTATGAAGAACTTGAGAGATCCAAAAACCAAGATCTATCCCTCAACTACGAGGGGAGGTAAGGAACTGCCATCTAGCTCTGCACTTGATTCACCTTCTGTTTTGAGTAAGCTTGCGACACCTAAACCTGTTTCTGCTATTCGTTCTGATATGTCGCATGTTATCGATGATGCCACTTCTGCTATACATGATACTTATGATGAAACTACTTCTATGCTTGATACTACTGTGCCACTTGGTGAATTTCTTTATGAACAACTTGCTAGGGCTAGAGAGATTGAAAATATTGAATCTGATAATACTGATGAAAGTGATGATGAAGAATCACTTGTTATTCCTAAGGGTTATGTTTTTGATCAAGAAGCTTCTTTAGCTATTTTAGATTGCAAAGATAGATATGAACTCAAAAGGTTATTAGCTAAATGGAATAAGCAATCTCTAAATGCTAGAATGAAACCTGACCCTGCTTTTGCTACTTCACCTATCTGTGTTACTGATAAGGATTATGAATTCTCTATTGATCCTGATATAATTACTTTGGTTGAATCTGATCCTTTTCATGGTTATGAATCTGAAACTGTTGTGGCACATCTTACTAAACTGAATGATATAGCCACCCTGTTCACTAAAGATGAGAGAACTCGTTACTTTTATATCCTTAAAATATTTCCGTTCTCATTAAAGGGTGATGCTAAGATATGGTTTAATTCTCTTGATCCTGGTTGTGTGCGTAGTCCCCAGGATATGATTTATTACTTCTCTGCTAAATATTTCCCTGCTCATAAGAAACAAGCTGCTTTAAGGGATATATATAATTTTGTGCAAATTGAAGAAGAGAGTCTCCCACAAGCTTGGGGGAGGCTTCTCCAATTACTTAATGCTTTGCCTGATCATCCTCTTAAGAAAAATGAAATACTTGATATCTTTTATAATGGACTAACCGATGCCTCCAGAGATTACCTGGATAGTTGTGCTGGTTCTGTTTTCAGGGAAAGAACACCGGATGAAGCTGAAATTCTATTGAATAATATGTTGACAAATGAAAATAATTGGCCACCTCCGGAGCCAGTTCCTGAGCCTATTCCTAAACCAACTCCGAAGAACAGGGGTATTCTATTTCTCAGTCCTGAAGATATGCAAGAGGCAAAGAAATCTATGAAAGAAAAAGGTATTAAAGCTGAAGATGTTAAGAATTTACCTCCCATTGAAGAAATACATGGTCTTAATTTACCGCATGTTGAAGAAACATATGATCGTAATCCTTTACCTATTGAAGAAACTCATGGTCTTGATAACCCGGCACAGGTAGTAAAGGTAAATTCTCTCTATAGATATGATAAAGCTGAAATCCCATTTACTAAGTTTGCTAGCCCATGCTTAGATGAGTTTGATAAATTTATGGCTAAGCAAGAAGATTTTAATGCTTATTTTGGTAGACAATTAAAATACAATTCAAATATGCTTGAACACTTGGGTGATTATATGGCTAATGTTAAAGGTGAACTTAAACTTATTAGTAAACATGCTTCTATGGTTACCACTCAAGTAGAACAAGTACTTAAGGCTCAAAATGATTTTCTCAATGAATTTAATAGTAAGGATAATGATAATGTTGTTAGAGTTATGACTAGAGGTGGTAGAATGACTCAGGAACCTTTGTATCCTGAAGGCCATCCTAAAAGAATTGAGCAAGATTCTCAGAGAAATAATATATATGCACCTAGTTCTTCTAAAAAGAAGAAAAAGAAAAATGATAGGACTTTGCATGCTTCTAGTGAACCTGTTATTGAAACACCTGAGAATCCAAATGATATTTCTATTTATGATGCTGAAACACAATCTGGTAATGAACCTGAAACTAATGATAATGTTAATAATAATGTTCATGATGATGCTCAACCTAGTAATGATAATGATATAGAAATTCAACCTCCTGTTGCTCTTGATAACCCACAATCAAAGAATCAACGTTATGATAAAAAAGACTTTGTTTCTAGGAAACACGGTAAAGAAAGAGAGCCTTGGGTTCAGAAACCCATGCCTTTTCCTCCCAAACCATCCAAGAAAAAGGATGATGAGGATTTTGAGCGCTTTGCTGAAATGATTAGACCTATCTTTTTGCGTATGCGATTAACTGATATGCTCAAAACCAATCCTTATGCTAAGTACATGAAAGATATTATTACAAATAAAAGAAAGATACCGGAAGCTGAAATTTCCACCATGCTTGCTAATTATACTTTTAAGGGTGGAATACCAAAGAAACTTGGAGATCCAGGAGTACCCACTATACCATGCTCCATTAAAAGAAACTATGTTAAAACTGCTTTATGTGATCTTGGAGCCGGTGTTAGTGTTATGCCTCTCTCTTTATATCGTAGACTTGATTTGAATAAGTTGACACCTACTGAAATATCTTTGCAAATGGCTGATAAATCAACTGCTATACCTGTCGGTATTTGTGAGGATGTGCCTGTTGTAGTTGCAAACGTTACTATTTTAACGGACTTTGTTATTCTTGATATTCCCGAGGACGATAGTATGTCTATTATTCTTGGAAGACCCTTTTTGAACACTGCAGGGGCTGTTATTGATTGCACTAAAGGCAATGTCACTTTTCATGTTAATGGTAATGAGCATACGGTACACTTTCCGAGGAAACAACCTCAAGTTCATAGTATCAACTCTATTGGAAAAATTCCATCGATTATATTTGGAGGTTTTGAATTTCCTCTTCCTACTGTCAAGAAGAAATATGATATTCTTATTATTGGGGATGTGCATATCCTCGTTGAGGTAACATAGTGTTATTCGAAATTTCTCCGTTTCCATGTTATTCGGAATGAGTTCGTTAACAAGACTTGATCAACCTTGTTAGTGGATTCCTTTTGATGATCATGAGATGGATGAAACTAGAAGGCACAACCTTCTGTACCCCACTTTTACTTTCTGTTATTTATATTAAATAAAATGAAAACAAATATTTTTCTGTCTGTTATCTGATTATCCATGCAATATAAAAATACCCTGAAAATAAAAGTTCTCCAAATGCCCTGAAATTTAAATATGATTTTTTCCAGAATATTTGAGAATATTTGGCACTGAGAACACAATAGGGGGGCCAACCACCTGCCCACGAGGGTGGAGGGCGCGGCCTACCCCCTGGGCGCGCCCCCTGCCTCGTGGGCCCACGGTGGCCCTCCTCCACTTATCCTTTCACCCATACACTTCTTCCTCCCCCAAACACGAATAACCAGCTCAAACCCGAGTCCAAGCTCGTTTTGCTGCCATTTTCGATCTCCTTGCTCAAAGCACCTCTCACAAAACTGCTTGGGGAGATTGTTCCTTGGTATGTGACTCCTCCATTGGTCCAATTAGTTTTTGTTCTAGTGCTTTATTCATTGCAAATTTTTGCTGCTTAGGTGACCCTGTTCTTGAGCTTGCATGTCAAATTTTTATGGTCAAAAGTAGTTTTGATGCATGACATAGGCTCTAGGCACTTGTTGGAGTAGTTGCTATCAATATTATTGAGTTTGGTTTACTTTTATTTTGAAGTTACTAAAAATTTCAGAATTTTTTCAGAGGAAGAAATATTCTTAGGAAAATGTTCCAAGGTGGTTCTTCAAGGAAGCAAGGACCCAGGCTTGCAATGCGTGATGCTGATGATGAGCCACCAAGAGACGCTCCAGTGCGTCCTTGTGAATGGCCTTCTAAGAACTTTATGGATCGAGCGGGAATTAAAGAAGAATTGAACACATATTTACGTAACGTTGATCTTGTGAGCTTCGAGGAAGAGAAGTGCAGCCAATATCAAAATATCACTAGTTCCTTTGTGAGGAGGTTTGAATTTTCATCTTCACGTAATTCTCCAACTGTGCTGTTTGATATTTATGATAATTCTTACACTATGGACTTAGAGGACTGTACCGCTGCTTGCAAACTTCCACAATGGGGTAGTATAAGGGACCCTCGCAAATCTGAATTTAGAGATTATCTTGCTAGTATAATATTGGGAGAATCTAGAGATATAACACAAGCTACCATAGGGAGCATTCACTTTCCTGCTATACATTATTTTGCTCTCTTCATAGGTAGATGCATTAATGGTAAAGATGAGGCATGTCACATGTGTGTCCCTGACCTCAGTATTCTTAGGAGTGTTGTGTTAGAAGACAAATCTTATATTTTGGGAGCCATTGTTGCACGTAGGTTGCATCTTAATAGATTTAATGGAGTTTTCTTTGGTGGAATTTATGCAACCCGCATAGCTAATTTTCTTGGTGAAATTTATGCAACACGAAGATGATATTGAATTACCCCCTGCTTACCTAGACTTTAATGCTATGGTTCACCACCAGTTTGTCGAGAGGAATGAATCACCTCTCCAGTATCGTTTAATCTTTGACAGACGTTGTGCTGTCCATATTACTCCCCCTGCTCCTGCCTTCTTTGATTATCAGGCAAAAGGAAGATATGTTATTACCAGAGAGGAGGCACATGAGTATGAGAGGAGAGCAGTGGCCGCTCATCGCCACCCTGCAGCTCAAGAGGAGATAGCCGCTGCATCGCAGTACGACCCCCACTATTATTATGGATATCCGCCAGGCCAGCCGTGGCCATAGACCAACTTAGGCCAAAAGCCTAAGCTTGGGGGAGTACGTATTTCCGACCGACATTACATTCATGTTCACACACTCACTGCTAGATGTCGGTGCTCATACTTTTTCATTGTATCATCCGTGCTAGTTTATTTTCCTTTTTATGCTTTCTTCTTGTGTGTTTAATAAACCTTAAGAAAAAAACCAAAAAAATTAGTTGTAGCTTTTAATTAGTTTACTTTCCACGCTTGTAGTAGTAATTAAAAAGAAAACCCAAAAATATTTCTTGTTCTTCTTTTGCTTGTTGGGAGCTTTCCCGTGTAAATAGTTTTATTTCTTTTCTTTTCTTCGGGGGTCGATAGAAGAAGACCACAATTAAATTGTTGAAGTGGCTCTTATATGCATTATTGTTGATCTGACAAAAGAGCCCATATTGCCTTGTCTTCTCCTATTTATTGAATGCTTGCATATTCCAGCTTAATCCAATGCACCTGCACTATTATTATTATTCACACTATTCGGTCGTGCAAGTGAAAGGCAATTATGACAATATATGATGGACTGACTGAGATGAGAAAAGCTGGTATGAACTCGACCTCTTTTGTTTTTGTAAATATGATTAGTTCATCGTTCTTGATTCAACCTATTATGGATAAACATGTTTGCAATGACAACTAGAGATCATAGTGCTTATGCCATGCTTGATTAGCTATGAGTTATAATGGTTTACCTTGCGTGCCAACATGCTATTAAAATGGTTATGATGTGGTATGATAGGGTGGTATCCTCCTCTGAATGATTTAAGTGACTTGACTTGGCACATGTTTACGCATGTAGTTGAAACAAAATCAACATAGCCTTCACGATATTTATGTTCATGGTGGATTATATCCTACTCATGCTTGCATTCGGTGTTGATTAATTTTAATGCATGTTAATGACTGTTATCGCTCTCTTGCTGGTCGCTTCCCAGTCTTTTGCTAGACTTCACCTATACTAAGCGGGAATACTGCTTGTGCATCCAACTCCATAAACCCCAAAGTTATTCCAAATGAGTCCACCGTACCTACCTATATACGGTATCTATCTGCCGTTCCAAGTAAATTTGTTTGTGCCAAACTCTAAACCTTCAAATAAATATCCTGTTTTGTATGCTCGAATAGCTCATGTATCAACTAGGGCTGTCTGTATCTTCCATGTTAGGCGGGTTATTCTCAAGAGGAGTGGACTCCGCTCCTCACTCACGAGATAAATGGCTGGTCACCGGGATGCCCAGTCCCATGCTTTATGCAAACTAAATCAAAAATAATTGCAAACAAAACTCCCCCTGGGACTCTTGTTAGTTGGAGGCACTAGTTGTTTCGAGCAAGCCATGGATTGATGCTTGTTGGTGGAAGGGGGAGTATAAACTTTACCATTCTGTTTGGGAACCGCCTATAGTGTGTGTAGCATGGAGGTTATTGCCATCTCTTGGTTGTTATGTTGACAATGAAAGTATACCGCTCAAAATATTATTCACCTCTGTTTCAAAAACCGAGCTCTAGCACCTCTACAAATCCCTGCTTCCCTTTGCGAAGGGCCTATCTATTTACTTTTATGCTGAGTCATCATCCTCTAATTAAAAAGCACCAGTTGGAGAGCGCCGCTGTCATTTGCATTCATTATTGTTAGTTTACATTGGGTATGACTTGACTGGATCTCTTTTACCATGAATTACAATGTCTAGTCAGTCCTTGATCTTTAAAGGTGCTCTGCATTTATGTTTTGCGGTCTCAGAAAGGGCTAGCGAGATACCATCTTGTTATATCATATTATGATTGTTTTGAGAAAGTGTTGTCATCCGAGATTTATTATTATTGCTCGCTAGTTGATTATGCCATTGATATGAGTAAACATGAGACCTAAGCGTTATTGTGAATGTAGTTAGTTATAATCTTTGCTGAAAACTTGAATGCTGGCTTTACATATTTACAACAACAAGAGCAAGCAGAGTTTGTAAAAGTTTTTCTTTATCACTTTCAGTTTATCAACTGAATTGCTTGAGGACAAGCAAAGGTTTAAGCTTGGGGGAGTTGATACGTCTCCGTCGTATCTACTTTTCCAAACACTTTTTCCCTTGTTTTGGACTCTAACTTGCATGATTTTAATGGAACTAACCCGGACGGACGCTGTTTTCAGCAGAATTACCATGGTGTTATTTATGTGTAGAAACAAACATTCTCAAAATGACCTGAAACTTCACGGAGCAACTTTTTGGAAAATATAAAAAATACCTGCAAAAGATGAAGGCTAGGGGGCCCACCACCTGTCCACGAGGGTGGGGGCGTGCCTGCCCCCCTAGGGCATGCCCCCTACCTCATGGGCCCCCTGGAGCTCCTCCGGATCCAACTCCAACTCTATATATTGTGTTTCGGGGAGAAAAAAATCAGAGAGAAGAATTCATTGCGTTTTACGATACAGAGCCGCCGCCAAGCCCTAAAACCTCCTGGGAGGGCTGATATGGAGTCCGTTCGGGGCTCCGGAGAGGGGAATCCATCACCATCGTCATCATCAACCATCCTCCATCACCAATTTCATGATGCTCACCGCCGTGCATGAGTAATTCCATCGTAGGCTTGCTGGACGGTGATGGGTTGGATGAGATCTATCATGTAATCGAGTTAGTTTTGTTGGGGTCTGATCCCTAGTATCTACTATGTTCTGAGATTGATGTTGCTATGACTTTGCTATGCTTAATGCTTATCACTAGGGCCCGAGTGCCATGATTTCAGATCTGAACCTATTATGTTTTCATCAATATATGAGAGTTCTTGATCCTATCTTGCAAGTCTATAGTCACCTATTATGTGTTATGATCCGTTAACCCCGAAGTGACAAT
Source organism: Triticum aestivum (assembly GCF_018294505.1). Classification (NCBI taxonomy): domain Eukaryota; kingdom Viridiplantae; phylum Streptophyta; class Magnoliopsida; order Poales; family Poaceae; genus Triticum; species Triticum aestivum. Next base: position 376,521,955 of record NC_057797.1, on the reverse strand, counting down.
AATCGGGATACTTACTGGTGATGACCGTAGTTTGAGGAGTTCATGTATTCACTATGTGTTAATGCTTTGTTCCGGTACTCTATTAAAAGGAGGCCTTAATATCCCTTAGTTTCCGTAAGGACCCCGCTGCCACGGGAGGGTAGGACAAAAGATGTCATGCAAGTTCTTTTCCATAAGCACGTATGACTATATTCGGAATACATGCCTACATTACATTGATGAACTGGAGCTAGTTCTGTGCCACCCTAGGTTATGACTGTTACATGATGAACCGCATCCAGCATAATTCTCTATCACCGATCCATTGCCTACGAGCTTTCCATATATTGTTCTTCGCTTATTTACTTTTCCGTTGTTATTGCTATCATCACTACAAAATACCAAAAACATTACTTCTACTACTGTTACCTTTTGCTACCGTTACCACTATTATCTTATTACCTTGCTACTAAACACTTTGCTGCATATATTAAGTTTCCAGGTGTGGTTGAATTGACAACTTAGCTGCTAATACTTGAGAATATTCTTTGGCTCCCTTGTGTCGAGTCAACAAATTTGGGTTGAATACTCTACCCTCGAAAACTGTTGTGATCCCCTATACTTGTGGGTTATCAGTGTTTCATGAATGGATCAATGATTGAGCATGATGGGCTAGGGATAGCTTATTTTAGCGTTGTTATTTTGAAAGACATGGTTGCTTGTTGATACGCTTGAGTATTTAAGTTATCTTGTCAAAACTAGACTATTGCTTTGAATAATATAAAAGTCCAAATGTCGATGCTACAAAGAAAAGAATACGAAATGACATGTTAGGCAGCATTCCACATCAAAAATTCTGTTTTTATCATTTACCTACTCAAGGACAAGCAGGAATTAAGGTTGGGGATGCTCATACGTCTCCAACGTATCTATAATTTTTGGTTTTTCCATGCTATTATATTATCAATCTTAGATGTTTTATAATCAGTTCATCGTCATTTTTTGGTACCAACCTATTGACATAGTGCCAAGTACTAGTTGCTATTTTTTGCATGTTTTTTACATCGCAGATAATCAATACCAAACGGAGTCCAAATGCAGAAAAACTTTTTGTGGAATTTTTATGGACTAGAAGACATCCAATGGGCCGGAGAAGCACCTGGGGGGGGTGCCCCAAGGGGGCACAATCCACCAGGGCATGCCTGGCCCCCCAGGCGTGCTCGGGTGGGTTGTGCCCACCTCTGTGGCCTCCCGCACCGCCTCTTTGCTCTATAGATACCCCAATATTCCATAAACCCTAGGGGAGTCAATGAAAATCAATTCCAGCCACCGCAGAGTCCAGAAACACCAGATCCAATCTAGACACCATCACGGAGGGGTTCACCACTTCCATTGGTGCCTCTCCGATGATGCGTGAGTTGTTCTTTGTAGACCTTCGGGTCTGTAGTTAGTAGCTAGATGGCTTCCTCCCTCTCGTTTAATTCTCAATACAATGGTCTCTCGGAGATCCATATGATGTAACTCTTTTGCGGTGTGTTTGTTGGGATCCGGTGAAGTTTGAGTTTATGATCAGATCTATCTATTTTTATCCATGAAAGTTATTTGAGTTTCTTTGATCTCTTATATGCATGATTGCTTATAGCCTCATATTTCTTCTCCGATATTTGGGTTTTGTTTGGCCAACTTGATCTATTCATCTTGCAATGGGAAGGGGTGATTTGTAGTGGGTTTGATCTTACGGTCCTTGATCCCAGTGATAGAAAGGGAACCGACACGTATGTATCGTTGCTACTAAGGATAAAAACATGGGGTCTATTTCTACATAAATAGATCTTGTCTACATCATGTCATCATTCTTATTGCATTACTCTGTTTCTCCATGAACTTAATACACTAGATGCATGGTGGATAGTGGTCGATGTGTGAAGTAATAGTTGTAGATGCAGGTAGGAGTCGGTCTACTAATCTTGGACGTGATGCCTATAGAATGATCATTGCATGGATATCATCATGATTTTTTGAAGTTCTATCAATTTCCCAACAGTAAGTTTTTCACCCACCGTTGCTATTTTTCTCGAGAGAAGCCACTAGTGAAACCTACGGCCCCCGGGTCTCTTTCTCATATTATTTGCCTTTACGGTCTATTTTCCTTTGCTTTTATTTTCAGATCTATTAAACCAAAAATACAAAAATACCTTGCTGCAATTTATTCTTATTTATTTTAATTGGCATTCGATCTATCAATCTACTATAATTTATTCACGTCCGTTTGCCAATTTCTAGCGTCGTTACCCGAAAGGGATTGACAACCTCTTTAATACGTCGGGTTGCGAGTATTTGTTATTTGTGTGCAGGTGCCGTTTACGTGTTGTTGCTTGGTTCTCCTACTGGTTCGATAACCTTGGTTTCGTCACTGAGGGAAATACCTACCGTCGATGTGCTGCATCATCCCTTCCCCTTTGGGGAAATACCGACGTAGCTTCAAGACGCTATCATATTTCTCCCTATTTGCTCTTCTATGTAGCCTCTTCCTTCCACCTTCTTTCTTCAATGTTTCTCCTATCACACAAATTCAAACACAAGCTTGTCGAGAATTTTTTTTCATCAGATTATTTATGAGAGAAAAATAGCAAACACATTTTTTGAGAGACTACTAGATTGCCTCCCATTAAGCGCTGGTATTTAGGTTGCTAAGCTCAACCCCATACCTCGGTATCATGTCAAGTCCCAAGTGGCCTAAGACTTTCTTTAGTTACCGCACATATTCTTTTAGGTGGGGGAACATACTTGTCCCTTGCTCTTGGCTTCCTCAGAAGTACTTCACTATTTCTTCTTCGCAAACTCTGAAAGTTACTTTTCCTTCGGAGCAGTCCAGTGCTGCACCTACGGTATTCAAAAATGGTCTACCAAGGATAACTGATAATTTTTCATATTTGGGCATGGCAAGGATAACAAATCGGTAGGTATAATATGCTCATCTAATCTTAGTGGAACATTCTCAGCCACTCCCACTGGCTTCTTTGTGGACTTATTTTCCATCTGCAAGGTGATGCTCGTGGGTATACATTCAGCTAAATTCAATTTGTGTTGAAGTTGGAGGCATCACACTAACACTTGCTCCTACATCACAAAGAGCATTATTTATATCAAGATTACCAATTGAACAAGATATTGTAGGTATACCTGGATCTCCCAATTTTTCCGATATCTTATTCTCATAGGGATACTCCCTTATTGTAGCCACTTGTTCCTTCATGTTCACACTTCTTTTATTGTTAATGATGTCACACAAGAACTTGGAAAAAGCATGAATCTTTAATATATCAGTTACATGCATCGAAACTTTAAGATCAGCTACTGCTTGCAAAAAGGAGGAATAAAGTGCATCATTCAAAGGTGGATCGATAGATTTGGGGTAAGGAAGTGTTTTCTTAATTTTACCTTTGTATTTTTCCTTTTCCTTTCCTTTTTCTTTATTCCTCGTTGCTTGGCTACTTTCTTCTCTGGTGGGATAAGGTGGTCGGGTGTTCCTTTCCACCCTTGGTTCTTCGGCTCTTTCAGCTTCCGGAGCTACTTCTTCTTCATTATTGTCACCATCTACTATTTCAGCATCCGAGTCAATTTCTTTGTCTGCTTTTGCTTCATTTTCTTGGGCATCCTGATGGACCCGTTCTTCAGGTTCTTCTTCACCAAAGAGAAGTTCTCTGTTCTCTTGTGTTTGACTCTGGCTATATTTTCTTCTTTGTTCTTGCTCCTTCTTGTACCAATCCGGGCCTTTAGGATCCTGTATTCTTTTACCACTACGAGCCAACATTTCATTAGTAGAAACAAGATTATCTTCATCTAGTTGAGCAAAAATCAAAGATTGAGTTTCAGAAATTTGAGAACATTGAGTTTCTATCATGCTCCGTCTCCCGTGTTCTACTCTTCCTCGCCAGAGACCACACCTTCACTTCATGGGTCTTGAACCCCGCCGCCGTTCATGGAGATGACAGATGGAGGACATCATCACTCATGCGGAAGTACAAAGGAAAGTGGACGTCGGTCACCGCCGTAGAATAGGTTTACGGTCGGGTTTCTTTTTCTTTTCTGTCCTATAAAAATTTGAAATGTAATGAAAATCTGCCATGTTTGCATGAATCTCGTCCGGTGTATATGAACTTTCACAATAATAGTAAGGTATATTGTATGAAAATATATTGAACGATGATTCTAATAGTATTTACTTGGTATTCTCATTGTTGTTGTTTTTGTGTGTATAAACTTGGTCTAAGTGTAGAAGGTTTGACTCGAGAGAAAGCTAACATGCGAAGTAAATAAACACATAGGGTTTACATGCACAATTTATCTTAGGCACTCCCATAGTACGTCCACTACACATTCACGCATTTCACATCTCCCTCTCACTATGTCTGTCAAACCAACTAACCATGTCCTAAAAAAACTAACTAAGACAACCTCCCAGCATATCTCGCAGGAAAAGACCCGGCCGCGTCATTTTAGTCGGGATTGCCGGATTACTAGTAGTATCGATGGATCACATGAAGCACCAAGTATTAAAGGAAAAAGCTGGTACACTCACAACACGCCTATCGCGGTCGCATTGCAGCCCTCACACGGTCGGTCCTGCAGACCGCTCACCCAAACGGAACACGCTTCGGCTTGCCTCTTCACTGACACATGGGACCTCATTTGGAGAAGCTGACCATGTGCCAAACTCCCCCCGCCCACCGCACGAACCCCCTCCCCCCCAAAATTTTTTCCCCCAAATCCCAAATTTGACTGCCCTTCGGCCAACTAGCCAACAATATTCCCCAATCTCCTCGCCCCCTCCACTCCATTCTCTCCGCCAAAGCCGCCCTCCCCGCCGCACCAATATGTCGGTGCCATGGTTCATCGAGGGGACGCACGACGATCATCTCGCTTCCATAGTACGCTCTCGTATACTGGCGTCCTCCGGCCGTGCCGCCACCGCTGGCGGCATTCTTTCGAAGACGCACGGCGGCTAGCTTCTCCCACCGTACGCGCATTCTAGACCGAGGCCCCTTGCATGTCGGAGTAGCGCTGAATGTTAGCTGATAGACGCTATTAATCTCACTGCTTGCCGAAATAGTTTATTGTCAATATGCTTTGCTTAAGAAGTTTCCTTGCCCTGTTCTGCACTCCATCTGCTTTGCTAAGATGGCATTCCATGCTCGATTAGTTGCTAAAATATCCTGCCATATATTAAGGCCATGTATGTATTGTGAACTAGATTGCCATGGTCTAGTAGCCAATATGTTAGGTTAAATAGCTCGACACCATTTTATACTCAATCTTTGTTGCTGAGATGGCCTTCGATGGCTATGTGCTCGGCCTCATTAGTTGCCGAAATAGCCTGCCATAATTTAGCACTCAATCTGTTTGCTGAATTAGCTTTACATATTTTTCATTACTTAGATCTGCTTGCCCAAATATCTTGCCATAGCTTTAGACATCGACCTAGATATTTTTTTCTGGACATTATAAAAAACATATATGCTTTTCCTGTAATATCTAGTAGAAGAACTAATTTGTATGTCGAACAAATGGACAGGACTTGGATAACTTCTTCTTGAAGATTCTCCCCTACATATGTCGAGGGGGTTGAAAACTTCGTGAACTTTATCGGAAATGAGTATGATGGTCCAAATTCAGATGTGCTCTGCCTGTGTAGCAGTTGTATGAATTCAGTTTCAAGACCCCATTAAACTATGCAGAATCATCTACACTTGTATGTGATGTCGGTCACATATACTACGTGGGTTCATCATGGTGAAGCTGTGAACGTCAATGTTACTGACTATGTGGAAGCAGCAGATCACCATCTTGATCCGCTTGATGCTCAGGAGGAAGAGGAGGAGGAGGTAGTGGTGGTGGAGCCAATGAGTTTGACCAACATTGAAACAATGGTACTAAATGCCCGCGCATTTCATGAAGTTTCACCTACACAAGAAAAACGGTGGGCCCGCATGTTGGAACAATGCAGCGTGGCAGTCACCGCAGGAAATAAGCTGTCAATATTCTCAGCTATGGTCACGTTTCTTCAGGTGAATACATCTTAGTGGATGACCAACAAATCATTTGATGCGATGTTGGCTACTTTGCGCAAATCTTACCCAGATGCGTCTGAGCTGCCACACACCTACAGTAAAATGAAGAATTTCCTTCATGCAATTGGAATTGGATATGATATGATCCATGTTTGTAAGAATAATTGTGTTCTATTCCAGAAAGATTATGCCAACTTAAGTGAATTCCCAAAATGCAAATCATCAAGATGGAAAGATGGCGATGCTGTGAAGATGATTTCTCATAATGTTCTGAGGCATTTTCCAATTATACCAAGATTGCAGAAGTTGTTTCATGATACTGAAATAAAAGAGGATGTACTGTGGAATTCTAGGAACCAGGAGTACAAATATCAGAATGTAATGAGCCATCCATCTCATGGTAGTGACTGGACAAGATTTAATCAGAAACACAAAAAGTTTGCTGCTAAGCCGAGAAACATTAGACTTGGCATAGCTATAGATAGATTCAACCCATTTGGCCACCAAAGCGCCACATATAGCATGTGGCCAGTGCTTCTTATCCCTTACAACATGCCACCAAATGTCTGCACCAAAGAATCAAACTACATGATGGGCTTGCTCATCCCAGGTCCAAAAAGTCCTGCAAAGGATTTTGATTTATTCATGGAGCCTCTTGTGGAGGAACCTCAACAGCTATGGAGGGGTGTTCTCACTCAAGACCTATATAGCAGCCCACCAGCTGATTTCTTTCTGTGTGTTGTTATAATTTGGTGCATCCATGATTATCCGGCTTTGGTCACTATGTCAAGGCGAACGACACATGGTTCCAATGCATGTGTTCACTGTGACAATAATCTGCTGTCATACGCAATACTTAGCAAGATCTATTACATTGGACACCTCCGTTTGCTTGCCAAGGACAAGTCGTGTCCTAGAAAATACCGAAGACCCGTGTTCGATGCAGAGCATGGAAACTGTGATGTGCCAAACAGGCTCACCAATGATAATTTGCACGAGGAATTACAGAAAATCAGGCATATTACACCAGGAAACCATCCTGATAATGGTAGCAGGAAAAGGAAGCATGGCAGGGCAGAAGAGAGATTATTGTTTACCCACAGGTCCACTTTGTGGGACTTGGATTATTGGAAAGATTTTGATCTGCGGCATAATCTTCATGTGATGTGCGTCGAGAAAAATATATGTGACATCATTATCGGCACACTTCTTAATATTGAAGGCAAGACGAAAGATACCTTAGAATCTAGGATTGATTTGACACACCTGGGTATCAGATCCGATTTGTAAGTGAAAGATGATGGTGCATCACAGTATATGGCACTAGTTGCGTACGTCTTGGACAAGGTAAAAAGAAGATAATTCTGCAAGGTCCTCTCACGTGTGAGATTCCCCCATGGATTGCTTCCAACCATGAAAGCGGAGTCATTGCAGATTGAAACAAGGTACAAGGGTTGAAAGTACTCATGAATTCCATGTCCTACTTCAAAGGGTTTACATGTTATCCTTAGAGGATTGGGCTGCCATGACTTGTACAGAGCAGTTGTAGAGTTGGGACAATTCTTCAGGGAACTCTGTAGTAGAAATATCAGGATACATTTTGTGGAGCGTCATAGAGACAATATACCAACTATCCTATGCGAACTTGAGGAGATATATCCTCCAGCCTTCTTTGATGTGATGGTGCATTTCGTTTTTCATCTACCTGATGGGGCACTACTTAGAGGTCCAGTATAGTATGGTTGGATGTACCCTATTGAGAGGCGGCTCGGCACTTTCAAGGGCTATGTTAGGAACAGAGCTAGACCTGAGGGTTCCATTGCAGAGGCCTACATTGCTATAGAAACGTTGACATTCTACTCAAAATACATTGAAACAGTTGATCAGCTTAGCAAAAAGGTGGGTGAAGACAATCCTGAGCTCAATGTTTTTGATTGTTCTATTTGAGTTACATGGAAAAGTCGACAAGATGACAAACCTAAAGATTTGGGAAAAATGGTTTGGTATGTGTTGAATAACTTTCCTGAGATTCTACCTTATATCTAGTAAGTGCTAAGTACTATAGCTTATACATCGTAATCTACTAAACTTGCAGCACATTCTAATATATTTAGATGTTTGACACGATCACCATGCGGTGAAGCATCTACAAAAAGGAGTTACTGGCGCAAAATCCAAGAAACATTGACAAATTGGTTATGGCAAGATTTGCGAAATGGTTCAAGAGCCATGTAAGCTTTTGAATTGCACTGTTAGTTTTTTTAATATATTGAGTACATAAGATGATCAGCTTGTCTATTTTCTAACCATAGGTTAAGAAGATGCGGGAGGATTGGCAGGAAGTTAATGATGCCCTTTATGCACTAGCAGGTAAGACATTATGAATCTTGCATTGCTGGAGATGCGCTACAACACCCTTGCACACGACGAAGGCAGGAAGACACAAAATTGTGTCATCATGAGAACGGATATGTACGACAAAGAGACAACTAAAATATACGCTAACATAACAACCATTGTTCAATAGCAGTATATCTCCAATTTCGAGATTCATCGATGTGTGGTTTTGTTCTGCTATTGTTGGTATAACCTATTTTCTAGGTTCCCAAAACCCAAAGGTGATGATTATTTCAAATCCATCAATGTCATGGCGGCGTACCATAGTAACGAGCCTTTTCTTTTGGCAAATCAAGCAACACAGATATTTTTCTTGGATGACACATTTTCATGTGGCAATGACTGGAGAGTATTACAAAGGTTTGAGTGGAGGAATTCGTTTAATGAATTTCCACAACAATATAATGCTTACACTGCTCCTGATGTAGAAGATTCCACAGATGTTCGTAGTATCTTTGAGAACCATCACATCAATAACGCTGGCGAAAAGATTCCCTATCGGGCTGTGGACGTATGAGAGTTGATCAATAAGAGGCCAACGTTCGAGGACATTGAAGATGAAGAAGAAGATGACACTGGGGGGAATTACAATTCAGACTGGTACACACGGGCGAAGATGTTGACGTTGCTGCTGCGGATGATGATTAGATTGTTTTTGTCGTATTTGCCTGTGAGAAGACGACTTTTTATCTACTATTTAAAATTATGTTTGCTATGACAACTGAAACCTGATGAAGTTGTTGTTTAGTATTTTGCTATGAGAACATCACTTATTATGTATGTTGATTTGTGTTTGGTGATTGTATGACGACTAAAACATGATGACGTTGTTGTTTAGTTGTACTCATATTTGGTTGTGAAACTTGTATTTGATGACATAGTTTGCTATTGGACTACAATTTTCTCTACGTCTTAACAAAGCTGACCTGACATGGCCTCTGCTAATTTATTTATTTATTAGCAAAAGGGCCTCTGCTATTTATTTATTTATTAGCAAAAGGGGGTACCCCTGATTTCCGTTAATAGAAATTATTAGATATTCACAACACTACGCCCAGCCTGCTAAATAGATTTCATTCATTACTAGTTTCGACAAAGTACTCATGTCATAGACACTGAATACATCATGAGTGATGCATACACTTCAAATAAAGAGACAATCATCCTAGAGAGCACAAGATCTTGCCCACCATCTTCACATGCGCTTTCATCTCCTCATTGATTCCTAGGCCGTTCAGCGGCTGTTGCTTGGCCATGATCAGATGAACTGCATCTTTAACCTTCTTCTCTACATCTTCCTCTTCTGTCGTTCCTTCAGTTACTTGTCCAACACCCCAACCTACTGGTATTGGGATTCCTCGGCTAACCAAATAATTAGCGTAGTTCCATTCCCACACATCAACAACTTCACAGAAATACAAATCACACAAATCTTCCCTTTTCTACACGAATCAAATTGGAAGATCATCAACCAAACTATTAAAAAACTCAACAACTGAAATCAGGCGAACAACTTAAACATATTATTACCCCATGATTTGGGCATTTGTAGAAGACTCGATGATACGTCCATTTTGCATCATGTTTTCCTACTGCTAATTATAGTGTTTTATGCATTATAACACTTTATGGAGTAATTCTAATGCCTTCTCTCTCATAATATGCAAGGTTTACACAAAGAGGGAGAATACCGGCAGATGGAATTCTGGACATGAAAAAGCTATGTTAGAGATACCTATTCTGCACATCTCCAACTGAGCTAAAATTTTACGGAGAAGTATTTTGGAGTATATAATAAATATTGGAGAAAAGAACTACCAGAGGGGGGCTACCAAGTGGCCACAAGGCACCAGGGCGCGGCAGATGCCCTGGCGCGCCCTGGTGGGTAGTGGGCCCCTCGGCCCACCTCCGGTGCCCATCTTTTGGTATATAAGGTCTTTTGACCTAGAAAAAAATAAGGGGAGGACTTTCGGGACGGAGCGCAACCATCTTGAGGCAGAACTTGGGTAGGAGCACTTTTGCTCTCCGGCGGAGCGATTCCGCCGGAGGAACTTCCCTCATGGAGGGGGAAATCGAATCCATCGTCATCACCAACAACCCTCTCATCTTTGGGAGGCCAATCTTCATCAACATCTTCAATAGCACCATCTCATCTCAAAACCCTCCTAGTTCATCTCTTGTGTTCAGTCTTTGTACCGGAACCTCAGATTGGTACATGCGGGTGACTAGTAGTGTTGATTACATCTTGTAGTTGATGCTATATGGTTTATTTGGTGGCAGATTATATGGTAATGTAACATCCCAAATTTTCAATTTGGAATGTTATACATTAGATCATCACTGCATATCATATTTTATTTGCTTTTGGCCTGATCCAGAAATTCTACGCAACTCAAGGACCTACGGAGAGAGTTGGGGATTTCTTTATTTTCATATTTGAGTTTTCTCAAATTTTGAAAATAGGATCATTTGATTTGATTTATTTTATCTTCAATTATTTCTATTATAAAATTATGAGAGAGGGAACAAAATGACTTTCCCAAAATAAAGAAATATTGAGGATTTGATAAAAAATCAAATAAGATTTTATTTCGGAGTTTTTGGCTAGTTTATTTGAATTTAGGAAAAATTGCATGTTTTTCAAAACTGTATTTTAGGGCCAAGAAAATGTTCATCTCGTTCTAAATATTTTATTTAGGCGGTGAAAATTTATTTTGGCATTTTAGAATTTTATTTTATTTTCTAGAATTTTTCTTAGTTTCGGCGGAATTGGTTTAAAAAAAAGTACCGCGCGCCCGACTGGGCCGAAGGCCCAGCCGAGCCAGGCCAGGCCCGCGCCGCCGCCGCCTTCCACCGCGGGAGACCGACCTGCTGCCGCCGCCGAGTCCTGCCGGGGCACGCCTCCCGAGGCCGACCCCGACCTGGCACCCCCTTCCCCAAGCCGACGCCACCCCCCTCTTAAATATCACCGCCTCCGCAGCCTCACTCCGCCACCTCGACCCGCCCCGCCTCCCGCAGCAGCCCGCCGCCGCAGCCGCTTGCCACGCTCGCGCCCGCCGTGGCCGACGCCGACGCTGCCGCCGCGCTGCCCGCCGCCGACGCCGCCCCACCCCGCCGGAGCCCCGAGCCGCCGGATCCCAACGAGGTAGCCGCGCCGTCCGCCGCCGGTTTTCCGAAGAAAAACCGATCCGGGTTTTTTAAAACCAGGTTTTTATTTTATTTTATTAGGTCAGTTTTATCGGTTCACTTATTTAGCGAGCGTTCGCTCGTTCGTTCGCTTTTACGGACGAGTTCACCGTTTAGTTTCAGATAATGAACGTTCGTTCATTAATCTGTTTGTCAGTTTTCTTTTTCTCGGATTTTCCGCGATTATTTCTGATCGCGATTTCTGATCCGATTTTCGTTTTAGTTTAACTTTTCGCTTGTTTATCGGAATCAAGCGATTCAAGCGCCTAGAGTTTCATCTCGAAACCCTCTTTCCATTTAACCAGCTCAAACAAGTTTTTGCTTCTGTAAAATTTGACTTAGGTCCAGATTAGTAATCGAAGCTTGTTTCTTTTGCCGTTTGACTTTCGTTGTTTCGTTCGATTTGTTTCTTTTTGCAAACCGGAGTTCTTAAGTTGAACTTTCTGGTTAGATCTCTTATTTGAGTTTTACCTGTGCATTAGATGAGTACTTATTGTATGCTTGTTTGTTTGTTTGCGTTAGAGTACCCGGAGTGCGCCGCTTGCTACTTCGAATCTCTAGGTTTCACGGATCATCAGCAAGGCAAGTAACACTTTGATCATACCTCTTACTACCGAGTTTTATTGCATTAGATAAATCCTCGAACAATTGCATGAATAGGATCTGATTAATATGTGGGTTTGGGAAGTAGTTGAGGTAGTACCTATTACCTGTTTTATTATCAAACCCTGGGAGTTACTTCTACGTTTGCTTATGCCATGCTATGCTTGTAGACGTGGATTGGGTTTGAGAGTATTCATGACAGATGTGAGATTGTTTAATTAATGGTTAAACTTAAGGTGGCAACTTAAATACACATCTGGGTGGATTGAGGCACCTGGGTATTCCAGCGATTGCTTGTTTTTCTTTATGGACCGCCACCCAGGCTCAAAGGGATCATGAGATTATTCATACTAGAAACTTCCGTGTGCAGCCACAAGCTACTATGGGCTCTAGCATAGTTGATTAAGTCGTGCGAACTCTTACAGTGGTAGACTAGCAGATGTAGGGGAAAGTAGGTGTAACGGTCTACCAGATCGTAAGGTGCTAGCGCTTCTGAAAGACTATGTCTCGGTCATCCGTTTCTCAAACACCATGTAGTGCGAGAATCCCAACGGAGGAGATCGAGTCTTATGGGGAAAAGTGCACAAACCTCTGCAGAGTGTATAAACTAATCATGGTTAGCCGTGTCCCTGGTTATGGACGTCTTGAGTATCTAGTACTTGGATTATCATGTGAATCTCATCATGTGACTTTAATTAATTTTGTTGGGTTTGAATGATGATGTTTAATTGGGATTGAGAGGGCGTCTACACTCTCAATGTTTGACAACCACCATGATAGTTAAATAAAATTTATTTCTTTGCAGTAGGGAAAAAATGGCTTTACGCAAACTATAACCATAAAGCTTTCCACTAGCCATATATGCATGTAGTATAGCCTATTTCTATTCACTACTCTCTATGTGTTACATTGCCAGCATATTTCATGTGCTGACCCGTTTTCGGGCTACAACGTTCATGTTGCAGACTATTCAGACGACGATTAAGGAGCCTTAGGTCGTGGTTCTATACTCAGTGATGCTGTTGGAGTTGATGGACTCACTTATCTTCCAAGCCTTCCGCTGTTATCGTTATTAGATGGCTTTAAGCCATATTATTTGTAATAAGTTCTCTTTTGAGACACTCGATGTAATAAGTGTGTGATTGCTACTCTGTTATAAATCCTTCAAGTACTGTGTGTGTGAGCATTACTGGTCCAGGGATGACAATGAAGCACAGATCAGACTGTTTGAGGTCTGGTCGCTACAAGATGGTATCAGAGCCCATACTGGCTGTAGGACATGACCACTAAGATAAAGACCTAGATCACCACTCTCTTCTCATTTATGACTTCTCATCTTTTCTACTCTTTTAGGATGGCGGATGCAAGGAACAAGTTCACGCAACCGGATGAAGATACACCGTTTGGACGCCACCTGAAGGAAGTCACTAAGTACCTGAACATCAGAGTACCAAGCTTCGCCGGGATCTACAACGCCACTTTACCCGAGGAGGAGCGCTGGATGATTCAAGTTTAAGTTCCAGGAAGGACGTTCGCGCCAGTCACCGAGCCCATAGAGTTTTTCTTTGATGCACCAACCTGGAGTCTAGGAAAGAGCATGGCAGCCCACATCAACATGGGACGTATTGGAGAAGTTTACCACAATGGTCTCAAGGATACTATCTACCAGATTTGTGGGCGCCGAGATGAGCAATGGGAGATGATCAGCACCAGGAAGGATAGATCAATCGCAGCTTTTATCCAGGAGTTAAACCAGCACATTCGATGTCAGGAGAACCGGATGTGCGCAGGCATGATAGATCTGAAGAAGGCGATGACAAGAATCACGGAGCTGGAGGAAGAACTCAAGGCAACACACGAAGATTTTATGGAGGAAATCAAAGTATTAGTGGAGAAGAATGACGACCTGGCCAGGAAGCTAGGAATTTTCATGGGAGATCCCGCGCCAGGAGGAGAAGATGACGATTCCACTTGCCCGGAGAACTACATCATCATCGATGACACCGACTCGGCCCCAGAAGATAGCGATGATGACTATGTTGATGAAGCTGGAGCGGATATCATGGAGTCTTCATCGAAGCAGTTTTTCTAGTAGACCACCATCACAGTAGTAGAATTCCACCATGTGTATAGCATAGTCCAAGCACTTTTGTAACGATAGTTCTAGACCGATTGTATGCCCTTGGTTGAATTGAATGAAGTGATTTTGTTTGCTTTTGCCTCATGTGCATATGGGTAGTGTTTTCTCTCTAGGCCTCAATATATTCTATATTCTCATCTTTTCTAAACCCTCAGATGCCTCCGAGACGTGACAATGGATTTGCTTTCCCACCGGAGCTCACTCAGTTGATCCAGCAGCAGAATGCATTGATGCAGTTGCTAGTCCAGAATCAGAATCAGGGGAACAACAACAACAACAACCCACCACCACCACCACCTGTTGATCACTTAACCCGTTTCCTTAGACTGAAGTCGCCGGTGTTCTCCAGTAGCACCGAGCCGATAGTAGAAGATGATTGGCTCCACAAGATAGGGAGGGAATTGACCACAGCAGGATGCATAGATGCGGAAAAGGTGTGTTTTTCCGCACATCAGCTTGAAGGACCTACAGCATCATGGTGGGAGAATTTCACAGCCACTTATCCTATCAACACTGTCACATGGGATCAGTTTCAGCAGGCTTTCTGTATTGCCCATGTTTCAACAGGAGCTATGGCCATGAAGAAGCGTGAGTTTCACAACTTGCGCCAAGGAGGACGGACAGTTGGCCAATACGTGGATGACTTTAGTAAGTTAGCACGTTATGCCCCGGATGACGTTGCTACGGATGCAGCTAAGCAGGAGAAGTTTCTGGAAGGACTGAATGATGAGTTGAGCATGCAGTTGATGGTAGCAACTTTTAACAACTACCAGGAGTTGGTAGATCGTGCTCTAATGATAGAAGGGAAGCAGCAGCAGATTGAGAACCGCAAGAGGAAGTATGGACAAGGGAAATACAATTCAGGAGCTCAGCAGAAGCCACATTTTACCCCGAAATCGGGAGGACATTTTCAGGATACCCATGGAGGAGGGAGTTCGCATAATCATAATGGCCCCAAGAATGGTAATGGAAATGGGGGAAGCAACGGTCAGAACTGTACCAACCCATCAACCCCAGCCAAGAGAGACCTGAGCCAAGTCACTCGTTATAAGTGTCAGAAGACCGGACATTATGCCAATGAATGTCCTGAAGCCCAGAATGGAAATGGCAATGGAAGCTCTGGGAAGAAACTGAACCCTTTCAACAGGGGACAAGTGAACCACGGTAACATGGAGGAGGTTGAAGCCCAGCCAGATGCAGTAATAGGTAAGTTTTTGGTTAAGTCATTTACTGCAATCGTTCTTTTTGATACTGGTGCATCGCATTCATACATATCAAGGGGATTCGTGGATAAGTATAAACTACCCAGCAAGGTTCTTAGAACACCTATGTTAGTAAGCTCACCAGGAGCGGAGTATATGGCCAGTAAAGGATGTTTTCAAGTGCCATTGAGTATAGGTAGGCATGTGTTTCCCTCGGATTTAATCATTTTAGAATCGCAAGGTTTGGATATAATTCTAGGTATGGATTGGCTATCGATGTATGGAGGAAACATTGATTGCGTCAGTAAGTCGATTTTGCTTACCTCCCCAGAGGGAAGAAGGATCAAGTATGTATCACGGCATGTGCCGAATATGACTCAAGTAAATTCATTATCAGGAGTTGTACAGGAGGAGGTACCGGTGGTAAAGGATTTTCCGCATGTATTTCCAGAAGAGTTGCCAGGCATGCCACCGGATAGAGACATCGAGTTTTTGATTGAGCTTTTGCCAGGCACATGACCAATATCTAAGAGACCGTATAGAATGCCTCCAAAGGATTTGGAGGAGATTAAGAAGCAGATTAAGGAGCTACTGGATAAGGGATATATTCGCCCAAGTTCATCACCTTGGGGATCACCAGTACTTCTAGTGGAAAAGAAGGATGGATCATTGATGGTTGTTGATTATCGAGGATTGAATGAAGTGACGATCAAGAATAAGTACCCACTACCGATGATCAATGATTTGGTTGACCAATTGCAAGGAGCTAAGGTATTTTCCAAGATCGATTTGCGATCAGGATACCACCAGTTGAAGGTTCGAGAGCAGGACATACCTAAGACAGCTTTTACCACAAGGTATGGACTGTATAAGTATACCGTTATGGCATTTGGTCTGACTAACGCACCTGCCTATTTTATGAACATGATGAACAAAGTGTTTATGGAGTTTTTGGATAAGTTCATCGTAGTGTTCATTGATGATATTCTGGTTTACTCGAAGAATGAAGAAGAACATAAAGAACATTTGCGTTTGGTACTTGGTAAGCTCAGAGAACATCAGTTGTACGCCAAGTTCAGCAAATGTGAGTTTTGGTTGAAGGAAGTTGGATTCCTCAGACATATTATATCCGGAGAAAGAATAGTTGTAGATCCCACCAAGGTTGTCACTGTGACAAATTGGGAAGCCCCAACAATAGTTGGAGAGATCCGGAGTTTTCTTGGACTCGCAGGATACTACAGGAGGTTCATTGAAAATTTCTCAAAAATTGCAAAACCTATGACTGAGTTGTTGAAGAAGGATACAAAGTTCAAATGGACTGAAGAATGTGAGGCCAGTTTTCAGGAGTTGAAGAAACGTTTGGTTACATCGCCAGTGTTGATTCTGCCAGATCAGCGCAAGGATTATGAGGTATACTACGACGCTTCACATCGAGGACTTGGAGCAGTGCTTATGCAGGACGGAAGAGTTGTTTCATATGCCTCACGACAGCTTAAGCCCCATGAGTTAAATTGTGCTACACACGACTTGGAATTAGCAGCCGTAGTGCATGCTTTGAAGACGTGGAGACATTTTCTCATCGGAAACCATTGTGAGGTGTACACGGATCACAAGAGTTTGAGGTACATCTTCATGCAGAAGGAGTTGAATCTTAGGCAAAGGAGATGGTTGGGGCTCATCAAGGATTATGATATTAGATTGCATTATCATCTCGGAAAGGCTAACGTAGTAGCTGACGCATTGAGCCGCAAGAGCCATGTCAACACACTAATGACCGGAGAATTACCAAAGGAGTTAGCCGAGGATCTTCATGAGCTAGGTTTGGAGATAGTTCCGAGAGGATATGTAGCATCATTGGAGATTCAGTCTACTCTGATGGATAAGATCAGAGAAGCTTAGAAGACCGACAAGGAGATTGCCACCATAAAGGAGAAGGTGAGCAAGGGAAAAGTTAAAGGATTTCGTGAGGATGAACACGATACCTTATGGTTTGAGGACCGCGTTTATGTGCCTAATGACCCGGAGATCAAGAAGCTAATTTTGGAAGAGGCCCATGATTCGCCGTACTCGATTCACCCAGGAAACACCAAGATGTATTTGGATTTGAAAGACACTTTTTGGTGGACCGGAATGAAGAAGGATATTGCGGAATATGTAGCAGTTTGTGATGTATGTCAGAGAGTGAAGGCAGAGCATCAGAAGCCAGCAGGATTGCTACAGCCATTGCCGATACCCGAATGGAAGTGGGATAAGCTAGGCATGGATTTTATCACAGGATTACCCAGGACCCGTGCAGGCTATGACTCGATATGGGTTGTAGTCGATCGCTTGACAAAGGTAGCTCATTTCATCCCAGCGAAGACCACTTACACCAATGCTAACTTGGCAAAGATATACATGACCAGGATCGTATGTCTGCATGGAGTTCCGAGAAGCATTGTATCAGATAGAGGAACCCAGTTTACCTCAAAGTTCTCGAATCAGTGACATGAAACTTTGGGTACTAGACTAGAGTCCAGTACAACTTTTCATCCGCAGACCGATGGACAGACCGAGAGAGTCAATCAGATTTTGGAGAATATGCTGAGAGCTTGTGCACTACATTATGGATCTAGTTGGGATGACAACTTGCCATCTGCGGAGTTCTCTTACAACAATAGTTATCAATCCAGTTTGAAGATGGCCCCTTTTGAAGCCTTGTATGGAAGAAGGTGCAGAACACCATTGTCGTGGGACGAAGTTGGAGACCGCCAATTGTTGGACCAGATTTGATTAAGGAGTCTGAACAGAAGGTGAAGTTGATTCGCGATAGGCTCAAGGTAGCCCAGTCCAGGCATAAGAGCTATGCAGATTCTAAACGCAAGGAGACAGTTTACGAAGCCGGAGATAGTGTTTATCTTCGTGTTTCTCCACTTCGAGGAGTTAAGCGCTTTGGAGTTAAGGGAAAGTTAGCGCCACATTTTGTGGGACCATACAAAGTTTTGGAACGCATGGGAGAAGTTGCTTATAAGTTGGAATTGCCTGAGGGATTGTCGGGAGTTCACGACGTGTTCCACGTTTCCCAGTTGAAGAAGTGCCACGCAGAGATGGCGGATATACCGCTGAGAGATACAGTGCCACTGGAAGCGATTCAGTTGGATAGTGACTTGACCTATGAGTAGAAACCAGTCAAGATTCTTGAGTATGCCAGCCGAGTCACCCGCAACAAGGTTATCAAGTTTTGCAAAGTTCAATGGAGCCACCACACCGAGGATGAAGCCACCTGGGAGCGAGAGGAAGATCTGCTGAAGGACCACCCTCACCTATTTTCTAGCCAACCCGAATCTCGAGGGCGAGATTCATCTTAAGGGGGGTAGGTTTGTAACATCCCAAATTTTCAATTTGGAATGTTATACATTAGATCATCACTGCATATCATATTTTATTTGCTTTTGGCCTGATCCAGAAATTCTACGCAAGTCAAGGACCCACGGAGAGAGATGGGGATTTTGTTATTTTCATATTTGAGTTTTCTCAAATTTTGAAAATAGGATCATTTGATTTTATTTATTTTATCTTCAATTATTTCTATTATAAAAATATGAGAGAGGGAATAAAATGACTTTCCCAAAATAAAGAAATATTGAGGATTTGATAAAAAAATTAAATATGATTTTATTTCGGAGTTTTTGGCTAGTTTATTTGAATTTAGGAAAAATTGCATGTTTTTCAAAACTGCATTTTAGGGCCAAGAAAATGTTTATCTCGTTCTAAATATTTTATTTAGGCGGTGAAAATTTATTTTGGCATTTTTAGAATTTTATTTTATTTTCTAGAATTTTTCTTAATTTTGGCGGAATTGGTTTAAAAAAAAGTACCGCGCGCCTGACTGGGCCGAACGCCCAGCCGAGCCAGGCCAGGCCTGCGCCGCCGCCGCCTTCCCCCGCAGGAGATCGACCCGCTGCCACCGCCGAGTCCGGCCGGGGCACGCCTCCCGACGCCGACCCCGACCCAGCGCCCCCTTCCCCAAGACGACGCCGCCCCACCTCTTAAATACCGCCGCCTCACCCCGCCACCTCGACCCGCCCCGCCTCCTGCAGCAGCCCGTCGCCGCCGCCGTGTGCCGCCGCCGCCGCTTGCCATGCCCGCACCCGCCGCCGCCGACGCCGCCCCACCCCGCCGGAGCCCCGAGCCGCCAGATCCCGACGAGGTAGCCGCGCCATCCGCCGCCGGTTTCCCGAAGAAAAATCGATCCGTTTTTTTTAAAACCCTAGGTTTTTTATTTTATTAGATCGGTTTTATCGGTTCACTTATTTAGCGAGCGTTCGCTCATTCGTTTGTTTTTATGGACGAGATCGCCGTTTAGTTTCAGATAACGAACGTTCGTTCGTTAATCTGTTCATCAGTTTTTCTTTTTCTCGGATTTTCGGCGATTATTTCGGATCGTGATTTCTGATCCGATTTTCATTTTAGTTTAACTTTTTGCTCGTTTATAGGAATTAGGCGATTCAAGCGCCTAGAGTTTCGTCTCGAAACCCTCTTTCCGTTTAACCAACTCAAACAAGTTTTTGCCTCTGTAAAATTTGACTTAGGTCCAGATTAGTACTCGAAGCTTGCTTCTTTCACCGTTTGACTTTCGTTGTTTTGTTCGATATGTTTCGTTTTGCAAACCGGAGTTCTTAAGTTGAAATTTCTGGTTAGATCTCTTATTTGAGTTTTACCTGTGCATTAGATGAGTACTTATTGTATGCTTGTTTGTTTGTTTGCGTTAGAGTACCCAGAGTGTGCCGCTTGCTACTTCGAATCTCTAGGTTTCACGGATCATTAGCAAGGAAAGTAACACTTTGATCATACCTCTTACTACCCAGTTTTATTGCATTAGATCAATCCTCGAACAATTGCATGAATAGGATCTGATTAATATGTGGGTTTGGGAAGTAGTTGAGGTAGTACCTATTACCTGTTTTATTATCAAACCCTGGGAGTTACTTCTACGTTTGCTTATGCCATGTTATGCTTGTAAACGTGGATTGGGTTTTAGAGTATTCATGACAGATGTGAGATTATTTAATTAATGGTTAAACTTAAGGTGGCAACTTAAATACACATCTGGGTGGATTGAGGCACCTGGGTATTCCAGCGATTGCTTGTTTTTCTTTATGGACCGCCACCCAGGCTCAAAGGGATCATGAGATTATTCATACTAGAAACTTCCGTGTGCAGCCACGAGCTACTATGGGCTCTAGCATAGTTGATTAAGTCATGCAAACTCTTACAGTTTTAGACTAGCAGATGTAGGGGAAAGTAGGTGTAACGGTCTACCCACTCGTATGGTGCTAGCACTTTTGAAAGATTATGTCTCGGTCATCCGTTTCTCGGACACCATGTAGTGCAAGAATCCCAATGGAGGAGATCGAGTCTTGTGGGGAAAAGTGCACAAACCTCTGCAGAGTGTATAAACTAATCATGGTTAGCCGTGTCCCCGATTATGGACGTCTTGAGTATCTAGTACTTGGATTATCATGTGAATCTCATCATGTGACTTTAATTAATTTTGTTGGGTTTTAATGATGATGCTTAATTGGGATTGAGAGGGTGTCTACACTCTCAATGTTTAACAAGCACCATGATAGTTAAATAAAATTTATTCCTTTGCAGTAGGGAAAAATTGGCTTTACGCAAAGTGTAACCATAGAGCTTTCCACCAGCCATATATGCATGTAGTATAGCCTATTTCTGTTCACTACTCTCTATGTGTTACATTGCCAGCATATTCCATGTGCTGACCCGTTTTCGGGCTGCAACATTCATGTTGCAGACTATTCAGACGATGAGTAAGGAGCCTTAGGTCGTGGTTCTACACTCAGTGATGCTGTTGGAGTTGATGGACTCACTTATCTTCCAAGCCTTCCACTGTTATCGTTATTAGATGGCTTTAAGCCATATTATTTGTAATAAGTTCTCTTTTGAGACACTCGATGTAATAAGTGTGTGATTGCTACTCTGTTATAAATCCTTCAAGTACTGTGCGTGCCAGCATTACTGATCCAGGGATGACACTGAAGCACAGAGATCAGACTATTTGAGGTCTGGTCGCTACAGGTAAGATCTATTATGGTATTTAATATCCCTCTGATCTTGAGCATGCATATTATTTGTGAGTAGTTGCCTTTGTTTTTGAGGCTACGGGAGAAGTCATGTTGCAACTAATCATGTGAATTTTATATTTGTTCGTTATTTTGATGATATGTATGTTGTTATTCCCTTAGTGGTGTTATGTGAACGTCGACTACATGACACTTCACCATCTTTGGGCCTAAGGGAATGCATTGTGGAGTAGTTATTAGATGATGGGTTGCTAGAGTGACAGAAGCTTAAACCCTAGTTTATGTGCTATTTCGTAAGGGGCTGATTTGGATCCATATGTTTAATGCTATGGTTAGATTTGATCGTAATACTTCTTTCGTAGTAGCGGATGCTTGCGAGGGGGTTAATCATAAGTGGGAGGCTAGTTCAAGTAAGAACAACACCCAAGCACCAGTCCACCCACATATCAAATTAACAAAGTAGCGAACGCGAACCAAACCAACATGATGGAAGTGACTATATGAAATTACCGTGTGCCTTCAAGAATGCTTTGCTTATTATTCGAGGCTGTTCCAGCATGTCCTTTGCCATTAAAAGGATTGGGCTACCTTGCTGCACTTATTTTTACTATTGTTACTTGTTACTTGTTACAAATTATCTTGCTATCAAACTACCTGTTATCGACAATTTCAGTTCTTGCAGAAATTACCTTGCTAAAAAATACTTGTCATTTCCTTCTGCTCCTCGTTGGCTTCGACACTCTTACTTATTGAAAAGACTACTCAGCCAGGGTTGAGGATTGTAGTTGAGACGCGACGGATGACTACGTGATTTGCAGCAGTGGCACCTCACAAATGGTAGCGGGTTGCGATGAGCAACCGGCTACGGTGAGTGTGTTGGCAGGGGTGTGATGAAACCCACGGGCGATGGTACGGGTGGCGACTTGGCGCATATCTGGTTGTTGCATGCTGAAGAGCAGGTGGACGAGCCGCCAGCGGACATGGTTGATGCAGCCGGAGCTTCTGATGCTAGGCAGAGTAAGTGGAGAAGAGGAGAAGTGAACATTGGATATGTCAGTTTCATTACTTGCAGAGTAGCATAGCACATAATGTAGTCTTAGTCTAGGTTTGGATTCGAACCAGCTACAGGAGCATGTTTCTCTTTTTTCTAAAACTCAGCAACGCATCTTTACTGGTACACTAGCTTGTTTTGTACGCCTTCTCAAGTCTTTGATTTTCGGAAATGTTATCTGGCGAACGTTCCCTGGGAGGAGGACGGCAAATGAACGCATCCTGGCAGTTTTAGTTGCGATGCAAGATCAAATGGTGGTAGTTTCGGGAATGTTATCTGGCGAGCAAGCCCAATTTTTCTTTTCTTCCTATAAAAAAGTATGCTACGTGCTGTCGCCTTAGTCAACAAACGATTGTGCCAACCTTGACCGTTGGATTGACATTCAAAGTATGTCGTGTTTCTTCAGTCTCTTCTTCCTCCAGCCGCCAAAGCCAAACCAGTGCCAGCGGGACCGCCTGCTCCAGCCTCCCATGGCTGGCTCTGCTGCCGTGCACGCATCGCGACCACATCGGACCCTAAAATAGTGCGCATCTTCCTCGGCTCTTGTTTGTTCCCGTCCGAGGACTCACGATCGTCCTCCGCCTTGGTTCGCTCGCTGCGGCGCCGCCCTCCGGTGTTGTCAACATGGTCAACAACCGAGAGGAATAAGGAGATGACTGTACATGGTGAGGATGACAGTACAGACCCACCAGGATCATGGCAGTACGCAATCAAGTGCCTCCTTTATTACAAGAAAAAAAAAGGTTCCTCCTGATGCTTTCCTGACATCTGGGTCGCACGCCACTGTCAACGTAGTTAATAAGCGAGATAACTGCACACGGAGCGGCTGACACCCGAGACCCAGCAGCTCGCACAATATTTTTTCTGTTTTTGGGACGAAGCAGGGAATCAACTGGCTTGTGCAGAAGTTGTTGCCCATCTAGCCCAGACTTTTATTTCATATGTTTACCACATGACCAGCCCAGTTTTTTTCTTTCTAAAAATGGCTAGCCTAGCTATTTTATTTTTTCTAGAATACCCAACGGAGGCCTACTTGCTTTTTTAGGCCTTGCCGGGCCGGAAATCTTTCAAGACGAGGAGGGATGGATTCGGCTTGCCCAGGAAATGGGCTATAAGTAATAAGAAATGGGCTGTAAAATGAAAAATGCAACAAATAGGAAATTAGGTCCAAATTACTTTTTTCTTTCGGATTTTGATATTTTAAATTTCAATGTTTTTGTGTGGCTAAAATTTCATTGGATTTTAAATAAAGGTATGTTTAATTTTTAAATTAATTCGGGTTGTATGCCGTTTGCGACGGATTTGGAGGCCGACTTGTGGGTCTACTAGGTTGACGTGTATGCAAGGCTTTGTCAACTTAGTCCACAAATGATTATAGCATCAGTGACCATTGGATGTTAATCCAACGACCATGCTGCTTCTTCAATATATGATCTTCTTGCTCTAGCTGCCCAAACCACAGCTGGTGGTACTGCATGCTCCTGCCTCCCGTGGCCGGCTATGCTGCCGCGTAGGCCATGCCGCCACACACTAATCCCATCACCGGCGAGGCCATTCCTCTACTTACCCACACGTCCAGTTATTTTTTGGTAACGACAGCCGAACCAGTAAACCGTCGTACTCCCCACCATGTGGGTAACCACTGCCGAGTCTTCCCTGACTCCGGGTCATTCCCTTCCTATGCCTCGCCATTGTCCACCGTGTTGGTGCTCTCGACGTGGCGTGCTCAACCAAGTCAAAAAGCGATAGCCATTGGAAGGGGGATGTACGTGGAGCGGCTAACAGTAGGGACCCACATGGTCCATGGCCGCACGCAAGCAAGTGCCTCCTTATTACACCAAAAAGATTCCTCCCACTAATAGGTGCGACCCACCAGCCACATCTCCGCATGCAAACAAGTGCCTCCTTGTTACACGAAAAAAGTTGCCTTCCCCTAATAGCTGAGACCCACCAGCTACATCTTTACACGCAAGAAAGTGCCTCCTTATTACGCGCAAGAAAAATGATTCCTCCTGCTGCTAGCTAGGACCCACCCGATTTGGAGGCTGACTTGTGGGCCTACTAAGTTGACGTGTACACATCGCTTTGTCAACTTAGTCAACAAATGATTCTAGCAGCAGTGACCTTTGAATGTTAATCTAAGTGTTGTGCTGCTTCTTCAACTCTGATCCTCTTGCTCCAGCAGCCAAAACCAGCTTCGGCCATACCGCTTGCTCCCGCCTCTGGTGGCCGGCTGTGCTGCCGCACATGCATCACCAGTCTACCCTACTCCCACCACTGGCCAGGCCTTCCCTTTATTCACCCACACCCCTTGTAATTTTCTGGTGATGACAGCCTCACACCATAGTCGAACCAGTCAACCCCCGTACTCCCTTCCGCATAGGAAACCACTATCGTGTCTTCCCCGGCTCCGGTTCGTTCCCTTACTAGGCCTCGCCGTCGTCCACCACGTTGTTGCTCTCGGCATGGTGTCCTCAACATGGTCAACGAATGACTACCATCGGAAGAGGACTGTACTTGCTGAGGCTCACAGCTGGACCCACCAGCTACATCTTCGCACGGAAGGAACTGCCTTCTTATTATGCAAAAAAATGATTCCTCCCCCTTACAGCTGGGACCCACCAGCTTTATCTTTGCACGCAAGGAAGTGCGTTCTTATCCTCCCTGATAGCCAGGACCCACCAGGTTGAAGCATATGTTCTGTTGTTTGTTTGGTTGTAGACGTATACGTACATGCCAGTCGATCGGTCTGTCAGCCACGATGAACCGTGGCCAAGTAAGGAGCAGTATTAGTTCAGGCAGTCCCATCTAAATCCTGTACACATATGACAGCCACGCTGCAAAAAATACGGTCACATATGTACATACGGGCGTGGTCTTGAATGTGTACAACGACAACGTCCTGTTCATCGGCAGCCAACCGCCTGGGTCAGAATGCGTCTTGTTCAACAGGAGCCAACCGCCTAGGTCGGAACAGCCGAAACAGTGTCTGGAGTATCGCGGTACGGAAGAAACAACCTTCTGTTCGACCGCGTACGATTGAAACAGGATCCTGTTCATCAGGAGGGGTCTGGCATACCGCAAAACGGAGGAAACAGACTTCTATTCGAGCTCCTATGGTCGAAACGGGGTCCTGTTGACCAGGAGGGGTCTGGCATACCTCTATACGGAGGAAATGGACTTCTCTTCGACCGCCTACGGTCGAAACGAGGTCCTGTTCATCGGGGGGGGGGGGTGGTGTACCGCAAAACGGGACTCCACGGGCTACTATTCATCCACTATCGACTTCCTCCAGCCTCCACCTGCTACTATTCATGCACCATCGACCTCCTCCAGCCTCCACCAGCCACTATTCATCCATGGGCTACTGTTCATCCAGCCTACACCGGCTATAGTTCAACCAGCCTCCACGGGGTTATGTTCATCCACCCCCAACCGGCTGGGGTGTGTGGCGGCCTCCTCGGGGTCCTGTTCATCCAGCGGCAGCCGCATACTACCATGGGGTCTTGTTCATCCAGCGGCAACCGCCTACACATGGTCAGGGTCCTATTCATCCAACCCCACCAGGAAATGTTCATCCACAGCCAACCCTACCAGCTCGACTCACCACGTCTCTACTCATTCTACGTATCACGTGCGCAGCAACAACGGGCACTATTCATCCAGAGGCAACCCAACCG
This sequence comes from Triticum aestivum, assembly GCF_018294505.1. Classification (NCBI taxonomy): domain Eukaryota; kingdom Viridiplantae; phylum Streptophyta; class Magnoliopsida; order Poales; family Poaceae; genus Triticum; species Triticum aestivum. The sequence continues at coordinate 376,495,560 of NC_057797.1, read as the reverse complement.
GCTAGCTACGTCTTGCACCACTATAAGAAATATGTCAACTTGCGACCATCACTATTGGTCGCTGAATGGTCATTGTTTTTCATTTGTGACCTTTTTTATGACAAAAACAATTGGTCAAAAGCTGACCGTCTTTAATGAAACTTAACGACCTTCTCTGTGATATGGTCGTAGAAGGCAACGACCAAAACAAAAGGTCGTTGGTCCTACGATGAATTGTTTTGGTCACTGTTTGTCTGCCCAGGCCACATCAAACCCAACGTGGCAAGCTGACGTGGCAAAATTGCGACCAAATGATAAGGTCGTTGATTAGAATCAGCCTGGTCCAATTTGGTGTTTTACATGGCCCGAGCCCAACAATTCATCCTTTCTATATTTTTTCCTCTCAATTTTTGGTCGACTTCATGGGCCAAGCCCAACATTGCAGCCTTTTTATTTTTAGGTCATGGCCTTTCCAGTCCATTGATTTTCTAGTTTCGACCGTTATATATTGGAGATGGTACCACTAGCCAGCTGAGCCCCACATGTCATAATCTCATACATTGGTCCCACATGTAAGATATTTCAAAATTTCTCAGATTATTTTGATAAGTGGATCCCACTAGTCAGGTTTCCATTGCATGCATTTTTAAATCACTATTGCAAACAAAACAGAACAAACGTAATTCATCAAATAACAGTAAATCTATTCCAATGCCACAAACTCTACAATCTAAATCTATTCCAATGTCACAATCTATTACAGTCAAATAGAGCAAACAAATCTCCAGCAAGTGATCACAAATAATAGTAAATTTGTTCCAATATCACAATCTCTACAGTCTATCACAATGCATCACGGCTTTGCACTTGGCTTCATGGATTTGCACTTCAAATTTGTCTTGGCGCTCCTGTAAAAGAGTGAACACAAAGGCTAGCAGCATTAGTGTACTGCTGCTGAGGCCAGAACCAAACAAATGCAATGGCAACACTAATGCAAGCAGCAAAGCAGATCTACCCACTAGGACGTTCCAGCTTCACCTTTCCCATCTAGAAAGGGAAAATAAAACAACAGACTTGCATAGTGAAATGTTTGCTTTTACAAATCTTATAGAATACTTTGTTTATGCCAGGAATGCATCAGTTTGCATCAGTTTGTACAATACTAGAAAGGGAAAATAAAACAACAGACTTGCATAGGGAAAATAAAACACGTTAACTTGTTGTTGTGCCACACTTCAAATACAACATTCAAGCTCATGTTAGGCACCAACAACACTAACCTGTAGGTACCAGCATAGTATATTGGTACAAGTGCAGGTCATTGATGTCTACTACACAACCTTCTTCTTGTAGACATTGTTGGGCCTCCAAGTGTAGAGGTTTGTAGGACAGTAGCGAATTTCCCTCAAGTGGATGACCTAAGGTTTATCAATCCGTGGGAGGCGTAGGATGAAGATGGTCTCTCTCAAACAACCCTGCAACCAAATAACAAAGAGTCTCTTATGTCCCCAACACACCCAATACAATGGTAAATTGTATAGGTGCACTAGTTCGGCGAAGAGATGGTGATACAAGTGCAATATGGACTGTAGATATAGGTTTTTGTAATCTGAAAACATAAAAACAGCAAGGTAGCAAGTGGTAAAAGTGAGTACAAACGGTATTGCAATGAGTTGAAACAAGGCCTAGGGTTCATACTTCCACTAGTGCAAGTTCTCTCAACAATAATAACATAATTGGATCATATAATTATACCTCAACATGCAACAAAGAGTCACTCCAAAGTCACTAACAACGGAGAACAAACGAAGAGATTATGGTAGGGTACGAAACCACCTCAAACTTATCCTTTCTGATCGATCTATTCAAGAGTCAGTAGTAAAATAACATGAAGCTATTCTTTTCGTTCGATCTATCATAGAGTTCGTACTAGAATAACACCTTTAGATACAAATCAACCAAAACCCTAATGTCACCTAGATACTCCAATGTCACCTCAAGTATCCGTGGGTATGATTATACGATATGCATCACACTATCTCAGATTCATCTATTCAACCAACACAAAGAACTTTAAGGAGTTCCCCAAAGTATCTACTGGAGAGTCAAGACGAAAACGTGTGCCAACCCCTATGCATAAGTTCACGGAACTCGCAAGTTGATCACCAAAACATACATCAAGTGGATCACGTGATATCCCATTGTCACCACAGATAAGCACATGCAAGACATGTTGGAAATATGCCCTAGAGGCAATAATAAATTGGTTATTATTATATTTCCTTGTTCATGATAATCGTTTATTATCCATGCTAGAATTGTATTGATAGGAAACTCAGATACATGTGTGGATACATAGACAACACCATGTCCCTAGTAAGCCTCTAGTTGACTAGCTCGTTGATCAATAGATGGTTACGGTTTCCTGACCATGGACATTGGATGTCGTTAATAACGGGATCACATCATTAGGAGAACGATGTGATGGACAAGACCCAATCCTAAGCCTAGCACAAAGATCGTGTAGTTCGTATGCTAAAGCTTTTCTAATGTCAAGTATCATTTCCTTAGACCATGAGATTGTGCAACTCCAGGATACCGTAGGAGTGCTTTGGGTGTGCCAAACATCACAACGTAACTGGGTGGCTATAAAGGTACACTACAGGTATCTCCGAAAGTGTCTGTTGGGTTGGCACGAATCGAGACTGGGATTTGTCACTCCGCGTGACGGAGAGGTATCTCTGGGCCCACTCGGTAGGACATCATCATAATGTGCACAATTGACCAAGGAGTTGATCACGGGATGATGTGTTACGGAACGAGTAAAGAGGCTTGCCGGTAACGAGATTGAACAAGGTATCAGATACCGACGATCGAATCTCGGGCAAGTACAATGCCGCTGGACAAAGGGAATTGTATACGGGATTGATTGAATCCTTGACATCGTGGTTCATCCGATGAGATCATCGTGGAACATGTGGGAGCCAACATGGGTATCCAGATCCCGCTGTTGGTTATTGGCCGAAGAGTTGTCTCGGTCATGTCTGCATGGTTCCCGAACCCGTAGGGTCTACACACTTAAGGTTCGGTGACGCTAGAGTTGTTATGGGAAATAGTATGTGGTTACCGAAGGTTGTTCGGAGTCCCGGATGAGATGCCGGACATGACGAGGAGCTCCGGAATGATCCGGAGGTGAAGATCGGTATATTGGACGAAGGGTATTGGAGTCCGGAATTGTTCCGGGGGTACCAGGTGATGACCAGCGTGTCCGAAAGGGGTTTCGGAGGCCCCGTCAAGCATTGGGGGGCCTTATGGGCCAAGGGGAGAGGGCACATCAGCCCACTAAGGGGCTGAGCGCCCCTCCCACCCCATCTCACGTAACCAGGAGAGGTGGGGGCACCACCCCTAGGGCAGCCGCCCCTCCCGGCTTGGGGGGCAAGTTTCCTAGGGGGTGGGGGCGCCCAAACCCATCTAGGGTTTCCCCTGTGGCCGCCGCCCCTCCCCTAGGGAACCCTAGGGCGCCTCCCCCTCCTCCCTTCCCCCTATATATAGTGAGGGAGAGAGAGGGCTGCCACACCCTTGAACCTGGCGCAGCCCTCCCTCCTCCTACACCTCCTCCTCCTCCATAGTGCTTGGCGAAGCCCTGCTGGAGAACCACGAGCTCCATTGCCACCATGCCGTCGTGCTGCTGGAGTTCTCCCTCAACTTCTCCTCTCCCCTTGCTGGATCAAGAAGGAGGAGACGTCTCCCAACCGTACGTGTGTTGAACTCGGAGGTGCCGTCCGTTCGACGCTAGGATCATCGGTGATTTGGATCACGACAAGTACGACTACATCAACCCCGTTCACTTGAATGCTTCCGCTTAGCGATCTACAAGGGTATGTAGATGCACTCTCCTTCCCCTCGTTGCTAGATTACTCCATAGATTGATCTTGGTAATGCGTAGAAAATTTTGAATTTCTGCTACGATCCCCAACAGTGGTATCAGAGCCATGTTTATGCGTAGTTTATATGCACGAGTAGAACACAAGTAGTTGTGGGCGTCGATTTTGTCAATTAACTTGCCGTTACTAGTCTTCTCTTGATTCGGCGGCATCGTGGGATGAAGCGGCCCAGACCGACCTTACACGTACTCTTACGTGAGACTGGTTCCACTGACTGACATGCACTAGTTGCATAAGGTGGCTAGCGGGTGTCTGTCTCTCCCACTTTAGTCGGATCGGATTCGATGAAAAGGGTCCTTATGAAGGGTAAATAGAAATTGGCATATCACGTTGTGGTTTTCGTGTAGGTAAGAAACGTTCTTGCTAGAAACCTATAGCAGCCACGTAAAAAACTTGCAACAACAATTAGAAGACGTCTAACTTGTTTTTGCAGCATATGCCTTGTGATGTGATATGGCCAAAAGGATGTGATGAATGATATATGTGATGTATGAGATTGATCATGTTCTTGTAATAGGAATCACGACTTGCATGTCGATGAGTATGACAACCGGCAGGAGCCATAGGAGTTGTCTTAATTTATTTATGACCTGCGTGTCAACATAAACATCATGTAAGTACTTTACTTTATTGCTAAAGCGTTAGCCATAGTAGTAGAAGTAATAGATGACGAGACAACTTCAAGAAGACATGATTATGGAGATCATGATGATGGAGATCATGGTGTCATGCCGGTGACAACAATGATCATGGAGCCCCGAAGATGGAGATCAAAAGGAGCAAAATGATATTGGCCATATCATGTCACTATTTGATTGCATGTGATGTTTACATCTTATTTGCTTAGAACGATGGTAGCTTAAATAACATGATCCCTCGTAATAATTTCAAGAAAGTGTTCCCCCTAACTGTGCACCGTTGCGAAGGTTCGTTGTTTCGAAGCACCACGTGATGATCGGGTGTGATAGATTCTAACGTTCGAATACAACGGGTGTAAGCCAGATTTACACACGCAATACACTTAGGTTGACTTGACGAGCCTAGCATGTACAGACATGGCCTCGGAACACGGAAGACTGAAAGGTTGAGCATGAGTCGTATAGAAGATACGATCAACATGAAGATGTTCACCGATGTTGACTAGTCCGTCTCACGTGATGATCGGACACGGCCTAGTTGACTCGGATCATGTTTCACTTAGATGACTAGAGGGATGTCTATCTGAGTGGGAGTTCTTTAAATAATTTGATTAGATGAACTCAATTATCATGAACATAGTCTAAATTGTCTTTGCAAATATGTTGTAGATAAATAGCTCATGTTGTAGCTCCCTATTTCAATACGTTCCTAGAGAAAGATCAAGTTGAAAGATATTGTAAGCAATGATGCGGACTAGGTCCATAGTCCGAGGAGTGTCCTCACTACTGCACAGAAGACTTACGTCTTTGATGCACCGCTCGATGTGCAAACCCTACAACATCGTCTGTGGATGTTGTGAACACCTGACAGACACATCCTGATGACTACATGATAGTTTAGTGCACCATACTTTACGTCTTAGAATCGGGATTCCAATGACGTTTTGAACGCCATAGATCATATGAGATGTTCCAAGAACTGAAATTGGGATTTCAGGCTCATGCCCATGTTGAGAGGTGTGAGACCTCTGACAAGTTCTTTTGCCAACAAGATGGAGGAGAATAGCTCAGCTAGTGAGCATGTGCTCAGAATGTCTGGGTGCAACAATCACTTAAATCAAGTGGGAGTTAAACTTCCAGATAAGATAGTGATTGATAGAGTTCTCTAAACACTATCACTAAGCTACTAGATCTTCATGATGAACTATGACATGCAAGGGATGGAGATGATCCCGGAGCTGTTCGCGGTGCTTAAGACCGCAAAAGGTAGAAATCAAAGAAGGAGCATCAAGTGTTGATGGTTTAACAAGACCACTGGTTTCAAGAAGGGCAAGGGCTAGAAGGGAAACTTCATGGATGGCAAACCAGTTGCCGTTCCAGTGAAGGAACCCAAGGTTGAACCCAAACCCAAGACTAAGTGCTTCTATTGTAAGGGGAACGGTCACTAGTAGCGGAATTACCCCAAATGCATGGTAGATAAGAAGGCTGGAAACTTCAAAGTATATACGTGTTATTAATGTGTACCTCACTAGTACTCCTGGTAGCACCTGGGTATTGGATACCGGTTCAGTTACTATTATTCGTGACTTGAAGCAAAAGCTACGGACCAAACAGAGACTGGTTAAGGGCGAGGTGACGATGTGTGTTGGAAGTGTTTCCAAAGTTGATGAGATCACCATCGCACGCTCCATTTGCCTTCGGGATTAGTATTGAACCTAGATAAATGTTATCAGGTGTCTACGTTGAGCATGAATATGATTAAATCATGTTCATTGCAATACGGTCATTCATTTAAGTTAGAGAATAATTGTTATTCTGTTTACATGAATGATAACTTTCATGGTCATGCACCCTATATGAATGGTTCATTGAATCTCGGTCGTGGTAATGCACATGTTCACGCCAAAAGATGTAGAGTTAATAATGATAGTACCACTTTCTCGTGGCACTGCCGCTTAGGTCATATTGGCGTGAGATGCATGTAGAAAACTCCATGTCGATGGATGTTTGGAGTCACTTGATTTTGAATCACTTGACACATGCGAGCCATGCCTCATGGGCAGGATGACTGAGACCCCGTTTTCAAGTACAATGAAACGGGCAAGTGACTTGTTGGAAATCATGCATGCTGATGCGTGTGATCCAATGAGAATTGAAGCGTGCGGTGGATATCCTATTTTCTCATCTTCACTGACGATTTGGGTAGATATAGGTATATCTACTTAATGAAGCACAAGTCTGAAACGTTTGAAAAGTTCAAGCGATTTTAGAGTGAAGTTAAGAATCATCATAACAATAAGATCATGTTCCTACGATCTGATCAAAAAGGGGATTTTCTGAGTTATGAGTTTGGCAATCACTTAAGACATTGTGGAATTGTTTCACAGTTGAAGCCACCTGGAACACCACAAGGTAATGGTGTGTCCGGACGTCGTAATCGAACACTATGAGATATGGTGCGATCTATGATGTCTCTTATCAATCTACCGTTTTCATTTTGAGGTTATGCGTTAGAGACAGCTGCATTCACTTTAGATAGGACACCATCTAAAGTCCGTTGAGACGACGTTGTATGAACATTGGTTTGGGAAGAAACCAAAGTTGTAGTTTCTTAATGTTTGGGGCTGCGATGCTTAAGGCTTCAGCCGGAAAAGCTCGAACCCAAAGCGGACAAACACATCTTCATAGGATACCCAAAGGTGACAGTAGGGTATACCTTCTATCTCAGATCCAAGGGCAAATTGTTTGTCGCTAAGAACGGGTCCTTTCTCGAGACGGAGTTTCTCTCGAAAGAATTGAGTGGGAGGAAGATAGAACTTGATGAGGTTGTTGAACCTTTATTTCAACCAGAAAGTGATGCAACATAGAAAGATGTTTTCTGTGGTTCCTACGTCTGTTGAATAGGAAGTTAATGATAGTGATCATGAAGCTTCGGATCAAGTTGGTATCGAACCTCGTAGGTCGACAAGGATATGTGCTACTCCTGAGTGGTGCGGTGATCCTATCTTAGATATCATGTTGTTAGACAACAATGAACCTACGAGCTATGGAGAAGCGATGGTGGGCCCGTATTCCGACAAATGGTTAGAAGCCATGAAATCCGAGATAGGATCCATATATCAGAACAAAGTATGGACTTTGGTGGACTTGTCCGATGATCGGCAAGCCATTGAGATAAATGGATCTTTAAGAAGAAGACGGACGTGGGCGGTAATGTTACCATCTATGAAGCTCGACTTGTGGGAAAGAGTCTTTTCACAAGTTCAAGGAGTTGACTACGATGAGAATTTCTCACCCGTAGCGATGCTTAAGTCCGTCGGAATCATGTTAGCATTAGTTGTATTTTTCGATTATGAAATCTGACAGATGGATGTCAAAAACAAGTTTTCTTACCAGTTTTCGTAAGAAAGAGTTGTATGTGATACAATCAAAGTTTTGTCAATCCTAAGGGTGCTAAAAGGTATGCTGGCTCCAGCGATCCTTCTATGGACTAGAGCAAGCATCTCAGAGTCAGGATATATGCTTTGATGGAGTGATCAAAGCTTTTAGGTTTATACAATGTTTGCTAGAAACTTGTATTTACAAAAAAGTGAGTGGGAGCACTACAACATTTCTGATAAGTATATGTGGATGACATATTGTTGATCCGAAATAATGTAGAATTTCTGGAAAGTATAAATGGTTGTTTGAAGAGTGATTTTTAAAGGAAGACCTGGATAAAGCTGCTTACATATTGGGCATCAAGATCTATAGAGATAGATCAAGACGCCTGATGATACTTTCAAAGGACGCACACCTTGACATGTTTTTGAAGGAGTTCAAAATAGATCGGTCAAAGAAGGGGTTCTTACCTGAGTTGTAAGGTGTGAAGTTGAGTAAGACTCGAAGATTGACCACGGCAGAAGAAAGAGGAAGGACGAAGGTCGTCACCTATGCTTTTGTCATAGGCTCTATACAGTATGCCATGCTGAGTACCGCACCTGATGTGTGCCTTGCCACATGTCTGGCAAGGAGGTACAAAGGTGATCTAGGAGTGGATCACCGGATAGCGGTCAAAAATTATCCTTAGAGGAATAAGGAAATGTTTCTCGGTTATGGAGGTGATGAAGAGTTCGACGTAAAGAGTTACGTCGATGCAAGCTTAACACCTATCCGGATAGCTCTGAGTAGAGATACCGGATACGTATAATGGAGCAACAATTTGGAATAGCTCCAAGTGGAACATGGTAGCAGCATCTACGATATAAAATTTTGTGAAATACATAGGGATCTGAATATGGCAAGACCCGTTGATTACAACCTCTCTCACAAGCATAACATGATCAAACCCAGAACTCTTTGAGTGTTTATCACATAGTGATGTGAACTAGATCATTGAGTCTAGTAGACTCTTGGATGTTGGTCACATGGCGATGTGACCTGTGAGTGTTAATCACATGGCGATGTGAACTAGATTATTGACTCTAGTGAAAGTGGGAGAGTGTTGGAAATATGCCCTAGAGGCAATAATAAATTGGTTATTATTATATTTCCTTGTTCATGATAATCATTTATTATCCATGCTAGAATTGTATTGATAGGAAACTCAGATACATGTGTGGATACATAGACAACACCATGTCCCTAGTAAGCCTCTAGTTGACTAGCTCGTTGATAAATAGATGGTTACGGTTTCCTGACCATGGACATTGGATGTCGTTGATAACGGGATCACATCATTAGGAGAATGATGTGATGGACAAGACCCAATCCTAAGCCTAGCACAAAGATCGTGTAGTTCGTATGCTAAAGCTTTTCTAATGTCAAGTATCATTTTCTTAGACCATGAGATTGTGCAACTCCCGGATACCGTAGGAGTGCTTTGGGTGTGCCAAACGTCACAACGTAACTGGGTGGCTATAAAGGTACACTACAGATATCTCCGAAAGTGTCTGTTGGGTTGGCACGAATCGAGACTGGGATTTGTCACTCCATGTGACGGAGAGGTATCTCTGGGCCCACTCGGTAGGACAACATCATAATGTACACAATATGACCAAGGAGTTGATCATGGGATGATGTGTTACGGAACGAGTAAAGAGGCTTGCCGGTAACGAGATTGAACAAGGTATCGGATACCGACGATCGAATCTCGGGCAAGTACAATACCGCTGGACAAAGGGAATTGTATACGGGATTGATTAAATCCTCGACATCGTGGTTCATCCGATGAGATCATCATGGAACATGTGGGAGCCAACATGGGTATCTAGATCCCGCTGTTGGTTATTGGCCGGAGAGTTGTCTCGGTCATGTCTGCATGGTTCCCGAACCCGTAGGGTCTACACACTTAAGGTTCGGTGACGCTGGAGTTGTTATGGGAAATAGTATGTGGTTACCGAAGGTTGTTCGAAGTCCCGGATGAGATCCCGGACATGACGAGGAGCTCCGGAATGATCCGAAGGTGAAGATCGGTATATTGGACGAAGGGTATTGGAGTCCGGAATTGTTCCGGGGGTACCAGGTGATGACCAGCGTGTCCGAAAGGGGTTTCGGAGGCCCCGACAAGCGTTGGGGGGCCTTATGGGCCAAGGGGAGAGGGCACTCAGCCCACTAAGGGGCTGAGCGCCCCTCCCACCCCATCTCACGTAACCAGGAGAGGTGGGGGCGCCACCCCTAGGGCAGCCACCCCTCCCGGCTTGGGGGGCAAGTTTCCTAGGGGGTGGGGGCACCCAAACCCATCTAGGGTTTTCCCTGTGGCCGCCGCCCCTCCCCTAGGGAACCCTAGGGCGCCTCCCCCTCCTCCCTTCCCCCTATATATAGTGAGGGAGAGAGAGGGTTGCCACACCCTTGAACCTGGCGCAGCCCTCCCTCCTCCTACACCTCCTCCTCCTCCATAGTGCTTAGCGAAGCCCTGCTAGAGAACCACGAGCTCCATTGCCACCATGCCGTCGTGCTGCTGAAGTTCTCCCTCAACTTCTCCTCTCCCCTTGCTGGATCAAGGAGGAGACGTCTCCCAATCGTACGTGTGTTGAACTCGAAGGTGTCGTCCGTTCGGCGCTAGGATCATCGGTGATTTGGATCACGACGAGTACGACTCCATCAACCCCGTTCACTTGAATGCTTCTGCTTAGCGATCTACAAGGGTATGTAGATGCACTTTCATTCCCCTCGTTGCTAGATTACTCCATAGATTGATTTTGCTGATGCGTAGAAAATTTTGAATTTCTGCTACGATCCCCAACAAAACATACATCAAGTGTTCTGAAATCCTTAAAGACTCAACCCGGTAAGATAACTTCAAAGGGAAAACTCAATCCATTACAAGAGAGTAGAGGGGGAGAAACATCATAAAATCCAACTATAATAGCAAAGTTCACAATACATCAAGATCGTACCACCTTAAGAACACGAGAGAGAAAGAGAGATCAAACACATAGCTACTGGTACATACCCTCAGCCCCGAGGATGAACTACTCCCTCCTCGTCATGGAGAGCGCCAGGATGATGAAGATGGCCGCCAGAGAGGGATTCCCCCCTCCGGCAGGGTGCCGAAACGGGTCTAGATTGGTTTTCGGTGGCTACGGATGCTTCTGGCGGCGGAACTCCCGATCTATTGTTCTCCCGGATGTTTTTAGGTATATTGGTATATATAGGTGAAAGAAGTCAGTTAGGGGAGCCACGAGGGGCCCACGAGGGTGGGGGGCATGCCCAAGGGGGCAGGGCGTGCCTCCCTACCTCATGGCTTCCTTGAAGCTTCCCTGACGTCTACTGCAAGTCGCCTGGGTTGCTTCCGTTCCAAAAATAAATCTCCCGAAGGTTTCATTCTGTTTGGACTCCATTTGATATTCCTTTTCTTCAAAACACTGAAATAGGCAATAAAACAACATTTTGGGCTGGGCCTCTGATTAATAGGTTAGTCCCAAAAATAATATAAAAGTATATAATAAAGCCCATAAACATCCAAAACGGGTAATATAATAGCATGGAACAATAAAAAATTATAGATACATTGGAGACGTATCAGTCATGCAATGAACAACACTGTAACACATTCACCCGAAGAAAAGTACTCCCTCTGTAAACTAATATAATAGCATGCTCTTATATTAGTTTATATTAGTTTACAGAGGGAGTACTATTCTACTACCACGACCATCCATTCTACTACAGGGGAGTTAATATTACCCAATTATAATAGAAGATTATATCACAGCAAAACTAACAAACAAGAGGCAAGTCTGAGTGAAAAGAACAAGGTACTACATCAGCCTTGAAAAAAGGATATCAATAAGACAACGATATAAAGGAAACAAACAAGAGGCAAGTCCGAGTGAAAAACGAGGTACTGCATCAGCCTTGAAAAAAGGATAGCAATAAGACAATGATATAAAGGAAGAGCTCAACATTTTACTAACAATAGCCAATGCTTGCAGACACTGGTACTGCAAGGTTAAATGGATCTATCTTTCCAAATGTTTAACCCTATCAAAAACTCTACAATGGCTTAAATAATGTCACCACCATCCATTACAAAAAAAGTGGATTACTTGCAGTAACACTAATCCTGCAAGCTGAAAGAGACGTGCAAACCGAAGCCTAACTCAATCAAGTTGGGGACAGGTGGCAATCCCTTGTTTGATAAATAATGCCATGAGCAGACATTTAGATTGTGGGCAAGCATAAACGAAAAAAGTCCAACATGGATAATAAATCTAACAGCGATGGTGGGCGTCATCCTTGCCTTGGCTAGTTAAAACTAAGAGCAGTGGAGCAAATATGTGTAGTACGCAGAAAAACATGGGTGCAGCTGTTGGGTTGCAACATGAAAGAGCCAGGTTTATTACTCCTAAAAAATACTTAACAGACACAACAAATTATTATCAAAGGAATGACAACAAATCTAAGGGTTTATTTTTGGCAAAATACCCAAGGTTGAGAAATACAAAAATGTCGATCTACTGTAGTTGTTTAGCCATCACTGCACTAACGTACATGTGTTCAAGAGAGTTGTTCGATCAAAAGAATTGAAGAAATATAAACGAAAGTGAAATGTTTCATTCTATTCAGAAGTATAGTCCAATCTATATCAGACTTCTAATGAAATGCATAAGTCCATCTGACTATACGACAACAACTACTTCAGACATTGGCTGGAGAAATGCTCATCTTTTTTATTCTTCAACGACGTAAAAAGAAATGACTACACAACACCAACAACAATAGACTCTCACCCAACTAATATACTAGAACTAGATCAACCAAGATCAGTTTTAAGAAGCTCGGTTTAAGATACTTCAACGACGTAAAATCTCAGTAGCATCTCCCTGTAACATCATATGCTCAGCTCACAAATGATTCACATCCAACTCCTCTACATTATATCACACCAACACACAGAGTTGCATCTCTAGATGAGGAATAAAAACACATTGATGGCATGCTAGGCATCAGTTTTAAATAGCTCGATTTTAGATCATCAAAGATCGAAAAGGCCGCAGCCGTCTAAATGTTTCACATCCTTTGCTCAGTACGACATCATCATCGTCACAGAAATTCCCTAAACAGTCAGGTATCCAAAAAAACATAGCGACCCACATCACCGACGAGCTACTGTGAGCATGTCAAGGACTAGATGGACTAGATTCTATGCAGAGCTACCAAGCAAATGGGATCGAGTGGAAGGGAAAACAGAGGGAGGTGGCTACCTTCTCCATATGGGGACTTCCTGGTGGTGATGTTGAGCACCTTGGTGGCCATCCTGACAGAGCCCTTGACCTTGAGCTTCTTCTCCTTGGCGCCCTACACCAGATCCGAGGACACTATTCAACACATGCGTGCACAAACGCATCAGATCGAAGACGCACAAATCCAGCCAGATCCTCGATCTCCTCAATGGAAGAGTCTCCCATCTGCCAAGAAAAGTTGTCATAGTTCAGTTCACTCCAATCAAGTGATGTGTGAGGAGCAGAGAAAGACTATTGTATTGAATAAGTAATTGTTGGGCTAGACTAGAACAAGGCAATGGAGGGTTGACAAATTATAGAAGAAAGCAGCAGAATCCTTGGCTGTAAGGTAGCACTATAGCCATCTATGGCAAGGTAGCAGAAATCAATAGAAGCAGTTTGGTTCTCTTTAATTATTGTGTTCATCGATAACATGAAGAAACTTTAGCATAATAAAATGTATAAATGTATAAATTATGTTCATCTTTAGCAAAAGACAGCTCGACTGATAGATTCTTAAGAGCACGGTCAAACCCTAGAAGAATTTAATACTCCAATTATTTTTAGAACCTATAACTTGACATTCCATACATATAGCACCCAGGGATTAGTAGGAAGAAAATAACTGCAAAAGGCAAGTTTAAAAGAGTGCTCTAGCAAGCAGGTTCAGTTCCTGAAGCTATGCCAAGACGTTCATCCAACACCATAATAAATACAATATATGCAAATGTACCAAACACAAAGAATCACAGAGAAAAACATGTCATGATTATGCCTTAGGAATGTGCAAATCCTATTTCCTCCTCTTAGAGCCTACATGGATAGGACCCTAGGACTGCAGTCTGTAGGATGGAAAGGTAATTTAGGTACCATGGTCAACAAAACCCACCTTGATGAGTGAATAAATCCATACAAGCATTGTCAAACCATAGAAGAATTTGATAAAAAGATTTTTATAGAACCTATAACTAGAATTACCGAATGAATTAACTTAGAAATAAAATATAACAAGAAATTCCATGATTCATTCATGCTAGACCAAAGTAAATGCAAGCTTTCCAAACAGGCCACCACTCAAAGTCAGATCCAGAGCGGCCAAGAAAATGCATTAGCAGCCAATTTAGCTGATATAATCGCAGCAGTAGACATACCGCTGACCAATCGGAAACATTTGCTTGGTGTAGCAGTAACCAAAAAGCACGCCAACAGAACATAACTCGGCCAAACCAATGCTTCACCTGCTCCCCAATCTCCCACGTCAAGCTCTAATTGCGTCTGCTCGACTCGCCAAATCACGAATGTAGTAAGAGACTAAAAATAGCAGAATCTGCAGTAGCACCCCCAAATCCTCCCGCCCTGGGTAGAGGCAGAGGCAAAGCATGGCCCGGGAGAAAAGATTCATGGGAGGCGATTGTTGTACAGGGAGCGGGGGTGGGGTTGGGGTTGGTTGGTTACCGAGGAGGAGGGACCGCAAGTCAGCGAAGTCGTGGTAGTCGTCGTCCTGCAGGATGGCAGGCATGATGAGCATGAGCACCATGAAGAGCGCTTTGGGGAGTTCGTTCTGCCAACACGACATAGATCTAGAGCGGCGAGAGATGGGAAGCGGCGTGGGCGACCTGGATCCTCATGGGCGGCGGCGATGGGGAGAGGATCGGCCACTTCGAAGTTGGTTGCTGTTGTCGAGGACGAGCGGATTTGTAGGCGTTGCTGTCGGAGAGGAGGGGATCCGGCAGCGGCCTCGTGGGAGAGGAGCGGATCCTGCGGTGGAAAGAAGGGGATCCAGCTACGACCTTGTCGGGGAGGAGCATCTCACACGTGCTATCACCACCGCCACGAGGTCGAGCAGGAGATAGACGATGAGGTCCACCCCACCACCAAAACCCTAGAAAGTGGAAGTGATGTCGGCGACCACATGATACGGGGTAAATCAAATCGATGCGGTGGATAATAAAGAGCATAGCGAGAGGAAGCCGTGGGTGGGCTGGGCACCATCGGATGGTGCCAGAATTGGGCGACATCGGGCGCCATAGGTGGCGACGATGAGTGGTGCAGGGGAGAGGGCGAGACGAGCGAGAGAGGGGAAAGTTTTAGAGAGGGTGGGCGGGTTGGTGGGAGAGGGACGAGAGGTGAGAGGTGAGCCAGAGACGCTGGACCGAGGGACTAAGGGAGAGTGTGGACGGCTCAAATCAACTACAGGGGGTGATCCGTGGGCTGCTTCCTGATTGGTACAAAACATGAGGTACTTATTAAAATTATCTCTTTGTGCTAAAAACAGAGGGTTTGTGAAGCAGCTACCAAAATTATTTTGCAAAATGGCATCACTAAAATTTTCACTTAATTTAGACCACATTTTATGAATGATCACCAATTTGTATGCATTTCCGATCCTTCTAGATATTTTTGGTCATTTAAACAGATTTCTGCCGATTCGGTAGGAAGCAGGTCAAATTTTAACTACAAGTGCCTCATACTTTGCTCTTTATTTTTTTCAAAAATAATTTCTAGGTACATAAGTAACCAGAGATACTCCAAAAGTTTCGCAAGATTCAACCCTTAGCTATGAACGGTCATGCCCGCCATTTTGATCGCATTTTGAAATGGGCATAAGAAATTAAAATAAAAATAAAAATTGAAAACCTTCGCATTGTGTAATTATATGTGACCGAGTTACCAAGAAAAAAATAAACTTGTAATCCGACAATTATGTTAAATCAGTATTGTCAGAAATGAGCTATCATGTGTGAAGGTTCATGGCTTTCAAGCCAAATGATCAATCTTGTGGCCACATTCATGGCATAGTTTGTTCAAATGATCTCATATTGTTCACAACGGTGCATCTTGGAATGCCAAACAACGTTGCCTAAGGAAGTTTTCATTTTCTTTGGACGAAAAAATCATTTCCCTTTTTTCGAGTGCCCAAAAATGAGTATTTTTGTGAAGGACCTACCATATATTCGTTGCAAAATTGGACCAAACCAAATTTCTAAAATATTAGGCCATATTAATTTAAAATTGACAAAATGATTGGGTGTCAAAAGCTTTGATCCTCCTCTTGTGGAAAAGACATTTTTTTGCCGATTTAGTAGGAAGCGGGTCAAATTTGAACTACAGTTGCCTTATGGTTTGCTCTTTATTTTTTCAAAAATCATTTTTAGGTACCTAAGTATATATTTAATCAGAGAAACACCGAAAACATTCCAAGATTCAATCACCAGCTAGGAACGGTCATGCCCGTTATTTTGACCGCATTTTGAAACAAGCATGAAAAATTCAGAAAAAATCAAAAAATTGGAAAACCTTCACATTGTGTCATCATATGTGACCAAGTTGCCAGGAAAAATAATAAAATTGTATTACGGTAATTATTTCAAAAAAGTGTTCTCAGAAATAAGCTATCATGTGCGAAGATTCATGGCTTTCAAGTCAAATGATCAAGTTTATGGCCACATTCATGGCATAGTTGTGTTCAAATGATCTCATATTGTGCACAAGGGTGCATCTTGGAATGGCAAACAATGTTGCCTAAGGAAGTTTTCATTTTCTCTGGACGAAAAAAAATCAATTTTCACTTTTCGAGTGCCCAAAATGAGTTTTTTTTTTGTGAAGGACTTACCATATATTTGTTGCAAAATTGAACCAAATCAATTTTCTAAAATATTAGGTCCTATTTAATGCTCAATTGACCAAATGGTTGGGTGTCAAAGTTTTTATCCACCTCTCGTGAAAAAGGCAAGTTTCCGCCAATTCAATTGGAAGCGGGTCAGATTTGAACTGCAGCTGCCTCATAGTTTGCTCATGATTTTTTCCAAAAAACATTTCTAGGTAAAAAGTATCTATTTAATCATAGAAACACCAAGATTTTTCCAAGATTCAACCACTAGCTAGGAACTGCCTCATATAACCTTCGAATTTTCCAAGATTTGCCCATAGTTTTGACCGCATTTTGAAATAGGCATGAAAAATAAAAAAAATAAAAAAATGGAAAACCTTCGCATGTGTCATTTTATGTGGCCAAGTTACCAGGAAAAATAATAAACTTGTAATACGATAATTATTTTAAAGAAGTGTTCTCAGAAACGACCTATCATGTGTGAAGATCAATGGCTTTCAAGCCAAATGATCAATGTTATGGTAGCATTCATGGCATCGTTTGTTCAAACGATCTCATATTGTGCACAAGGGTGCATCTTGGAATGGAAAACAATGTTTCCTAAGGAAGTTTTCATTTTCTTTGGATGGAAATTCCATTTTCAATTTTTTTGAGTGCCAAAAATGAGCTTTTTGTGAAGGACCTAACATATATGTATTGCAAAATTGGACAGAATCAATTTTCTAAAATATTAGGCCATATTTAATGTACAATTGAAAAAAATGTTTGGGTGTCAAATGATTTTTATCCACCTCTTGTGAGAAAGACAATTTTCCGCCGATTCAGTAGGAAGCGGGTCAAATTTGAACTGCGCTTGCCTTATAGTTTGCTCTTTATTTTTTCCAAAAATCATTTCTAGGTACATAAGTAACTATTTAATCAGAAATACATGGTTTGGTGGCGATACGTTGAGGTTTGGACGGTGGTCGAGGCCCCCAACTCCAGAGTGTGTAAACTCGCATGCCCGCCGCGTGGTCACCGCATGACTGTGGTGTTGCCATGCGTTATGGGCAGCCCAGGCATGTCTAGTGGGTTGGGCGCTCCCCGGTAGGTGTTAGGAAGAAGAAGGCGTAATAGAAGAACGTCACGACGAGACTGAACTAAGCTCAAACATGAATTAGCAACCAAGTGTTTGATTAGTGGTGGGGAAAATGCACAAGGACAATGGGCCTGAGTTTCGGCCGAGGATGATCATCTACTAAGGACACTGTCTTGGAAAATTTGCAGCTCAAATGGAGGAGCCTAGGTGTCACTTGCTTTGCAAAGGTACCACACTGGACAAAAATATGAATGTTGAAGCTGGTATCAAATGAATGAATGGATTGATCTGAAATTTCGAGGAGGATGATAATTTGGGCATATGAAGGCACTGTAAAAATTCCATACCATTTGGATAAATAAAGATGGTACTTTCTTCACAATGCTCTCCACTGAACAAAAAAATTGGAAAAAATATTGAGGGAAATTGGCTAGATTAAATAAGCTAAAATTTGGTGGAGGGAGGTTCTATGGGCAGGGTCATGTCCTAGTAATTTTTCAGGAATTATAAATTAAAATAAAATATAGTTGCTTCACAAACTGTAAATAATACCAGAAACAAAGATTGGATGGTGAGCTCACATGGAATGTTAGATGGGGCTCAAGTTTTGTGGAGAGCTATTATTAGGGAATATAGAAGATGTTGCAAAAATTCAGCTCATTAGAATATGCATAGCTAGTACTTCCTTCACAACGGTTCTAGCTAAAGAGAAACTTTGGAAATTTGCCGAGGAAGATTTACTAGGCAAATGGAGCTGAATTTTGTCATGAAGCAATGATTTGGATAGTGAAGAATGCCAAATTATTTGGGGAATTTTGGGAATGAAAGAAATATAGGATGCTTCACAACCTAGGGCAAAAATTGACACATAGGCAAAACTGATGAGGTGGTGATGTCTACTACGCAACTTTATTCTTGTAGACACGTGTTGGGCCTCCAAGCACAGAGTTTTGTAGGGCAGTAGCAATTTTCCCTCAAGTGGATGACCTAAGGTTTATCAATCCGTGAGAGGTGTAGGATGAAGATGGTCTCTCTCAAACGACCCTGCAACCAAATACAAGAAATCTCTTATGTCCCCAACACACCCAATACAATGGCAAATTGTATAGGTGCACTAGTTCGGCGAAGGGATGGTGATAAAAGTGTAATATGGATGGTAGAAATATATTTTTATAATATGAATAAATAAAAATAGGAAGGTAGCAAATAGTAAATGAGCACGAAAACGGTATTGCAATGCTTAAAAACAAGGCCTAGGGTCCGTACTTTTGCTAGTGCAATCTCTCAACAGTGCTAACATGGTTGGATCATATGATTATCCCTCAAAGTGTAACAAAGAATCACTCCCGAGTTCCTATTGGCAGAGAATAAAAGATAGGAATTGTTTGTAGGGTACGAAGCCACCTCAAAGCTATTCTTTTCGATCGATCTATTCAAGAGTTCGTACTAAAATAACACAAAGCTATTCTTTCCATTCGATCTATCCTAGAGTTCGTACTAGAATAACACCAAAGCGTATTCATATTCATAATACTCAAATCCACACAAAGAACTACAAAGAGTGCCCCGAGATTTCTACTGGAGAAACAAAGACAAGAACATGCATCAACCCCTAAGCATAGATTATCTCAATATCACCGCGGGAATCCGCAAGTTGAGTGCCAAAACGTATATCAAGTGAATCAATACGATACCCCATTGTCACCATGAGTACTCAATTGCAAGACATATATCAAGTGTTCTCAAATCCATAAAAGTATTTAATCCAATGACAACGAGATCTCAAAGGGAAAAACTCAATTTATCACAACAAGATAGAGAGGGAAAACACCATATGATCATACTATATTAACAAAGCCCGTGATACATCAAGATCGTGACATCTCAAGAATACGAGAGAGAGAGAGAGAGAGATTAAACACATAGCTACTGGTACAAACCCTCAGCCCCGAGGGTGGACTACTCCTTCCTCATCGTGGTAGCCGCCGGGATGATGAAGATGGCCTCCAGAGATGATTCCCCCCTCCGGCCGGGTGCCGGAATGGGTCTAGATTGGTTTTCGGTGTCTACGGAGCCCTGCAGCGGCGAAACTTCTGATCTAGGTTAACCCTGAGGGGTTTGGGAATATTTGGGAGTTTATAGTGCAAAGAAGGGGTACGGGAGGCCACCGAGGTGGGAAAACCCACCTGGGCGCGCCAGGGGGCCCTGGCGCACCCTGGTGGGTTGTGCCCCCCTCGGGGCACCCCCAGGTGTAGCTTTGGCCCATTGGGTTCCTTTTGGTCCAAAAAAATATCCAAAAAGTTTCGCGGTGTTTGAAGTTCTTTTAATATTGATTTTCTATGATGTAAAAAACAGGGGAAAACAGCAACTCGCACTGGGCACTGGGTCAATAGGGTAGTCCCAAAAAATGATATAAATTTGCAATAAAATGATTGTAAAACATCGAAGAATGATAATTTATTGGCATGAATACTTCATAAATTATAGATACGTTGGAGAGGTATCAACATCCCCAAGCTTAATTCCTACTCGTCCTCGAGTAGGTAAATGATAAAAGAAATAATTGTTGGGGAACATAGTAATTTCAAAAAAATTCCTATGCACACGCAAGATCATGGTGATGCATAGCAACGAGAGGAGGAGAGTGTGATCTACGTACCCTTGTAGATCGACAACGGAAGCGTTGACTTTGGTTGATGTAGTCGTACATCTCCATGGCCCGACCGATCAAGCACCGAAACTACGGCACCTCCGAGTTTTAGCACACGTTCAGCTCGATGACGATCCCCCGACTCCGATCCAGCAAAGTGTCGGGGAAGAGTTCCGTCAGCACGACGGCGTGGTGACAATCTTGATGTACTATCATCGCAAGGCTTCGCCTAAGCACCGCTACAATGTTATTGAGGATTATGGTGGAAGGGGGCACCGCACACGGCTAAGAATATGATCACGTGCATCAACTTGTGTGTCTAGGGGTGCCCCTTGCCTCCGTATATAAAGGATCCAAGGGGGGGTTGCGGCCGGCCCTAGTAGGAGGCGCGCAGGAGGAGTCCTACTCCTACCGGGAGTAGGACTCCCCTCCCTTTCCTTGTCCAAGTAGGAGAGGGGGAAGGAGAGAAGGAAAAGGGGGGGGGGGCGCCCCTCCCTCCTTGTCCAATTCGGACTAGGGGGAGAGGGGGCGCGCGGCCTGCCCTGGCAGCCCCTCCTCTTCTCCACTTTAGGCCCATGAGGCCCATTAACCCCCCCGGGGGTTCCGGTAACCCCCCTATGCTCCGGTTTTATCCGAAACTTCCCCGAAACACTTCCGGTGTCCGGATATAGCCGTCCAATATATCAATCTTTATGTCTCGACCATTTCGAGACTCCTCGTCATGTCCGTGATCACATCCGGGACTCCGAACTAACTTCGGTACATCAAAACTCATAAACTCATAATATAACTGTCATCGAAACCTTAAGCGTGCGGACCCTACGGGTTCGAGAACAATGTAGACATGCCCGAGACACGTCTCCGGTCAATAAACAATAGCGGAACCTGGATGCTCATATTGGCTCCTACATATTCTACGAAGATCTTTATCGGTCAGACCGCATAACAACATACGTTGTTCCCTTTGTCATCGGTATGTTACTTGCCCGAGATTCGATCGTCGGTATCTCAATACCTAGTTCAATCTCGTTACCGGCAAGTCTCTTTACTCGTTTCGTAATACATCATCTTGCAACTAACTCATTAGTTGTAATACTTGCAAGGCTTATGTGATGTGCATTACCGAGAGGGCCCAGAGATACCTCTCCGACATTCGGAGTGACAAATCCTAATCTCGAAATACGCCAACCCAACATGTACTTTTGGAGACACCTATAGAGCACCTTTATAATCACCCATTTACGTTGTGACGTTTGGTAGCACACAAAGTGTTCCTCCGGCAAACGGGAGTTGCATAATCTCATAGTCATAGGAACATGTATAAGTCATGAAGAAAGCAATAGCAACATACTAAACGATCGGGTGCTAAGCTAATGGAATGGGTCATGTCAATCAGATCATTCACCTAATGATGTGATCCCGTTAATCAAATAACAACTCTTTGTCCATGGTTAGGAAACATAACCATCTTCGATTAGCGAGCTAGTCAAGTAGAGGCATACTAGTGACACTCTGTTTGTCTATGTATTCACACATGTATTATGTTTCCAGTTAATACAATTCTAGCATGAATAATAAACATTTATCATGATATAAGGAAATAAATAATAACTTTATTATTGCCTCTAGGGCATATTTCCTTCAATAATTTATGAAGTGTGAATGCTAGCAAAGTGCATACGTTTGATCAATGATAATTTCAACCACTTTTCCTAGCATCATAACAGTAATTCTTTCTTATGAAACTTCTCATGTTATAGTAGCAAACAATTCACATGTTAAGGTTCAAACAATGAATTCTCTTGAAACTCAACAACCTATGTTCTTAGTCACCAAGCAATTGCAATTCAACTTATTCAACAGAGTTTATGTAAGAGCTCCACATACTCAACCATCATATGGTTTTCTATGATTGCTAACACTCACCTTGTACACATGACCAAAATGTTTCAACCCGACACATAGAAATATAGGGGCTTATTGGTTTTCCTCCCAACGTATTCACCTCAAGGGTGATATCAACAATAATAACTCATGCTACCCATATTCAATTGGACATATGTGCCTAGATATTTCCTCACCACATGATGTTTGCCAAAAGAGAAAAATAAAAAGGAATAGAGAGAAGAACTTTGACTCTTTGCATAAAAGTAAATACATAAAAGTAAAAGATAGGCCCTTCATAGAGGGAAGTAGGGATTTGTAGAGGTGCCAGAGCTCAAAGCGAAAATTAGAGATAAAAACATTTTGAGAGGTGTATCCATCCCACCAACGAAAACGATTTAGAGTTCCCAATACTTTCCATGCTTAGATATATCATAGGTGGTTCCCAAACAGAAAATAAAGTTTATTCCTTTTTCCACCATACTTTCGCTTTCCATGGCTAATCGTATCCATGGGTGCCGTCCATACCAACACTTTCCAAGGAATTTATCATTTGACAGCGTAAAGTAGATTCATTTTTCATTTCGGGACAGGGCATCCCTAATACCTTTGCCTTACTCTCGTGCAATGACAAGTGAATAAACACTCATCGTGAGAATAACACATCTACCATGAAAAATATTGGCCACCCCTCACCGCCTCGCGAGCGGTACGAGCATACAAAAGAGAAATTTATTTTGAAAATTAGAGATGGCACATACAAATTTGGTTAGAACGGCCAAAGAATACCGCATATAGGTAGGTATGGTGGACCCTTGAAAATAAGATTTGGGTTTAAGGATTTTTGGATGCACAAGTAGTATCTCTACTTGGTGTGGAATTTTTGGCTAGCAAAGATGGGGGGCGGGGCAAGCACCACATGTTGAAGGATCTATGACAATATAAATTCTATGTGAATATGAACAAACATAAATCATTACGTTGTCCTCCTTGTCCAACCTCAAGAATTTTGGCATATAATATTTTGATGGGGGCTCACAATCACAAAAGATTTCCATGATAGTGTATTTATATGTGAAAGTTCTCTTCCTTATACTAATTATTCGTGAATTGCTTGTATGACCAATATTGTGATTGTCAAGCCTCAAAAGATTTCACTTTCTAAACCCAATGTGAAGCTACCACTAGGCATGATATGATTTCAACTTCATGACATTCAATTTATTCAACAATTTACTCATGGATATAAGTGAAGCACAAGAGCAATTCCATAGAAAAGAGCTTCGTTGACAGGATGTGAATGCCACTTACTTAGCCTCCTGGCAACTATTTGAGGACTCTATTTTATTTGAAAAAAAACTTTCAGATATAAGTATTTTATAAAACATCAAGCGAAACAAAATAAAATGACATTCCAACAATAGCACAACTCATGTGGAGAAGCAAAAACTTAGGCTCAACCGATATTGACCGATAATTGTTGTAGAAGAAAGGTGGGATGCCTATCGGGGCATCCCCAAGCTTAGATGCTTGAGACTTCTTGAAATATTTTTTGGGGTGCCTTGGTCATCCACAAGCTTGAGCTTTTGTGTCTCCTTAATTGCTCTCATATCACGGTTTTCCTAAATCTCGAAAGCTTCATCCACACAAAACTCAACAAGAACTCGTGAGATAAGTTAGTATAAACCAATGCAAAAAACCTTCTCATTCTCTACTGTAGCAAATCGCAACAATTATTATTCAACATTGCATACTAAATGCCTCTGCATATTTAATACTCGTATCCTCAAATAGAATCATTAAACAAGCAAACATATGCAAACAATGCAAACATAACAGCAATCTGCCAAAACAGTAGAGTCTGTAAAGAATGCAAGAGTAACAATACTTATTCAACTCCAAACATTATGAAAATTTACCACACTGTAGAAAATTTATCAGAGCTCATTTTGCAAAAAAGTTTCAACATTGTATCACATTCTGACTTTTCTAGGGAATTTTTGCAACAGCGGTAAACTTTCTGTTTTCAAACAACAACAAGTATACTTGCAAAATAAGCATGGCAAAGGCTATCATTGCCACTTTTATTGAAATAAAAGATGAAAAACATTATTCTAAATAACATCAAGAAAATACTAACAAAATAAAATGAAGCTCCAAGCAATACACATATCATGTGACAAATGTAAACATCGCTCCAAGTGAGGTTACCGATAATGTTGGAGACGAAAGAGGGGATGCCTTCTGGGGCATCCCCAAGCTTAGTTGCTTGGATCTTCCTTGAATATTTCCTTCGGGGTGCCTTGGGCATCCCCAAGCTTAGGTTCTTGTCACTCCTTATTCTCCTCATATCCATATCTCACCCAAAACTTGAAAACATCAATCACACAAAACTTAACAGAACTTTATGAGATGGGTTAGTATGATAAAGAGCAAACCATTCCACTTTTGGTACTGACAAAGACAAGATTCATAATTGTTCTCACACAATGCATATTGTATCATATCATTTCCACAATTTATATTGAGCAATATAAGCCATAGAAACTAGGAAACAATCAAACTATGCATTGAAAACAGAATCTGTCAAAAACAGAACAGTCTGTAGTAATCTGCACTCAAACCATACTTCTGCTACTCCAAAAATTCTGAAAATTAGGACAACCTGAGAAATTTGTCTATTAATATTCTGCGAAAAGAATCAGCATTTTATCACGCTTCTGTTAAAAATTAGAATTGTTTTCCTGAGCGCAAAAGTTTCTGTTTTTCAGCAAGATCAAATCAACTATCACCGTAAGCCATCCCAAAGGTCTTACTTGGCACTTTATTTTAAAAAAGCAACAAAACATGATTACTACAGTAGCCTAATCATGTGAACACACAAAAACAGTAGGTAAAAGTTTGGGTTGTCTCCCAACAAGCGCTTTTCTTTTATGCATTTTAGCTAGGCATGATGATTTCAATGATGCTCGCATAAAAGATAAGAATTGAAACATAACAAGAGCATCATGAAACACATGCGAAACACATTTAGGTGTAACCCACTTCCTATGCATATGGATTTTGTGAGCAAACAACTTATGGGAACAAGAATCAACTAGCATAGGAAGGCAAAACAAGCATAACTTCAAAATTTTCAACACATAGAGAGGAAACTTGTATTATTGCAATTCCTACAAGCACAAGTTCCTCCCTCATAATAATTTTCAGTGGCATCATGCATGAATTCAACAATATAACCATCACATAAATCATTCTTTTCATGATACATAAACATAGAAATTCCGTTACTCTCCACATAAACAAATTTATGCTCATCTATAGTAGTGGTAGCAAACTCAACAAAATAACTATCATGAGAGTGAAAATTAAAATCACGATGAAAAGTTTCATGGTTATCATTATTCTTTATAGCATACATGTCATACCCATAATCATCTTAGATAGGAGGCATGCTTTCATCATAATAAATTTTCTCATCAAAACTTGGGGAGCTAAAAATATCATATTCATAAAATATAGCATCCCCAAGCTTATGGTTTTGCATATCATTAGCATCATGGATATTCAAAGAATTCATACTAACAACATTGCAATCATACTCATCATTCAAATATTGTGTGCCAAACATTTTATTGACTTCTTCTTCTAACAATTGAGCACAATTTTTCAAACCATCATTTTCAAGAAAGATATTATAAAGATGATCAATAATATGATCCAACCTCAATTCCATTTTTGGTAGTTTTATTTTATAAAACTAACTAGTGGTGAAAAAAGAAACTAAAAGATTCGATTGCAAGATCTAAAGATATACCTTCATGCACACACCTCCCCGGCAATAGCGCAAGAAAAGAGCTTGATGTCTACTATGCAACTTTATTCTTGTAGACACGTCTTGGGCCTCCAAGCGCAGAGTTTTGTAGGACAATAGGAATTTCCCTCAAGTGGATGACCTAAGGTTTATCAATCCGTGAAGGTGTAGAATGAATATGGTCTCTCTCAAACGACCCTGCAACCAAATACAAGAAATCTCTTGTGTCCCCAACACACCCAATACAATGGCAAATTGTATAGGTGCACTAGTTCGACGAAGAGATGGTGATAAAAGTGTAATATGGATGGTAGAAATATATTCTTATAATCTGAATAAATAAAAACAGAAGGTAGCAAATAGTAAATGGGCACAAAAACGGTATTGCAATGCTTAAAAACAAGGCCTAGAGTTTGTACTTTCGTTAGTGCATTCTCTCAACAGTGCTAACATAGTTGGATCATATGATTATCCCTCAAAGTGTAACAAATAATCACTCCCGAGTTCCTATTAGCGGAGAACAAAAGATAGGAATTGTTTGTAGGGCACGAAGCCACCTCAAAGCTATTCTTTCTGATCGATCTATTCAAGAGTTCGTACTAAAATAACACAAAGCTATTGTTTCTGTTCGATCTATCCTAGAGTTTGTACTAGAATAACACCAAAGCATATTCATATTCATAATACTCAATCCACACAAAGAACTACAAAGAGTGCCCCAAGATTTCTACCGGAGAAACAAAGACAAGACCGTGCATCAACCCCTATGCATAGATTACCCCGATATCACCGCGGGAATCCGCATGTTGAGTGCCAAAACATATATCAAGTGAATCAATACGATACCCCATTGTCACCACGAGTATTCAATTGCAAGACATATATCAAGTGTTCTCAAATCCATAAAAGTATTCAATCCGATGAAAACCAGATCTCAAAGGGAAACACTCAATTCATCACAACAAGATAGAGAGGGGAAAACACCATATGATCCGACTATATTAACAAAGCCCGCGATACATCAAGATCGTGACATCTCAAAAACACAAGAGAGAGAGAGAGAGAGAGAGAGATTAAACACATAGCTACTGGTACAAACCCTCAGCCCCGAGGGTGGACTACTGCTTCCTCATCGTGGTGGCTGCCGGGATTATGAAGATGGCCTCCGAAGATGATTCCCCCCTCCGGCAAGGTGCCGGAATGGGTCTAGATTGTTTTCGGTGGCTACGGAGCCCTGGAGCAGCGAAACTTCTGATGTAGGTTAACCCCGAGGGGTTTCTGATTATTTGGGAATTTATAGTGCAAAGAAGGGGTACGGGAGGCCACCGAGGTGGGCACAACCCACCTGGCGCGCCAGGGGGCCCTGGTGCACCCTGGTGGGTTGTGCCCCCCTCGGGGCACCCCCCAGGTGCAGCTTTGGCCCATTGAGTTCCTTTTAGTCCAGAAAAATCTCCAAAAAATTTCGCGGTGTTTGGACTCTGATTAATATTGATTTTCTGCGATGTAAAAAACAAGCAAAAAATAGCAACTAGCACTGGGCACTCGGTCAATAGGTTAGTCCCAAAAAATGATATAAAATTGATATAAAATGATTATAAAACATCCAAGAATGATAATATATTGGCATGAATACTTCATAAATTATAGATACGTTGGAGGCGTATCAGGTGGCACCTAGTCATAGCAATGCACCACAATTTGCAAGACTATGACCATCTATATTTGTCGTGATCAGCTAAAAATAAGGCATCAGACTAGTGTTGTTTGCTTTAGGACCATTTCGTGTAAGGAAATTACGACCTTTCTGACCAAAATGGTCGTTATGGTTTAGGGTTTGGAGCCTCCCAAATAGCTTATGATCAATTGGTCCCAAATGGCTGTCGATTTACGACCAATTCTTCCAGGGTCACTAACAGAAGGTCACAAGTTGACACATTTCTTGTAGTGCACGGGGTTCGATCGTCTTTAGTAAGCAGCATCAGCGGTCGACCAGGTTTAGTTAGTAGCGAAGGAATTGGTCGGTTTCAGTTAGCAGCGAAGGGATCGATCGATCGGCTTCAGTATGTAGCAGCAGGTGATCGCTCGGGTTCAGTAAGTGAACGCCTCTTGCTCGGCTTCAGTTATAGCGACACGACTCGCACCATGCGCGCGTACGAGAGAAACGCGCAAACCACACCACATCACTCGGCCCCAACCGCGCACCTTAACTAGGAACGGAGGAAAAATTCCTCGCCCCCACTTCTACCATGATTTTTTATGTCATGGACGGCCCAAAGAATGTCTTGCAGTTGTGTAACGCCCGGATAATCATGCTACAGTAATCTCACGTTAATGGTGCCACGTCACCTCTGTCACTGTAGTTAATCTCGGGTTAATTCGAAACCGCTTCAAAATTCAAAATCAAAATCAAGTCAGACAATAAAAGTTTTCAAATAATAAAACTAAAATGTTCGAAATGTAGAAAATAAATCATAGATGATTATGGTGGTGAAACCACATTTTAATAAATTATTCAAATGCACTAAATTAAATAAAAGAAAAATGAAAAAAAAACAAAACTAACTAAAAGTAAACCCCCATCGCCACTGGGCCGCTAGGCCCATCTGGTCCCAGCCAGACTAGACAGGCCGGCCCACCCGCGCGCCTCTGGCCTACTTAGGCCAACCACCCCCTCACTAACCCTAACCGACACTCCCCCCCACTCCCCACTCGCTCTCCCCCCCCTCTGGATCGGGGAGAGGCCCGACCCCGTCGCCCTCGGATCCCATCGGCCAGAACGCCGCCTCGCCGCCCTCCTCCTCGACGGAACCCCTTGCCGGACTGCCTCCCCTGCATCTCGTCCGTCCCCGTCTTCCTCCCCGAGCAACGCTGCCCCAAACCCTACACTACCCCGTGAGATCCCCCTTTTCCTTTCCCGATCACGGCGCATCCGTCGTCCCGTGCCCGTGCATGCACTCGCGTGGTCGCGTGCGCGCCCGTGCGTCGCAGCCACCGCGCCTCCCTGCGCTAACCCTGCCCGCGCCGTGCTCACTTCAGTCGGCCACCACGCCCCCGCCCGCGGTCGCCGCACTCATGACGACCCTATCCCTGCGTGCCCGCACTCCCTTCACCGTGCGATGCGCGCGTGCTCACGCGCCCCTTCCACGCCCCGCGCTCGCCGTCAGCGTGGCTCTGCCGTGCAACCCCGATGTTGCCCTACTCCGTTCGACTGCGGCCGCCGGTGCTTCTTGCGCACGCTCGCTGGAGCGCCCCACCGTGCCTGGCCGCGCACCCGCCGCCCCGCGCCTCCTGCTGCCACCACCCGCCGCTCGCAGTTTCCCCCTATCCGCCATCGCATGGGCCGCGTCCGTCGCCACTGGGACCTGCTTCCTCTACCCCAACCTCGCCGCTACAGGGCACAGCTCCGGTCGGCCGGCGAGCCCCACCGTGGCCACGGCCTTCCCCAGCCCTCGCACCCGGGCGGGTTTGCCCACGCCCACTGCCGATAGCCCGTGCCTGCTTGTGGCCCTGGGCCACTAACATGCGTGCCCCATGCCCAGAACGAATTTAAAAAAGGATTTAAAAAATAAATAATAAATAAAATTATTAGATTAATTAATTTTGATTAATTAAACTAAAACAACTAATTAACCTAAACCCTAATTAACTAAAACAGTCACTGACAGGGGGGGTCCCACCCCTATTGACCAGTCAAACGTTGACTGGTCAACTGGGTCCCTTTGGCCCACCTGTCAGCCACTGGTACACTTTTGTGTACACTGTGGTGAGTGCGCCTAGAAATTTAGCATTTATTTTCGAATTAAAAATAATTTCAGAATAATAATAAAATCTTTAGAAAATCATATCTTTTAATTCGTAACTCGGATTAATTTATTTTCAACATGAAAGTTGCCCAAAACATCGAGATGAACCCGGATACGCAGCCCGTTCGTCTGCCACGCATCCCTAACCTATCGAACACGCAACTTTCCCCCTCCGGTTCGTTTGTCCGAGAACGCGAAACACCGGGGATATTTCCCCGCATGTTTCCCCCCTTCACCGGTACCACCTCTTACCGCGTTAGGGCACCCCTAGCACCGCGCTTTGTCATGTCATGCATCGTCCTGCATTTGTTTGCATTATATTTATTGTTTCTTCCCCCTCTTCTCTCGCTAAACACCGAGATCGAAGCCATTGCTACCTAGTACGACTACGGTGTTGACGACCCATCTCTCTTGCCAGAGCAACCAGGCAAGCCCCCCCCCCTTGATCACCAGATATCGCATACTCTCCTCTATACTGCTTTCATTAGAGTAGTGTAGCATGTTACTGCTTTCCGTTAATCCTATCCTGATGCATAGCCTGTCCTTGCTACTACTGTTGTTACCTTTACCTGCAATCCTAATGCTTAGTATAGGATGCTAGTTTATCATCAGTGGCCATACATTCTTGTCCGTCTGCCATGCTATACTATTGGGTCGTGATCGCTCGGGAGGTGATCACGGGTATATACCTATACATAATATATGATACTTGTGGTGACTAAAGACGGGTCAGCTCGTAGGAGTACCCGCGAGTGATCCACGGATTGGGTCCGAAAGGACGTTTGTCCCGACGGCCCTCTGAGTGGATCTTTGTGGCGAAGCGACAGGGCGGGTTGAGACCACCTAGGAGAGAGGTGGGTCTGGCCCTAGTCGGTGTTCGTGGTTATTTCAAAATAACACGTTTAACGAGATCTTGGTATTTGATCTGAGTCTGGCTACTGGCCTATACCCACTAACCATCTACGCGGGGACAGTTATGGGCACTCGACGTCGTGGTATCAGCCAAAGCCTTCGTGACGTCAGCGACTGAGCGGCGCGCGCCGGATTGGGACGTAAGCCTGCTCTTGTATTAAGGGGGCTAGTTCTGCTTCCGGCCGCCCTCGCAACATGCAGGTGTGCAATGGGCGATGGGCCCAGACCCCTGTGGCATAGGATTTAGACCGGCGTGCTGACCTCTCTATTGTGCCTAGGTAGGGCTGTGATGTGTTGATCTTCCGAGGCCGGGCATGACCCAGAAAAGTGTGTCCGGCCAAATGCGATCGAGCGTGTTGGGTTATGTGGTGCACCCCTGCAGGGAAGTTAATCTATTCGAATAGCCGTGATCTTTGGTACCAGGACGACTTGGAGTTGTACCTTGACCTTATGACAACTAGAATCGGATACTTAATAAAATACACTCTTCCAAGTGCCAGATACAACCGGTGATTGCTCTCTCACAGGGCGACGAGGGGAGGACCATCGGTTAGGATTATGCTATGCGATGCTACTTGGTGAACTTACCATCTACTCTCTTCTCCTGCTGCAAGATGGAGGTTACCAGAAGTGTAGTCTTTGATAGGACTAGCTATCACTGTCTTATTTCGGCATTCTGCAGTTCAGTCCACATATGATACCCTTATTCCATTTGATACCAATGCATACATTTGTAGTGTAGCTCCTTGCTTGCGAGTACTTTGGATGAGTACTCACGGTTGCTTTTCTCCCCCTTTTCCCCTTTCCTATATCCGATTGCTGCAACCAGACATTGGAGTCCAGGAGCCAGACGCCACCGTTGATGACGACTACTACTACTCGGGAGGTGCCTACTACTACGTGCAGCCCGCTGACGACGACCAGGAGTAGTTTAGGTGGATCTCAGGCAGGAGGCCTGCGCCTCTTTCGATCTGTATCTTAGTTTGTGCTAGCCTTCTTAAGGCAAACTTGTTTAACTTATGTCTGTACTTAGATATTGTTGCTTCCGCTGACTCGTCTATGATCGAGCTCTTGTATTCGAGCCTTCGAGGCCCCTGGCTTGTAATATGATGCTTGTATGACTTATTTTATTTGTAGAGTTGTGTTGTGATATCTTCCCGTGAGTCCCTGATCTTGATCGTACACGTTTGCATGTATGATTAGTGTACGGTCAAATCGGGGGCACCACAAGTTGGTATCGGAGCCGACTGCCTGTAGGAATCCCCCTTCCACTCTCCTTGGCTGAAGTTGAGTCTAGACATTACAAAAACTTTTACTAACATGGCTGTGTGCCTTACGGGCCCACGTCGCCATCTGGGTGGTATTAGGATCTTTTACTCCTCGATCCTTACTCTGGGACTTTGAACTCTCTTCTACTCGGGTTCAACGAGTTTACTAACTTTAACATTAGGATCCCGTGACCACATTCACCCCAAAGTTGGATAAGCCCTAGCTATTCATTAGAGTAGTATATTGAACATTATCCACATTGTCATTTGACTCCTGTGAAAACATCTTTGTTTTCAGATGGAACCCACGAGGCAGGTCGTGCGCCACACGACGGCCATTGGTGCCTCAGGATCACCTGCTGTGTTGGTTGAGATGATGACCTATCTGGGATATCGCTGGCACCCTGAGTACATCGTCTATGAGGAGTATCAGGACTTCAACCAGGAGCAGTATCGTACCATCGTCCACCTCTACTCTCGGGAGTATGACTCCACTACCGTGTTGCACACTGCTCATGGTGTTGGAGTGACTATCGATATGGCGGTCCACGATGCTGCTTATGCTGCTCTGACACGTCTTCGTGGAGAGTATCAGGAGTTGGACACCTCCCCCTTCAGGCACATTGCTATCGCATCCGATGTTGGTGCGGAGGGATACTACACTGCTGCCTACTCCACTGTCACCCGAGAGCCCTTCTACCATTAGAACCTGGTTCTGCATGCTGATGGGCTGGATAGAGCTAACCGAGTTCTTCGCCATGAGTTCTACACCACTCGTCAGCACCTTTACCGTGATCTGACGATGTTGCACCCCTTTGTCGGATCCAGAGAGCTGCCGCGTTCTGTGATCTACCTAGCCAGGACCGTGATGCCCCAGGGCGTCGGTTGGCCAGATGTGGGAGGTTACTCTCCCGCACTTGGTCCTCTTCTGCCACTTGAGGGTCAGGTTCTGCACCATAGTACCTGCGGACCCCAGGTTGCCGACGTGGAGTTCCCGATGCCACACTACCAGCTTTTAGGCTACACCTACCTCCACAGTTCCTCCTGGGACTGATGTAGGCTTTCTTGTTAGTGTTAGGTGCATTCGGCGCGAGCCTGCGTGCCGCTTATGATGATCTTAGTCTGTGTACTGAACTCTGTGTACCGAACTCTATGCATGATCACTTTTGTAAGATATGCCAACTACTATGCAGTATCTATCATGTTCCTTTCATTATGCATGTTTCATCATGAATGATTCTTGCCCTCGCAATTTCTCGATGCTGAACTACCCCTGTTATATATTAGCAGGATGGTTAGACCAGGTGGTCGTGGTCGTGGTGGCAACTTCCCACCACCGCCTGAGTACATGGCTGGTATGATCCAACAGCTTGAGATGAATCGTCAGTTCATGGAGAATATGAACCAGCAGCCAACCCCAGTAACTCTATAGGATGTCATGCGCCTGAACCCAACTGTGTACCGCAGCTCCAACTCAGCCTCTGGATGCTGATGACTGGCTCCGTGACATCACCTATGAGATGGAGTCTGCTGATGTAGCCCCTGCCAGCTATGTCACCTTTGCTTCCTTCTTCCTGAAGGGACGCGCAACTCAATGGTGGGACAGCCACAGGCGTACTCTGCCAATTGGAACAATCATCACCTGTCCAGACTTCCAAGCCGCCTTCCGTGCTTGCTTCATTCCTCAGGGAGTCATGGACCGTAAGAAGCGCGAGTTTCGCAACCTCACCCAAGGCAACAAGACTGTTGAAGCTTATCAGCGGGAGTTTCTTGACTTGTCCCGCTATGCTGAAGAAGACATTGCAACTGATGCACGCACACAGGAGAAGTTCCGTGATGGCCTCCAAACTAACATCAAGCTCGCACTTCTAGTGCATGACTTTGCTGATTTCGCCACCCTGGTGAACAAGGCCATCAATGTCGAAACTGGTCTGCAGTAATACCAGAGCTCTCACAGGCGCAACCGTGACACGGGCTCATCTTCGGGCCCGTCATCGCAGAAGCGTAAGATATGGATTCCCAACAGCATGTACCAGCCAACTGCACCTGCCCCAAGGCAGTCCTATGCTGCCCCTCATCTGCCTACTCCTCCAACTAGGCAGCCAAGGCTCCCAGCTCCGCCACCCCAAGTTCCTGTTCCCACTCCCAATAATGGTCTGTGCTACAAGTGTGGTCAACCAGGTCACCGTGCTAGGGATTGCAATCAGAACCAGAATCATCTGGCCCTCCCAGCAACTGGCCATGGAAGCAACCAGCCCCGCAACAACAATGCCAAGTCTTATGGTCGTGTTCATGCCAACCACGTTGATCTCAATGAAGTTCTAGACCAGCCCGCTACCGTGATGGGTACACTCCTCGTAAATTCAGCACCAACATCTGTTTTATTTGATACAGGTGCATCACATTCATTCATGTCAGAGGATTTTGCATTCATGCATGGCATTAAAAGCAAGGACCTGAACACTTCGCTATTAGTACACACTCCCGCGGTCCAATGTCGGACCTCCATGATTTTCAACGACGTCCCCGTTGAAATCGAAGGACTGGAATTCCTTGCCTCTCCCATCGTACTGCAGTCTTGTAGCATTGACCTCATTCTGGGAATGGATTGGTTGAAAGCACATATTGCTTCTATAGTTTGCGCCACTAAGGTCGTCCATCTGCTACACCCTTCTAATGAAATAATTTCTTATCAAGCTCATCTAGTTCAGAACGCCGAGGAACGGCTTTATGCCTTGAATGCGTTGAACACTGCACCACTCGAGGGCATTGAAAACATTCCTGTCATTCATGAGTTCCAAGACGTCTTCCTAGAAGAACTTCCAGGGATTCCCCCTGCTAGAGCTGTTGAATTCATCATCGACTTGAAACCCGGCACCACCCCTATAGCCAAACGACCCGACAAGATGTTGCCACATGAACTCATTGAGCTTAAGGAGGAAAGCGACAAATCTCTTGTCAAAGGTTTCATTCGCCCAAGTTGCTCTCCTTGGGGAGCACCTTCTCTCTTTGTTAAGAAGAAGGATGGGATAAACCGATTAGTCCAAGACGACCGTCCTATAAACCAAGCTACCATTCAGAATAAATATCCTCTTCCTCGGATCAATGATCTTTATGATCAACTGGCTAGCTCATCAGTGTTCTCCAAACTCGACTTGAGGTTGGGTTACCACCAGATCCGTGTTCGTGAAGAGGACATCCCAAAAACCGCCTTCGTGACTCGGTATGGATCATACGAGTACACCGTCATGTCATTCGGCTTAACGAATGCTCCCGCCACCTTCTCTCGTTTGATGAACTATATATTCATGGATTACCTCGACAAGTTCATCGTGGTTTATCTGGACGATATCCTTGTATTTTCCAAGAACGAGGAAGAACATGCTGAACATCTTCGTCTTGTGCTGGAAAAGCTTCGAGAGCATCAACTGTATGCTAAGTATTCCAAGTGAGAATTCTGGCTCCCCGAAGTAACCTATCTTGGGCATGTCATCTCCAAGGATGGTATTACTGTCAACCCTGAATGAGTTCAGGCTATTCTCGATTGGACTCCTCCGAAGAATGTCAAGCAAGTTCGAAGTTTTCTGGGTCTCGCCGGCTATTGCCGTTGATTCGTTGAGAACTTCTCCAAGATTGCCAGGCCTCTGACTAATCTGTTGCATAAGGGTGTCAAGTTCGACTGGACAGACAAGTGTCAGGAAAGTTTCTAGGCGCTCAAAGACAAGTTGAC
Organism: Triticum aestivum; assembly: GCF_018294505.1. Taxonomy (NCBI): domain Eukaryota; kingdom Viridiplantae; phylum Streptophyta; class Magnoliopsida; order Poales; family Poaceae; genus Triticum; species Triticum aestivum. The sequence goes on along the minus strand of NC_057797.1, from coordinate 376,459,545 downwards.
TTCTGCCCCAGTGCTTGCTCCACCTGATACTAAGAAGGACTTCGTCATTTACTGCGACGCTTCCCGTCAAGGATTAGGCTGTGTCCTAATGCAAGAGCGCAGAGTGATTGCTTATGCCTCTCGTCAACTGCGCCCTCACAAAGAAAACTACCCAGTTCACGACCTCGAGCTTGCTGCTGTCATTCATGCACTGAAGCAGTGGCGACATTACCTTCTCGGTAATCGTTGCGAGATCTTCACCGACCACCAAAGTCTGAAGTATCTGTTTACTCAGCCAGATCTGAACCTCCGTCAGCAAAGATGGATGGAGACTGTTGCAAATTTTGACGTGGGTATATCCTATACCCCCGGCAAGGCTAATGTAATGACTGATGCCTTGAGCCGCAAGTCTTACTGCAATCACCTCCAGGTTCACAAAGTTCAGCCCTCGCTTGTCGAAGAATTTAGAAAGCTGAACCTTCATATTGTTCCTCCTGGAGCACTCGCCCCCCCTCCCCCAGAGTTTCAGAAGATGAATCTTCGTGTTGTTACTAAGGGTTCTCTAAATACCCTGGCTATTATACCAAATCTCGTAGCTGGTATAAAGACTATTCAAGGTTATGACTCTGAAGTCCATAAGATTAAATGTCATCTAGCAGAAGGAAAGCCCTCCTTCTTTCTTTGTCGCCGATGATGGCGCCTTGTACTTCAAAGGCCGTCTAGTGGTACCACGTTCAAGGAAAAAACTGGATCATACTAAAGAGGTTATGAAAGAAGCTCACGATACGCCTCTATCTATCCATCCTGGTAGTACCAAGATGTATCAGGATATTCGCCAGAGATTCTGGTGGTCTAACATGAAGCAGGACATTGCTCGTTATGTTGTTGAGTGTGACGTTTGTCGCCGTATCAAAGCAGAGCATCAAAGGCCTGCTGGAACACTGCAACCTATCTCTATTCCTGAATGGAAATGGGACCATGTTGAAATGGACTTCATCACTGGATTTCCCAAATCGCAGAAAGGTAATGATGCTATTCCTGTCGTCATTGACCGGATTTCTAAAGTTGCGCATTTTCTGGCGGTCAAAGAGACAATCACTACTAGTCACCTTGCTACTCTCTACATGTCCAGAATTGTTTCACTTCACGGTATTCCACTAGTTATTAGTTCAGACCGTGGCAGCTTATTCACTTCAAAATTTTGGGCAAGTTTCCAAGAAGCTATGGGAACTCATCTGTCGTTCAGTATGGCGTTTCATCCTCAGTCGCAAGGATAGGTTGAACGTGTCAACTAAGTTCTCGAAGACATGCTTCGAGCTTGTGTAATTTCCTTCGGCAGGAAATGGGAGGAATATCTTCCATATGCCGAGTTCTCTTATAATAATAGCTATCAAGCTAGTCTGAAGATGTCCCCCTTCGAAGTGCTATATGGACGAAAGTGTCGAACCCCTCTGAACTGGTCAGAAACTGGGGAACGTCCACTCTTCGGTTCGGATATTATCCAACAGGCCGAAGAACAAGTTCGCATTATTCGCGAGAATCTCAAGACTGCTCAGTCACGTCAGAAAAGTCAGTATGACCGTCATCACCAAGACATGGTCTATCAACCTGGCGAAAAGGCTTATCTTCGAGTTACATCAATGAAGGGTGCTCACCGCTTCGGGATCAAGGGCAAGCTAGCTCCTTGCTATTCTCGAAAGGCATATCAACTGGAGCTTCCGTCAAACCTTTCTCAGGTTCACGATGTGTTCCATGTGTCACAACTCCGACGATGCTTCAAGGATCCAATCCGAGCAGTGGATCATGAAGTGCTCGAGTTGCAACAGGCCTCTCCTATAAAGAGCATCCGGTCCGCATTCTCGACCAAGCTGAACGCCGCACATGTCAGAAGGCGATCAAGTTCCTCAAAGTCCAGTGGTCGAATCACTCTGAAGACGAAGCCACTTGGGAACGCGAGGACCGCCAGCGTGATTTCTTGTAGTGGAGGAGATTTGTAACATGTAATGCCCCGAGACCGATGTGCCAGGTGTCTTCCAGTTATTCGATGTCGTTGTCAAGTCATTTGCTGGCGTGTTGCATCTTATCATGTCATCATGTGCATTGCATCATCATGTTTTAAGAAACTTGCATCCGTCTCGGTCTCCTTGTTCCGTCTGTTGTCCGTTCTGAGCCCAGACACACTTGCACGCGCTCACGGCATGTCTGAAATAGTATTTTATAAGTGGCCGGAAAATGTTCTCGGAATGGGATGAAAGTTGGCGTGTGGTGTGGTTTTGTTGTCAGTAGACCGCCCGCCAAGTTTCATCGCGTTCGGAGTTCGTTTGATAGCCTAACCATTAAACTATAGCGGCATTATAGCCGGTCTAACGTCGGATGTTTTTGGTCTCCGGAAACAGTCGCCGGGCCTCCCTCTCTTCTCTTCTCTCAGCTCGAGACCGTCTGCACAGTCCGCTATCAGCGCCAGGTCCAACCTAACCTCTCTCGTCAGCCCGCGGCCCTCCTCGCGCGTGCGTCCGAAAATTGTCCCGGACCCGACCCGGGTTGTAGTCACCGTTGGGTCCGGATCATCCCCAAACATCTACAAAACATCTCTGTTTTGTTAATTGGACTCCCTAGCTATTTTATCCGCGATCGTCCGATTGCGATCGTAGGGTCGAGATAGCCCCTAGCCTAAACGACCCGCTATATATACTAGTCTAAACCGAGACCAAACCCCTAATTTCTAGGGATCCTACCCTAGCACCGCCGCCCACTTTCTCCTCAATTACAGCGCCAGGCCAATCACCTCACTTCGACCATCTCCCTCGATTTGCGCCACTGCCCAACCACTGCAAAGCCGAAGCCTCCTCCTTCCCGATCCAGACAGCTAGTTACCCCCCTCCCAATTTTTCGGCGCCGACCATTTTCCCTGCCAAGATCCATCCATCCAACCACCGGCCAGCACTCGATCCAGGTTGGATCGAGGCCTTGACCTCGCTCACCTCAGCCCCGAGCGAACTGCAGCCAGCCGTGCCTCCTCGTCGCCAACGAGATCCTCCAGCAGGACCCCGCAGGCCGCGCCCTCCATCGAATCGGCTGCCCGCGACCACGAACAGGACCGGCCTTGTCCTGCTCCTCTCCTCCCTGTCTCTTTTCCTCCCCGTGCGTCTCTCTCATGATCTCTCTCTCTATACAGTTCATCACTGTAGGAACGGCCGCTGCTCGCGGAAGCCGCCAACGTCCGCCTCTGGCCAGTGTCGCCCATCTCCCTCCGCCTCGCCGCGCCCGTCCCTTGCGTCCCCTTCGAGTCAAGCCATGGAAGCCGCCACCGCATGGAGATCCAAGTCGCCGGCCTGCCTCCACTTTGTTCCGGTAGGGAACAGGATCCCGGCTACCTAACGCGACCTGATCCGGCCTCCCAGACGCCCTACACCCTCGGGCCACCACATGACCTCCTTCCCCCATGCCAAATTCGTCGTCGCCGGCCTCTGCTTCCCCAGCCTCAAGCAGCAGCTCCGTGCGAGCAAGCGCCCCGTTGACATGGTCCAGCGCCAGCGCGGCCGGCCTCCAAGCACCAGCGCACCGCTATCTCGCTCCCTTTGACTATCGCCTGGGCCACATCCCGCGAGCCGGCCCAGCAGCCGCACCCAGAAGGCCTCCTGGCACCTCTCCACAGTACTGGGCCGAAGCCCATGGTGAGGCCCCAGCGCCTCCTTTGTATTTTTTTCTTTATTCCCTGTTGGGCGTCTGCTTAGTTTCAGTCCGTTATGTTTTTTTCCTGCCTGCGATTTTAGCCATTTTCGAGGGATATGCAGTTTTATAGAAAACCCTTGTAGATCATGCATATAATAACTTAATAACCATGCATCTTTTTAAAATGATTTATATATGAAAAATGCTTAGAATTTTTTGTAGATTAATAATTTGCCACTTTCGTCTATGTTTAAAATGTTTAAGATGTTGTTTGTTTAAATTTGCTTAAATAACTTGCTCAAATGATTAAATTCATAACTAAATAACCGTAACTCGGATTTTATTAAACTTTATATGTAAATGGGGTGGAAAAATGCCTAGTTTAGCATGGTGACCTTACTTTGCATGTTAAACAACTCTAAAATTGTGTTTAGGGCAGATCAGTTTCCAAACCTTAAAATATGCATATGGGGTTTTACCGGAATTGTTGTTGTTGTTTCCGGCCTCATTTAAACTTGCTTAAATGTGTAGTTTTCTTTTGCCTCACCTCTTGCCATGTTTAACAACATTTAAATTTGTTGAGTACCTAACCGAGAGTGAACTAAATAATTGATGTGGTGTTCCGTCAATATGCAACTCGTTGCATATTGAGCTCCACTTAATTTGTAGGATTGTTTGTGCATTTTGCCATGCCATGCCTCATTAAACCGGACATGCATCATACTTGTTTGTGCATCAGTGCCATGCTTATGTGATGTTGTTTACTATGTTGTTTGCTTCTTTCCGGTGTTGCTTCTTCGGGTTGTTTCCGATAACGTCGCGTTTGTGAGGACCCGTTCGACTACGTCCGTTTGTCTTCTTCATGGACTCATTCTTCTTCCTTGCGAGATCTCAGGCAAGATGATCATACCCTCGAAATCACTTCTATCTTTGCTTGCTAGTTGCTCGCTCTTTTGCTATGCCTATGCTGTGATACCTACCACTTGCTTATCATGCCTCCTATATTGTTGAACCAAGCCTCTAACCCACCTTGTCCTAGCAAACCGTTGTTTGGCTATGTTACCGCTTTGCTCAGCCCCTCTTATAGCGTTGTTAGTTGCAGGTGAAGATTGAAGTTTGTTCCTTGTTGGAACATGGAGATGTTGTTCCTTGTTGGAACATGTTTACTTGTTGGGATATCACAATATCTCTTATTTAATTAATGCATCTATATACTTGGTAAAGGGTGGAAGGCTCGGCCTTATGCCTGGTGTTTTGTTCCACTCTTGCCGCCCTAGTTTCCGTCATATCGGTGTTATGTTCCCGGATTTTGCGTTCCTTACGCGGTTGGGCTATAATGGGAACCCCTTGACAGTTCGCCTTGAATAAAACTCTTCCAGCAATACCCAACATTGGTTTTACCATTCGCCACCTAGCCTCTTTTTCCCTTGGGTTCGCGGACTCAAGGGTCATCTTATTTTAACCCCCCTCCGGGCCAGTGCTCCTCTGAGTGTTGGTCCAAACTAGAGCCTGTGCAGCGCCCCCTCGGGGAAACTTGAGGTTTGGCTTTAGTTGTATGGACTGCTCATCTGAGTGTGCCCTGAGAACGAGATATGTGCAGCTCCTATCGGGATTTGTCGGCACATACGGGCGGTGTTGCTGGATTTGGTTTAACTTGTCGAAGTTGTCTTGTAGAACCGGGATACCGAGTCTGATTGGAATGTCTCGGGAGAAGGTATATCCTTCGTTGACCGTGAGAGCTTGTCATGGGCTAAGTTGGGACTCCCCTGTAGGGATTTGAACTTTCGAAAGCCGTGCCCGCGGTTATGGGCAGATGGGAATTTGTTAACGTTCGGTTGTAGAAAACCTGAAGTTGACCTTAATTAAAATGCATCAACCGTGTGTGTAACCGTGATGGTCTCTTTTTGGCGGAGTCCAGGAAGTGAACACGGTGTTGGAGTTATGCTTGACGTAGGTTGTTCTAGGATCACTTCTTGATCATAGTTTCTCGATCGTGCTTTGCCTTCTCTTCTCGCTCTCATTTGCGTATGTTAGCCACCATATATGCTAGTCGCTTGCTGCAGCTCCACCTCATACCTTTACCTTACCCATAAGCTTAAATAGTCTTGATCGCGAGGGTGCGAGATTGCTAAGTCCCCGTGGCTCACAGATACTTCCAAAACTAGCTTGCAGGTGCCGATGAGTCCGTGCAGATGACGCAACCAAGCTCAAGGAGGAGCTCGATGAAGATCTTGTCCTTTGTGTTGTTTCGTTCTAGTTGATCAGTAGTGGAGCCCAGTTGGGGTCGATCGGGGACCTTGTCGCATTTGGGGTTCTTCTTTTATTTTGGTTCCGTAGTCGGACCTTGATTGTATTTGGATGTTGTAATGCTTTATTCATGTATTGTGTGAAGTGGCGATTGTAAGCCAACTATGTATCTCTTTCCCTTATGTATTACATGGGTTGTGTGAAGATTACCTCACTTGCGACATTGCTTTCAATGCGGTTATGCCTCTAAGTCATGCATCGACACGCGGGAGATATAGCCGCATCGAGGGCGTTACAATTTGGTAATCAGAGCCTTCCCCGACCTTAGGAGCCCCATTGCTTGATCGAATTAGCGGATGTTGTTGAGTCTAAAAAAATGATTTGAGTCATTTAGGAATTATATATCAGAGAGTTTAGGAATTCTTTTTACTCCCCAGTCCCTTCATCGCTCTGGTAAGGCATCCTGACATAGAGTTTTGACTCTTCTCTTCTCAAATTTCACTAAAAAATTTAGGATCACGCGGGTATCTTGGAATCGTTCCGATGGTTTTGTGACGAGAACATTGTTCTTGGTGCCTCCTGTCATTTAGGGGTTGTGGCAGTGTCCCTGGGAGTTGAGCTCCAAGGTGTTGTCGTCATAATTTTATCATTGCAGTTCTGGAATACCTGAGTTTAGTTTTGCCGACATCAAAAATCTCTTTTATGCAGTTGTTGGTGAGATAACCTCGACGCCACCCAGTACTGGGGCGGGAGTTCGGGAGTATTGCCATAACTCGTATAACAGATGCTTTTCAAAGGTTGAGGTAGTCGATTTCCGAAGGTTTCTCGGTTATGTGTTGAAGGATGGATACAGCTGGATGTAGGATTTGCTAGATTTGGGTGAGATATTATGCTTCCCCTGTATCCCCAACACCTGATTGCATAACCAGAAAGGTTCGGGAGTTTATAAGTGGGAATTCAAGTAGCTCCTAGGATTTCTTTCCGACAGATGTATGATTTGAAATTGGGGTTCGACGTCTAGTGATCCGCCTATCCACGGTTGGTTTTACAGTGGTCTTGTTGTGTCTTAAAGAGTCCGTGGCTATGCCGACTCGGGGGCGCTTCGTATGTCATGTGCACTGCCTTGTACATGATGGTGCTGTACGATCGAGCCCGTGTAGGCCCCACCACTAAAACTTCGGACGAAATCTCTATCATATGTTAGTTCCGGCTTATTCTGCAATCCAATCCTTTGTTTTGTTTTGAGTTGTGGTATTCGAGTTGCTTCGAAGTCAAATGTTGATTCCATGCCTTTTCCTAAGCGGTGTTCTCATACCCCGATGTGAATACCAATCCTTCTCTATCATCGAGCTTGTCATCTAAATTTCTGCTCTACCGGTGTGTTTCGCTTATAGTGGATCCGATCACTTCAACATTTGGAAGATCAATTATCAGTTCTTCTCAATGGTGTTTCCTTCATCCATTCCAAGTTGTCTTTGTTTTCCCGCCCTCCCACCCCTTTTTATTTAAGGACTCGGATTCCTTTTTCGAGTATCCATTTTATTGATGGAAGTCTCTCCATTCTTTTCCTTCAATGTTCTTATCCGGTGATTCTCATGAAGATACTAACGGAGCCTCAAGTTCATCATAATTTGCTCCTTTTCTTCTCCGGTGGATTCAATTCAAGCTTTGTCGATCATATATTTTTCTCCTTTCAATGCTTTTATTATGCCGGGGCACCTCATAATAATTCACTTCTCGCTATACATTTGTTTCGAAGTGCTGAAGAAATCTCAGAAGATTCATGTTTCCACTCTACATTTGTTCAAGATCTCTCGAGGATGTTTTCTCATTCAAGCCTTTTAATTCAACCGGTGCTATCTCTCTCTCTTCAAATTGTTCGACGGTGTTTTTTTGAGTGGGCCCTAACCCATAGGTCTTTTCCCAGGATCTTACCTGACTCTTCTTATTTTACCGGAGCTATTCTCAAATCTTTCAAAGTTTGATGTAAGAATGAATTGCCATCAGTCAAATGTCTTTCTCCAAGAGCTTTCATTTCTTTTCATCGCTGGCTCAACCTTTGTATTCATCATCCTGGAGTATCTCAACAATTCATGGTGGTGTTTCTCGTCGACATTCTCAACATTTGAAGACCGAAGAAGAGTCTAAACTCCATATCTTATCCGTTCTCTCAGAGATTCATGATCCTAGTTCGAGCCCATCCTCTCATAATTGTTTTTGATTGTGAGAATTCTTTTCACCTATCCGAAGCAATTCAAGATTCTGTTCAGTTTGTTCATCCGGAGTCCATCATCTCAGATTTATTCATTCTCAGCTTTCAGCTCTCTTTCTCCAAATCTTACCGGTGCTTCATTCAAGTATTCTTTTATCAGATCATGATCTCTTTGTTTCACTTGTACCTAAACTCTCTCATGTATCTTCGTTCATTTGCCAAGTTCTTACCAATGATTCACCTCTTTTCTTCAATCGTTTTCAATTCTTACGGTGGTTCATTCAAGAGTTCTCCTCCTTGGTTATCATATCAATTTATTCGTTGTTTCAACCCGACCGGTGATTCATTGAAGACCTTCTCAAGTCTGCGCCATATCTATCTTAATCCTTTCTAGCGGAATAAGTTGTATGCTATTCGTTGCTTGTCAACAATTTCATTGGTGAAGGATAAGCATAATGTAATTCTTATTCTTGTTTCATCCAAGGGATTAATTCCTTATTACGGAGGTTCATCAAAATTATCGGTTCGAGATACTTTATCTTTTATTCTGGAGTTCCAAGTTTCCACTTTATCTCGTCGCGAAGCTCCAACTAAATCATTGCAAGGCTTCAACCTTATTCTTTTTATCCTTCATTTCGTTTGTTCATTCTTTTCTTACTGGAGTTCTTCATGAAGGTTCTACATGATGGTTCATCAAGGATTTAATTCCTTCTCGAAGTTTTTCATCGAGATTCTTTTCTAAGGAGCTCAAGTATTCTTAATCTTGCAATCCAGAGTACAATTCGTTCTATCTTATCTTTTGAGATGGTGTTATGTCATTCTTGATGATTTTCCTTCGTGTTTCATGTCTCACAAGTTGTCATGAATGAGATATTTTAAATCCATCAATCTCGTCATTGGAGTTATCTTGGGTTATATTTCACCTAAAGCCTTCTCTAAGGTTTGTTGCTATTATGGTGCTTATAAATGACCCAAGTTCTTCTTTTATCCTCCCGGTGATATAGCTTTCTCGTCTTCTTGTTCTTATCAATCCAATTCTTCTCCCGTGAGTGGAAGGTTGTCACCTCATATATTTGAGATATATTCCATAAGACCATATCAAGTTTATTCTTTTCGTTGTTGGTTTTCCAACAACTCCGTTCGAACCTTCTCCTAAGGATGCCTTTTCAAGCTCTCTTGTGACAAAAGTTGGCCTTTTCTTCTCCATTCTCCTATTTCAATTATCTATCTTCTATTCTTTTGTTTCAGAGGCATTGTGATGTTACTCTCTTCTAACCATCTTCTTTTTTTGTCATGATAGTGTTCTTTTCTTTGCTGATCCATTCAACCGGAGTGTCGTGTGTTCTTTCGAGCTCTCTCATCTTATCAAATTTTGCATCCCTTTTCAACCGGAGTGCTGTCCGATTTTGTTCTTCCTTATTAATCTTTCCTACCGGAGTGCTTTCAACTTTGTTCTTCCTTGTTCCTCTTGTCTAACTGAGTGTTTTCAAATTTGTCATCTCTGTTGTATTCTTTTCTCGAAATGGCTTAACCTTTTCAAGGTTCTTTGGTTTCACTCGTTTGTCAAAGAAGCAACTTAGTTTTACCTCTTCTTTTTTCTCTTCCGTTTTACCTCCGGTGCCATTCTAGATCTCGGGACGAGATCCTCTCGTAGTGGTGGAGTGTTGTAACACCCCGAGACCGATGTTCCAGGTGTCTTCCAGTTATTCGATGTCGTTGTCATGTCATTTGCTTGCGTGTTGCATCTTATCATGTCATCATGTGCATTGCATCATCATGTTTTAAAAAACTTGCATCCATCCCGGTCTCCTCGTTCCGTCCGTTGTCCGTTCTGAGCCCAGACACACTTGCACGCGCCCGCGGCATGTCAGAAATAGTATTTTATAAGTGGCCGTAAAATGTTCTCGGAATGGGATGAAAGTTGGCCTGTGCTGTTGTTTTGTTGTCAGTAGACCGCCCGCCAAGTTTCATCGCGTTCGGAGTTCGTTTGATAGCCTAACCGTTAAACTATAGCGGCATTATAGCCTGTCTAACGTCGGACATTTTCGGTCTCCGGAAACAGTAGCTGGTCCTCCCTCTCTTGTCTTCTCTCAGCTCGAGACCGTCTGCACAGTCCGCTATCACCGCCAGGTCCAACCTAACCACTCTCGTCAGCCCCCGGCCCTCCTCGCGCGCGCGTCCGAAAATTGTCCCGGACCCGACCCGGGTTGTCGTCACCGTTGGGTCCGGATCATCCCCAAACGTCTACAAAACATCTCTGTTGTGTTAATTGGACTCCCTAGCTATTTTATCTGCGATCGTCCGATTGCGATCGTAGGGTCGAGATAGCCCCTAGCCTAACCTACCCGCTATATATACTAGTCTAAACCGAGACCAAAGCCCTAATATCTAGGGATCCTACCCTAGCGCCGCTGCCCACTTTCTCCTCAATTTCAGCGCCAGGCCAATCACCTCGCTCCGACCATCTCCCTCGATTTGCGCTGCCGCCCAACCACTGCAAAGCCGAAGCCTCCTCCTTCCTGATCTAGACAGCTAGTTACCTCCCTCCCAATTTTCCGACGCCGACCATTTTCCCTGCCAAGATCCATCCATCCAACCACCAGCCAGCACTCGATCCAGGTTGGATCGAGGCCTTGACCTCGCTCGCCTCAGCCCCGAGCGAACCGCAGCCAGCCGTGCCTGCTCGTCGCCAACGATATCCTCCAGCAGGACCCCGCAGGCCGCGCCCTCCATCGACTCGGCTGCCGGTGACCACGTCCAGGACCGGCCTTGTCCTGCTCCTCTCCTCCCTGGCTATTTTCCTCCCCGTGCGTCTCTCTCACGATCTCTCTCTCTCTCTCTGTACTTCATCGCTGCAAGATTGGCCGCCGCTCGCGGAAGCCGCCAACGTCCGCCTCTGGCCAGTGTTGCCCATCTCCCTCCGCCTCGCCGTGCCCGTCCCTTGCGTCCCCTTCGAGTCCAGCCATGGAAGCCGCCACCGCATGGAGATCCAAGTCGCCGGCATGCCTCCACTTTGTTCCGGTAGGGAACAGGACCCCGGCTACCTCACGCGACCAGATCCGGCCTCCCAGACGCCCTGCACCCTCGGGCCACCGCAGGACCTCCTTCCCCCATGCCAAGTTCGCCGTCGTTGGCCTTTGCTTCCCCAGCCTCGAGCAGAAGCTCCGTGCGAGTGAACGCCCCATTGACTTGGTCCAGTGCCAGCGTGGTCGGCCTCCAAGCACCAGCGCACCGCTGTCTCGCTCCCTTTGACCATCGCCTGGGCCGCATCCTGCGAGCCGGCCCAGCAACCGCACCCAGAAGGCCTCCTGGCACCTCTCCACAGTACTGGGCCGAAGCCCATGGTGAGGCCCCAGCGCCTCCTTTGTATTTTTTTTCTTTATTCCCTGTTGGGCCTCTGCTTAGTTTCAGTCCGTTATGGTTTTTTTCCTGCCAGCGATTTTAGCCATTTTCCAGGGATATGCAGTTTTACACAAAAACCCTTGTAGATCATGCATATAATAACTTAATAACCGTGCATCTTTTTAAAATGATTTATATATGAAAAATGCTTAGAATTTTGTGTAGATTAATAATTTGCCACTTTCATCTATGTTTAAAATGTTTAAGATGTTGTTTGTTTAAATTTGCTTAAATAACTTGCTCATAACTAAATAACCGTAACTCGGATTTTATTAAACTTTATATGTAAATGGGATGGAAAAATGCCTAGTTTAACATGGTGACCTTACTTTGCATGTTAAACAACTCTAAAATTGTGTTTAGGGCAGATCAGTACCAAACCTTAAAATATGCATATGGGATTTTACCAGAATTGTTGTTGTTGTTTCCGGCCTCATTTAAACTTGCTTAAATGTGTAGTTTTCTTTTGCCTCACCTCTTGCCATGTTTAACAACATTTAAATTTGTTGAGTACCTAACCGAGAGTGAACTAAATAATTGATGTGGTGTTCCGTCAATATGCAACTTGTTGCATATTGAGCTTCACTTAATTTGTAGGATTGTTTGTGCATTTTGCCATGCCATGCCTCATTAAACCGGACATGCATCATACTTGTTTGTGCATAGTGCCATGCTTATGTGATGTTTGTTTACTATGTTGTTTGCTTCTTTTCGGTGTTGCTTCTTCAGGTTGTTTCCGATAATGTTGCATTTGTGAGGACCCATTCGACTACGTCTGTTTGTCTTCTTCATGGACTCGTTCTTCTTCCTTGCGGGATCTCAGGCAAGATGATCATACCCTCGAAATCACTTCTATCTTTGCTTGCTAGTTGCTCGCTCTATTGCTATGCCTATGATGTGATACCTACCACTTGCTTATCATGCCTCCTATATTGTTGAACCAAGCCTCTAACCCACCTTGTCCTAGCAAACCGTTGTTTGGCTATGTTACCGCTTTGCTCAACCCCTCTTATAGCGTTGTTAGTTGCAGGTGAAGATTGATGTTTGATCCTTGTTGGAACATGGAGATGTTGTTCCTTGTTGGAACATGTTTACTTGTTGGGATATCACAATATCTCTTATTTAATTAATGCATCTATATACTCGGTAAAGGGTGGAAGGCTCAGCCTTATGCCTGGTGTTTTGTTCCACTCTTGTCGCCCTTGTTTCCGTCATATCGGTGTTATGTTCCTGGATTTTGCGTTCCTTGCGCGGTTGGGCTATTATGGGAACCCCTTGACAGTTCGCCTTGGATAAAACTCATCCAGCAATACCCAACATTGGTTTTACCATTCGCCACCTAGCCTCTTTTTCCCTTGGGTTTCTCGGACTCAAGGGTCATCTTTATTTTAACCCCCCCCGGGCCAGTGCTCCTCTGAGTGTTGTTCCAAACTAGAGCCCTGTGCAGCGCCCCCTCGGGGAAACTCGAGGTTTGGTTTTAGTTGTACGGACTGCTCATCTGAGTGTGCCCTGAGAACGAGATATGTGCAGCTCCTATCGGGATTTGTCGGCATATTCGGGCAGTGTTGCTGGATTTGTTTTAACTTGTCGAAGTTGTCTTGTAGAACCAAGATACCGAGTCTGATCGAATGTCTCGGGAGAAGGTATATCCTTCATTGACCGTGAGAGCTTGTCATGGGCTAAGTTGGGACTCCCCTGCAGGGATTGAACTTTCGAAAGCCGTGCCCGCGGTTATGGGCAGATGGGAATTTGTTAACGTCCGGTTGTAGAAAACCTAAAGTTAACCTTAATTAAAATGCATTAACCGTGTGTGTAACCGTGATGGTCTCTTTCTGGCGGAGTCCGGGAAGTGAACACGGTGTTGGAGTTATGCTTGACGTAGGTTGTTCTAGGATCACTTCTTGATCATAGTTTCTCGATCGTGCTTTGCCTTCTCTTCTCGCTCTCATTTGCGTATGTTAGCCACCATATATGCTAGTCGCTTGCTGCAGCTCCTCCTCATACCTTTACCTTACCCATAAGCTTAAATAGTCTTGATCGCGAGGGTGTGAGATTGCTGAGTCCCCGTGACTCACAGATACTTCCAAAACCAGCTTGCAGGTGCCGATGAGTCCGTGCAGATGACGCAACCAGGCTCAAGGAGGAGCTCATTGAAGATCTTGTCCTTTGTGTTGTTTCGTTCTAGTTGATCAATAGGAGCCCAGTTGGGGTTGATCGGGGACCTTGTCGAATTTGGGGTTCTTCTTTTATTTTGGTTCCGTAGTCGGACCTTGATTGTATTTGGATGTTGTAATGCTTTATTCATGTATTGTGTGAAGTGGCGATTGTAAGCCAACTATGTATCTCTTTCCCTTATGTATTACATGGGTTGTGTGAAGATTACCTCACTTGCGACATTGCTTTCAATGCGGTTATGCCTCTAAGTCGTGCTTCGACACGTGGGAGATATAGCCGCATCGAGGGCGTTACATAATGCCCGGATAATCATGCTACAGTAATATCACATTAATGGTGCCACGTCACCTCTGTCACTGTAATTAATCTCGGGTTAATTCGAAACCGCTTCAAAATTCAAAATCAAAATCAAGTCAGACGATAAAAGTTTTCAAATAATAAAACTAAAATGTTCAAAATGTAGAAAATAAATCATAGATGATTATGGTGGTGAAACCACATTTTAATAAATTATTCAAATGCACTAAATTAAATAAAAGAAAAATGAAAAAAAACAAAACTAACTAAAAGTAAACCCCCATGGCCACTAGGCCACTAGGCCCATCTGGCCCAGCCAGACTAGACAGGCCGGCCCACCCGCGCGCCTCTGGCCTACTTAGGCTGACCACCCCCTCACTAACCCTAACCGACACTCCCCCCACTCCCCACTCGCTCTCCCCCCACCCCCTCGCTCTGGATCTAGATCGGGGAGAGGCCCGACCCCATCGCCCCCGGATCCCGTCGGCCGGAACGCTGCCTCGCCGCCCTCCTCCTCGACGGAACCCCTCGCCGGACTGCCTCCCCTGCATCTCGTCCGTCCCCGTCTTCCTCCCCGAGCAACGCTGCCCCGAACCCTACACTACCCCGTGAGATCCCCTTTTCCTCTCCCAGGTGCAGCTCTGGCCCATTGGGTTCCTTTTAGTCCAAAAAAATCTCCAAAAATTTTCGCAGTGTTTGGACTCTGATTAATATTGATTTTCTGCGATGTAAAAAACAAGCAAAAAATGGCAACTAGCACTGGGCACTCGGTCAATAGGTTAGTCCCAAAAAATGATATAAAATTGCTATAAAATGATTATAAAACATCCAAGAATGATAATATATTGGCATGAATACTTCATAAATTATAGATACGTTGGAGACGTATCAGGTGGCACCTAGTCATAGCAGTGCGCCACAATTTACAAGACTATGACCATCTATATTTGTCGTGATCAGCTAAAAATAAGGCATCAGACTAGTGTTGTTTGCTTTAGGACCATTTCGTGTAAGGAAATTACGACCTTTCTGACCAAAATGGTCGTTATGGTTTAGGGTTTGGAGCCTCCCAAACAGCTTCTGATCAATTGGTCCCAAATGGCTGTCGATTTACGACCAATTCTTCCAGGGTCACTGACAGAAGGTCACAAGTTGACATATTTCTTGTAGTGCACGTGGTTCGGTCGTCTTCAGTAAGCAGCACCAACGGTCGACCAGGTTCAGTTAGTAGCGAAGGAATTGGTCGGGTTCAGTTAGCAGTGAAGGGATCGATCGATCGGCTTCAGTATGTAGCAGCAGGTGATCGCTCGGGTTCAGTAAGTGAACGCCTCTTGCTCGGGTTCAGTTATAGCGACACGGCTCGCACCATGCGTGTGTACGAGAGAAACGCGCAAACCACACCGCATCACTCGGCCCCGACCGCGCACCTTAACTAGGAACGGAGGAAAATTTCCTCGCCCCCACTTCTACCATGATTTTTTATGTCATGGACGGCCCAAAGAATGTCTTGCAGTTGTGTAACGCCCGGATAATCATGCTACAGTAATCTTACGTTAATGGTGCCACGTCACCTCTGTCACTGTAGTTAATCTCGGGTTAATTCGAAACCGCTTCAAAATTCAAAATCAAAATCAAGCCAGACAATAAAAGTTTTCAAATAATAAAACTAAAATGTTCGAAATGTAGAAAATAAATCATAGATGATTATGGTGGTGAAACCACATTTTAATAAATTATTCAAATGCACTAAATTAAATAAAAGAAAAATGAAAAAAAAACAAAACTAACTAAAAGTAAACCCCCATCGCCACTGGGCCGCTAGGCCCATCTAGTCCCAGCCAGACTAGACAGGCCGGCCCACCCGCGCGCCTCTGGCCTACTTATGCCGACCACCCCCTCACTAACCCTAACCGACACTCCCCCCACTCCCCACTCGCTCTCCCCCCACCCCCTCGCTCTGGATCTGGATTGGGGAGAGGCCCGACCCCATCGCCCCTGGATCCCGTCGGCCGGAACGCCACCTCGCCGCCCTCCTCCTCGACGGAACCCCTTGCCGGACTGCCTCCCCTGCATCTCATCCGTCCCCGTCTTCCTCCCCGAGCAATGCTGCCCCGAACCCTACACTACCCCGTGAGCTCCCCCTTTTCCTCTCCCGGTCACTGCGCGTCGGTGCCGTCCCGTGCCCGTGCGTCGCAGCCACCACGCCTCCCCGCGCTAACCCTGCCCGCGCCATGCTCACTTCAGTCGGCAAACACGCCCCCGCCCGCGGTCGCCGCGCTCACGACGACCCTATCCCCGAGTGCCCGCACTCCCTTCACCGTGCGATGCGCGCTTGCTCACGCGCCCCTGCCATGCCCCACGCTTGCCGTCGCCGTGGCTCTGTCGCCCAACCCTGATGCTACCCTGCTCCGCCCGACTGCGGCCGCCGATGCTTCTTGTGCACGCTCGCCAGAGCGCCCCACCGTGCCTGGCCGCGCACCCGCCGCCCCGTGCCTCCTGCTGCCACCACCTGCCGCTCGCGCTTTCCCCCTATCCACCATCGCATGGGTCGCGTCCGTCGCCGCCGGGACCTGCTTCCTCTGCCCCAACCTCGCCGCTGCAGGGCACAGCTCCGGCCGGCCGGGGAGCCCCGCCATGGCGACGACCTTTCCCAGCCCACGCACCCGGGCGGGTTTGCCCACGCCCACTACCCAATAGCCCGTGCCCGCTTGTGGCCCTGTGTGACGCCCTCGATTCAATCGTACACTAATCATACATGCAAATGTGTACGATCAAGATCAAGGACTCACGGGAAGATATCACAACACAACTCTAGACACAAAATAAAATAATACAAGCTTTATATTACAAGCCAGGGGCACCGAGGGCTCGAATACACAAGAGTCAGCAGAAGCAACATTATCTGAGTACAGACATAAGTTAAACAAGTTGGCCTTAAGAAGGCTAGCACAAAAGCAACAACGATCGAAAAGGCAAGGCCTCCTTCCCGGGAGCCTCCTAACTACTCCAAGTCGTCAGCGGCCGTCACGTAGTAGTAGGCACCCTCAGGGTAGCAGTAGTCTTCAGTGGTGTCGTCTGGCTCCTGGGATCCGTCATCTGGTTGCAACAATCGGGTATGGGGTAAAAGAGGTAGCAAAGCAACCATGAGTACTCATCCAAAGTACTCGCAAGACTTACCAGACCTAAATTAAGTATGCATCTGTATCAAACGAGTGTGTTGTATCTGTGGACTAAACTGCAGAATGCCAAAAGGGAAGGGGAAAGCCTAGCCTATCAAAGACTAGCATCTTCTGGAAACCACCATCTTGCAGCAATAGGAAGGATTAGAGTAGCACAAAGTAAAGTGGTAGAAGTGTTATCAACCTCGTACAGAGATCCTTTCTCGACTCCCTGCGAGAAAGCAATCCCAGAGCCATACTATCCAAGTGTCATCACAATCCAATTCTCATCACCATCTAGTTCTCATCACAAGTATACAGTTCTACTTGTATCGATCGGGATACAACTCCAAGTGTTCGTTACCATAGGACATGCTATCGATAGATGTTTTCTTCCCTGCAGGGGTGCACTAACTTACCCAGCACGCTCGATTAACTCTGGCTGGACACACTTTCCTGGGTCATGCCCGGCCTCGGCCAAACAATACGCCGCAACCCGACCTAGGCTTAATAGAGAGGCCAGCACGCCGGACTAAACCTATGCCCCCAGGGGTCATGGGCCATCTCCCCGGGAACTCCTGCATGTTGCGAACGCGGCCGGTGAGCAGACCTAGCTACCTCCTTAAACAAGGTAGGTGCTTTCCAGTCCAACCTGACGCGCGCCGCTCAGTCACTAACGTCTATTAAGCTTCAGCTGATGTATACGACGCAGAACGCCCATACTATGCCCACGTGATGGTTAGTGCTATCAGGCTAGAGGCCCCTCGGATCAAATATCCAAATCATAGTGGATTAGGAACGCGCGGTAATGAGCAGAGACTCACGATCGATGTGACCCCGTCACCCCGTCTCGAGTACTTGCGACAAGGGATAAGAATGCCCGGCCATGCCTCATAGTTATCTCGCGGGCACCTTCCAGGTCAACCCGACTCCACATCACTCGCTATTAAGCTCGCGCGGGTACCCCTCAGGGTCGACCCGCCTTTAGTAACATGGTTCAGTGCAAAGTCATAGTAACCATAGTAACGGTGTCTAACACCAAGGGGAAAACCCGAGGAATCACCCCCGGTGAATTCCACTCGATGTTGTCATCAAGGTGAACGTAAGAGGATCCACCCTCGAGGTTCACGTTTGATGGGTTGAACGACAGAGCCATAACGGAAGTGGTTAAGGAGGAAATCACCCTCGATGACCTCGACCATAAAGCTACACTACGGAGATCTCATCAGGAGTGATGTAAGAGGTTCCACCCTCGGCACTCGATGGTAACTCTGCAGAGTCGTACAACTTGGGGGGTGATGTGCGGTGTTGGGGCCTGGACGTCGATCACTAACCAACCTATACTAAGCAGTTTAGGATAAGCAGGTAAGTATGAAAGCAGGTAACAAAAACAGGCTATGCATCAGAGTAGGATCATACAGAAAGCAGTAGCAGTTCTAATGCAAGCATGAGAGGGAAAGAAATGGGCAATATTAGAATGCTCAAAGGGGGGATTGCTTGCCTGGTTGCTCTGGCAAGGAGGGGTCATCGAGGATGTAGTCGTACTCAGTCGCATCAACGTTGGTCTCGGGGTCTACCAGAGAAGAAGAGGGGGGGAAACAGTAAATACGGGGCAAACAAGCATCACAAAATATAACAAGGCAAAACTCGGTGCCAGGGGTGAGCTAATGCAGTACTAGGCGATACTAGCGAAGTAGGGAAACATCCGGGAAAGTTTTCCGAGAGTTAGGCATTTTCGGACAAATGAAACGGAGGGGGCGGTTGTAGGTTTGCTATGATAGGGGCGTGTGGCGGACGAACGGGTTGCGTATCCGGGTTCGTCTCGTTGTTCTGAGCAACTTTCATGTATAAAGTTTTTCCATCCAAGCTACGGTTTATTTTATAATAATTTTAAAAGATTTAAAACATTTTTAGGATTTATTTAATTAATTAAAGCAACATTATCCAAAATAGGGTTTGCTGATGTCATCATGACGTCAGCAGTTGACCTGGTCAACCTGACAGGTGGGTTCCGTTCGTCATTGACACACTTAATTAGCAGGTTAATTAAACAGGGTCAATTAATTTAATTAGTGGTTAGGTTAATCTAATCAGGATTAATTAATTTAATTAATTCTTTAATTAATTAATTAACATTAATTAAATAATTCATTTTTATTTTTTATTTTTTTTAAAAATCTTTTTTTGTTAAAACATTCTGGGCATGGGGCCCCCTGTCATTGTCACAGGGGGGGCATAGCGGGTGTGGGTGGTTCACGGGCGTCGGGTGCAGGCGCAGCCCGTATGGGCGCTGCGGGCGTGACTGGCAGGGGCACACCCGACTGGGCGCCGGCGACCACGGCAAGGCGCTGGAGAAGGGGGAGGCCGGTGGCCTGGGGCGGCCTGGGTGGTCGCAGGTTGGCAGTGAGGGGAGCCGTAGCGGGGGGCGCGGCACACGGGGGAACAGGGAAGGGCAGGAGCAGCTGCGGTCAGCGCGAGCGAGCGACCAAGGGCGCGCTGGGGAGCAGGGGCGCGGCCATGCGCCGGGCATGGACAGGGGGGGGGGCACGGCGAAGCTGCGAGCGAGCAGCGCAGCGAGGCGGGGCTCGGGCGCACGTGCGCGGGGACATGCCGGGCGAGGCAAGGCCACGGTGGAGCGAGCTCTGGGCACGGGTGCGGGTGAAGCTGCGGGCGTGGTCGTGGATGTCGCACCACAGCGCGAGCGGGCACAGAGAGGTGTCGAAGCGCGCGAGCAGCGCGCGGCTGCGGGGTGGTGGCTGCGGACTCGGGCGGCAGCAGGCGTGAGACGACGCGAGGCGAGGCGTGCGGAGCGGGGTTGTAGGCACGCACGCGGGCATGCGGCGTAGCGAACGACAGTGAGCGAGGCCGGCGGGCGGCGCGCGCGAGCACGCGAGGGAGAGGGAGGGAGCGAGGCGGGGCTCACTGGGGCTCGCAGGGTCAGGGCAGCGGTGCGTGAGGTGGGTGATGGGGACGACGGCGGAGAGAAGAAGCATGCCGGCGGGGGAGCGCGTCGAGCTCCGATGAGGCGGCGTCCCACGGCGAGGCGGCGTGGCTGCGTCGGGCGGCGACCTCCTGCTCAATCCCGATCCAATCGGGGAGAGAGGGGGGCAGATATTTCGGGGGAGTGTGGGGGTGTCGGTGGTTGACTGGGGGAGTGGGGGTTATGGGGTGCGGGGGGTTGGGCCAGCCTGGTGGGTCGTGGCCCAGTTGGGCCGGAGCCACGGGGGTTTTCTTTCCCCCTTTTTTTGTTTTACTTTTTTTTGGTGTTTTCTCTCTTTCTTTTATTTCCTTTTTTGTTTTAATCCATTTTAAAATACTTAGGCACTTTATAAAAATGTTTTTAATACACCATAATTAAAGATGCAAATTATGGCACCGCCCGAACATTTTTGTTTTAATTTCTGAAAACTTTTATTATTTAACTTTATTTTAAATTTAAATTTGGAATTGGACCGGATTCAAACCAACGCGAGTTTAACAACACTAATCATGATGACATGGCATCATTAGCAGGGAATTACTGTAGCTTAATTATCCGGGCGTCACAATTCTCCTCCACTACAAGAAATCTCGTCATGAGATTTAAGTGCGGAAGTAAAGAGTAACTTCGGGAGAACTGACCCTTATAGGGTTAATTATCTGATGAACAATTCAGGGGATGTGGCAGGAGTATCTCTCGAGTTGAAACTTAAGAAAACATCGAGAGCAAAATATGAAGGTACAATAGGAAGTTTCAAGCGAATGGACGAATGATCGATACCTGAATAGAGTGTGAGAAGGGGGTTCAAAGCATCAGGAATAGATCATCTCTCGGAAGGTGGCTCGTGACATGATTCGAAGCCAAGCGGGAGGAATAACCTTAGAAACAGGGGGTACAGGAGAGTCAGGTTTCGGTCCTGTGGAACTGTGGGTTATGGGCCCACCATGTGGGTTAAAAGTAGGAAGAGTGCTGACATCTTGCACGATTATGATAGCAAGGCATGTCAGAGGGTACTCTGTCAGTTATGTCGGCAACAACGTTGGTACCAAGGATGAGGGACGAAGAGAACCATTTTCCTGCTCGTTGAACGAGGCGGTCCAATAGGCAAAGTTCACGTCCATTGGTGGCTACCGGAATGCCACCATCAATAGTAACAGGCGTATTCTGACCAAGTAGTACATCAAGGTGTTTATTAAAGCAGTAATGTATTACTTCTTAGATCATATAAACCTCAAGAAGGTTAAACGGAACAATGGAAAGGAAAATGTGATTATCAGATTAAACAGAACAATGGAAAGGAAAATGTGCTTAAACACATATTTCAGGGGTATATCCTTCCCAAGAACAAGCAGAGTATGATATCCAATACCGGATAGAAGGTAGAAAACCACTTAGGTAAGGGGAGAGAAATTTCATGACGTTACCCATAAAGTGGTGTTTTGGGTAATTGAGCAGGAAACATTTAGCATTGGGCTCGTTGAAAAATCGGAGTACCACAGACAAGCTTCGAGATAGCATTGACATGGTCTTCAAGCAAGGTCAGACTTTGGATACACCAAGGATCCATCGGAAACAACTTAGAAAATAAGTCATACAATTTTAGCAGGGAAAAGATGAGGGTGTGGCCGACGGGCTCAGCCACAATCCATCGACATGCCAAAGGATGTATTTCCGAAATTATATGAACAAGTTTGTGTTGGGGAAGGCAAGAATGTTATGATGATAACATAAATCATCGAGGGGGGATTGTATTTCTCACCATGAATTCAATTGATATCCTGGAAAAGCTCAGAATGTTGATGATGATCATGACACATTTGTTGAGAGATTTCATGAAGATGTCACCGAGCAGAAAAGGAAGGAAGAAGTGAAGGGCTATGAGAACCATGGATTCGACACAAGCTCAAAGTCAAGATTGTTGTTCGAGGTGAAATGATAAGATGTGGAAGATCGACGTAAGCTTAGCTCATCGTTGGAAGTTGCTCCGGGCATAAGGACCAGGTAGCACAGTTAAAAAGTTGTCATGATAAAATATAGCCGATCAGGCTAGGAATGATGTGATGGGGTATAAAGCTTCCCATTATCAAGTACTAGGTGTAATCCCAGAAGGTAAATCGGAGTAGAGGTTGGACAAGGAATTTTTGTTGCAGAGGATAAGTAATTTTAACTTACCCAGTAAATGGGATCAAGGAGGAAATGTGGTCGGGACCATAACTGCAAGGGATCCAATTTACGATACCGGAAGAATTACCCAAATGATTAAATATCCTTGTGAGAAGCTTTCATGATAAGTCCCACACCGTGTCCGTGGGCATGAACACAAGGTTCAGGGTCGACTCCCACTTCTACAATGCATAACCTTTCATTTTACTTCTCGCTCTTGATGAAGCTGTAGTATTGAAATTTTATCTGACGAAAAGCCAATAGAGTATAACCCGCATAACTTTTGAGTTCACATAGATTAGGGAAGGCATAGGTTCAGGTCACTGGGGCATCTTACGAACATATACCATAAACTTCACGAGTAAATAACTCAAGCTCGAAAGTAGAACATGGTTGAGGAAGCAGGGGATACAATTTACCAATGGCATTATGTATCCAAGGAAAGGCTCACAAGGTGATTGAATATGAAGGACGTTGTCGGATAAAATCCGAAAAAGGGGTCTGGTGGTCCACAAGGGATCTGATGTGAGCATCAATATTTAACTAGAGGAAGAAAGAATGCAAGGAGATCAGATTATAGAAACAACATACTAACTCAAAGCTCAATTGCAAGAGGGATTAAGAATTCCAAGACAAGGGATCAGAAGCAATGCTCTGATTAGGGATGGATAGGTAGAATAGCCTTAGGGGTACAATCGATGACGATTTGAGTGATCAAGATTCAGCACATGTTAAAATGACGTCTGTGCCGGAAGGATGAATTCTAGGATCTGATTGAGGATTGCAAGCATTCGCAACTATTGTATCAACGGACTCAAAATGATAATGACAAAGGCTGACAATAAGATTACTAGACTTATGGTATTAACCATAATGCAAGCAAGTAAGAAATTCAAGAACAATAGGTTGTTGAGGATTTTCACAGGAACGAATGGTACTACGAAGACTTTTGTGAAGTACATGAGTCAACTGAGGATGAGCTGATACTCGATAGGTGCACAAAGTTATCCGTAGGGGTATTCAGGTGACAAGGAACTGAAAGGCAGTACGCTCAAAGGATTCTCATAACAAAGGAGAGCAGTTCAGGGCATCTGGTAACAACAAGATCAATGGGATAGAATGTAAGATTGGGAAGTGTGTGTAGTTATCCATAAGGATATTTTGGTGGTAGGGAATTGCAAAGGCAATAGGCACAAAGTCTTGAGAGAATATCATAGAGTATCTCCGGAATCTTCTGATGCAGCAATCGATCATCTGAAATAAGGGGCTCTCCGGGAGAAAGTATTATCGGGAACCTACAGTTAGATTTAGTAAAACCATTTTAACCCGAATAGAAGAGAGTTCAGAGTCCTGGAGTAAAGGTCGAGGAGTAAAAGATCCTAATAGCACCCATATGGCGACGTGGGCCCGTAAGACACACAGCCAATGTTAGTAAAAGTTTTTCAGTGACTAGACTCAACTTCGGCCAAGAAGTTGGAAATGGGGCTACCTACAGGAAGTCGGCTCTAATACCAACTTGTGACGCCCTCGATTCAATCGTACACTAATCATACACGCAAATGTGTACGATCAAGATCAAGGACTCACGGGAAGATATCACAACACAACTATAGACACAAAATAAAATAATACAAGCTTTATATTACAAGCCAGGGGCCTCGAGGGCTCGAATACATAAGCTCGAATACACAAGAGTCGGCAGAAGCAACAATATCTGAGTACAGACATAAGTTAAACAAGTTTTCCTTAAGAAGGCTAGAACAAAAGCAACAACGATCGAAAAGGCAAGGCCACCTGCCTGGGAGCCTCCTAACTACTGCAAGTCATCAGCGGCCGTCACGTAGTAGTAGGCACCCTCGGGGTAGCAGTAGTCTTCAGTGGTGTCGTCTGGCTCCTGGGATCCGTCATCTGGTCGCAACAATCGGGTATGGGGGAAAAGAGGTAGCAAAGCAACCGTGAGTACTCATCCAAAGTACTCGCGAGACTTACATCAGATATAAACTAAGTATGCATCTGTATCAAAGGAATGGGTTGTATCTGTTGACCAAACTGCAGAATGCCAGAAGGGAAGGGGAAAGCCTAACCTATCGAAGACTAGCATCTTCTAGAAACCACCATCTTGCAGCAATAGGAAGGAGTAGAGTAGCATAAAGTAAAGTAGTAGAAGTGTTATCAACCTCGGCCAGAGATCCTTTCTCGACTCCCTGTGAGAAAGCAATCCCAGAGCCATACTATCCAAGTGTCATCACAATCCAATTCTCATCACCATCCAGTTCTCATCACAAGTATCCAGTCTAGTTGTATCGATCGGGATACAACTCCAAGTGTCCGTTACCGTATGACAAGCTATCGATAGATGTTTTCTTCCCTGCAGGGGTGCACCAACTTACCCACCACGCTCGATTAACTCTGGCCGGACACACTTTCTTGGGTCATGCCCGGCCTCGGCCAAACAATACGCCGCAACCCGACCTAGGCTTAATAGAGAGGCCAGCATGCCGGACTAAACCTATGCCCACAGGGGTCATGGGCCATCTCCACAGGAACTCCTGCACATTGCGAACGCGGCCGGTGAGCAGACCTAACTACCTCCTTCAACAAGGTAGGTGCTTTCCAGTCCAACATGGCGCGCGCCGCTCAGTCGCAGACGTCTATTAAGCTTCGGCTGATGTATACGACGCAGAACGCCCATACTATGCCCACGTGATGGTTAGTGCTATCAGGCCAGAGGCCCCTCAGATCAAATATCCAAATCATAGTGGATTAGGAACGCGCCGTAACGAGCAGAGACTCACGATCGATGTGACCCCGTCGCCCCGTCTCGAGTACTTGCGACAAGGGCTAAGAATGCCCAGCCATGCCTCGTAGTTATCTCGCGGGCACCTTCCAGGTCAACCCGACTCCACATCACTCGCTATTAAGCTCGCGCGGGTACCCCTCAGGGTTGACCCGTCTTTAGTAACATGGTTCAGTGCAAAGTCATAGTAACCATAGTAACTGTGTGTCTAACACCAAGGGGAAAACCCGAGGAATCACCCCCGGTGAATTCCACTCGATGTTGTCATCAAGGTGAATGTAAGAGGATCCACCCTCGAGGTTCACGTTTGATGGGTTGCACGACAGAGCCGTACCGGAAGTGGTTAAGGAGGAAATCACCCTCGATGACCTTGACCATAAAGCTACACTACGGAGATCTCATCAGGAGTGATGTAAGAGGTTCCACCCTCAGCACTCGATGGTAACTCTGCAGAGTCGTACAACTAGGGGGTGATGTATGGTGTCGGGGCCTGGACATCGATCACGCTGATCGAGTCATCGTACATAAAGCAGGGTAACTGGGACAAGGTGAGGGTCACTGATGGATCACTAACCAACCTATACTAAGCAGTTTAGGATAAGCAGGTAAGTATGAAAGCAGGTAACAAAAACAGGCTATGCATCAGAGTAGGATCATACAGAAAGCAGGTAACTGGGACAAGGTGAGGGTCACTAATGGAAGCATGAGAGGGAAAGAAATGGGCGATATCGGAATGCCCAAAGGGGGGTTTGCTTGACTGGTTGCTCTGGCAAGGAGGGGTCATCGGGGATGTAGTCGTACTCAGTCGCATCAACGTCGGTCTCGGGGTCTACCGGAGAAGAAGAGGGGGGAGAAACAGTAAATACGGGGCACACAAGCATCACAAAATATAACAAGGCAAAACGCGGTGCCAGGGGTGAGCTAACGCAGTACTAGGCGATACTGGCGAAGCGGGGAAACATCCAGGAAAGTTTTCCCAGAGTTAGGCATTTTCGGACAGATGAAACGGAGGGGGACGGTTGTAGGTTTGCTATGCTAGGGACGTGTGGCGGACGAACGGGTTGCGTATCCGGGTTCGTCTCATCGTTCTGAGCAACTTTCATGTATAAAGTTTTTCCATCCGAGCTACGGTTTATTTTATAGTAAATTTAAAAGATTTAAAACATTTTTAGGATTTATTTAATTAATTAAAGCAACATTATCCAGAATAGGGTTTGCTGACGTCATCATGACGTCAGCATGATGTCAGCAGTTGACCTGGTCAACCTGACAGGTGGGTCCCGTTCGTCATTGACACACTTCATTAGCAGGTTAATTAAACAGGATCAATTAGTTTAATTAGTGGTTAGGTTACTCTAATCAGGATTAATTAGTTTAATTAATTCTTTAATTAATTAATTAATTAACATTAATTAAGATTAATTAATTAATTATCAATTTTATTTTTTTATTTTTTTTATTTTTTTAAATCTCTTTCTTTTTTTTAAACGTTATGGGCGTGGGCCCCCCTGTCATTGTCACAGGGGGCCATAGCGGGTGTGGGGGGTTCATGGGCGTCGGGCGCAGGCGCATCCCGTATGGGCGTTGCGGGCATGACCGGCAGGGGCACGCCCGACTGGGCGCCGGCGACCACGGCAAGGCGCCGGAGAAGGGGGAGGCCGGTTGCCTGGGGCGACCTGGGTGGTGGCGGGTCGGCAGTGAGGGGAGCCGCAGCGGGGGGCGCGACACACGGGGAATGGGGAAGGGCAGGAGCAGCTGCGGTCGGCGTGAGCGAGCGACCAAGGGCGCGCTGGGGAGCAGGGGAGCGACCACGCGCCGGGCACGGACGGTGGGGGGCGGCGAAGCTGCGGGCGAGCAGCGCAGCGAGGCGGGGCTCGGGCGCGCGTGCGCGGGACATGTCGGGCGGGGCAAGGCCACGGCGGAGCGAGCTCTGGGCGCGGGTGCGGGCGTGGTCGTGGACGTCGCGCCACAACGCGAGCGGGCACAGAGAGGTGTCGAAGCGCGCGAGCAGCGCGCGGCTGCGGGGTGGTGGCTGCGGACTCGGGGCGGCAGCAGGCGTGAGACGGCGTGATGCAAGGTGTGCGGACCATGGTTGTAGGCGCGCGCGGGGCATGCAGCGTAGCGAACGACGGCGAGCGAGCGAGGACGGCGTGCGGCGCGCGCGAGCGCGCGACGGAGAGGGAGGGAGCGAGGCGGGGCTCACTAGGGCTCGCAGGGTCAGGGCAGCTGTGCGTGAGGTGGGTGACGAGGATGACGGCGGAGAGAAGAAGCAAGCCGGCAGGGGAGCGCGTCGAGCTCCGGTGAGGCGGCGTCCCACAGCGAGGCGGCGTGGCTGCGTCGGGCGGCGACCTCCTCCTCAATCCCGATCCAATCGGGGAGAGAGGGGGGGCAGATATTTTGAGGGAGTGTGGGGGGGGGTGTCGGTGGTTGACTGGGGGAGTGGGGGTTATGGGGTGCGGGGGGTTGGGTCGGCCTTATGGGTCGTGGCCCAGTTGGGCTGGTGGCTTGCTGGGCCGGAGCCACGGGGGTTTTCTTTTCCCCTTTTTTTATTTTACTTTTTTTGGTGTTTTCTCTCTTTCTTTTATTTCCTTTTCTGTTTTAATCTATTTAAAATACTTAGGCACTTTATAAAAATGTTTTTAATACACCATAATTAAAGATGCAAACTATGGCACCGCCCGAACATTTTTGTTTTAATTTCTGAAAACTTTTATTATTTAACTTTATTTTAAATTTAAATTTGGAATTGGACCGGATTCAAACCAACGCGAGTTTAACAACCGTAATCATGATGACATGGCATCATTAGCAGGGAATTACTGTAGCTTAATTATTCGGGCGTCACACCCTGGGCCACTTACACGCGGGCCCCATGCCCAGAACGAATTAAAAAAAGGAATAAAATAAACAATAAATAAAATTATTAAATTAATTAATTAATCAATTAATCAATTAATTAAAGGATTAATTAATTTTGATTAATTAAACTAAAACAACCAATTAAGCCTAACTAATTAACCTAAATCCTAATTAACTAAAACAGTCACTGACAAGGGGGTCCCACCCCTGTTGACCAGTCAAACGTTGACTGGTCAACTGGGTCCCTCTGGCCCACCTGTCAGCCACGGGTACACTTTTGTGTATACTGTGCTGGGTGCGCCTAGCAATTTAGCATTTATTTTCGAATTAAAAATAATTTCAGAATAATAATAAAATCTTTAGAAAATCATATATTTTAATCTGTAACTCGGATTAATTTATTTTCAACATGAAAGTTGCTCAGAATGTCGAGATGAACCCGGATACGCAGCCCGTTCGTCCGCCACGCACCCGAACACGCAACTTTCCCCCTCCGGTTCGTCTGTCCGAAAACGCGAAACACCGGGGATATTTTCCCGGATGTTTCCCCCCTTCACCGGTACCACCTCTTACCGCGTTAGGGCACCCTAGCACCGCGCTTTGTCATGTCATGCATCATCATGCATTTGTTTACATTATATTTATTGTTTCTTCCCCCTCTTCTCTCGCTAGACACCGAGACCGAAGCCCCTGCTACCCAGTACGACTACGGTGTTGACGACCCCTCTCTCTTGCCAGAGCAACCAGGCAAGCCCCCCCCCTTGATCACCAGATATCGCCTACTCTCCTCTATATTGCTTGCATTAGAGTAGTGTAGCATGTTACTGCTTTCCGTTAATCCTATCCTGATGCATAGCCTGTCCTTGCTACTACTGTTGTTACCTTTACCTGCAATCCTAATGCTTAGTATAGGATGCTAGTTTATCATCAGTGGCCATACATTCTTGTCCGTCTGCCATGCTATCACTCGGGAGGTGATCACGGGTATATACCTATACATAATATATGATACTTGTGGTGACTAAAGACGGGTCGGCTCGTAGGAGTACCCACAAGTGATCCACGGATTGGGTCCAAAAGGACATTTGTCCCGATGGCCCTCTGAGTGGATCTTTGTGGCGAAGCGACAGGGCAGGTTGAGACCACCTAGGAGAGAGGTGGGCCTGGCCCTGGTTGGTGTTTGCGGTTATTTCAAAATAACACGTTTAACGAGATCTTGGTATTTGATCTGACTCTGGCTACTGGCCTATACGCACTAACCATCTACGCGGGGACAGTTATGGGCACTCGACATCGTGGTATCAGCCGAAGCCTTCGTGACGTCAGCGACTGAGCAGCGCGCGCCGGATTGGGACATAAGCCTGCTCTTGTATTAAGGGGGCTAGTTCTGCTTCCGGCCGCCCTCGCAACGTGCAGGTGTGTAATGGGCGATGGGCCCAGACCCCTGCGGCATAGGATTTAGACCGGCGTGCTGACCTCTCTGTTGTGCCTAGGTAGGGCTGTGACGTGTTGATCTTCTGAGGCCGGGCATGACCCAGAAAAGTGTGCCCGGCCAAATGGGATCGAGCGTGTTGGGTTATGTGGTGCACCCCTGCAGGGAAGTTAATCTATTCGAATAGCCGTGATCTTCGGTAACAGGACGACTTGGAGTTGTACCTTGACCTTATGACAACTAGAATCGGATACTTAATAAAATACACTCTTCCAAGTGCCAGATACAACCGGTGATCGCTCTCTCACAGGGCGACGAGGGGAGGACCATCAGTTAGGATTATGCTATGCGATGCTACTTGGTGAACTTACCATCTACTCTCTTCTCCTGCTGCAAGATGGAGGTTACCAGAAGCGTAGTCTTCGATAGGACTAGCTATCCCCCTCTTATTCCAGCATTCTGTAGTTCAGTCCACATATGATACCCTTATTCCATTTGATACCAATGCATACATATGTAGTGTAGCTCCTTGCTTGCGAGTACTTTGGATGAGTACTCACGGTTGCTTTTCTCCCCCTTTTCCCCTTTCCTATATCCGATTGCTGCAACCGAACGTTGGAGTCCAGGAGCCAGACGCCACCGTTGATGACGACTACTACTACTCGGGAGGTGCCTACTACTATGTGCAGCCCGCTGAGGACGACCAGGTGTAGTTTAGGTGGATCCCAGGCAGGAGGTCTGCGCCTCTTTCGATCTGTATCTCAGTTTGTGCTAGCCTTCTTAAGGCAAACTTGTTTAACTTATGTCTGTACTCAGATATTGTTGCTTCCGCTGACTCGTCTATGATCGAGGTCTTGTATTCGAGCCTTCGAGGCCCCTGGCTTGTAATATGATGCTTGTATGACTTATTTTATTTGTAGAGTTGTGTTGTGATATCTTCCCGTGAGTCCCTGATCTTGATCGTACACGTTTGCGTGTATGATTAGTGTACGGTCAAATCGGGGGCGCCACAAGTTGCGTCCCCAACCCGCCCACGACGAAAAGCCCATTTTTTGTCATCGAAGTAGGAGCCCACCACATCTATGATGATATGTATTTTTGTCACAGTTATAATCATAGAAGCGTCATAACCATGTCAATTTTTTCGTTCGGGCCATAATGTAACTGATGTGTCTTTTTTGTAGTGATGTCGGCCAAGCTGGTGTGAAAAAAGTGGAGTACGGGCCCCACATCCCGAGACTTGTGATTCCACATCAGGTTGGCCCGAAGTTGGAGCATGAGAATGCGGCCGTGGAGCATGACATTGACAATGTCAGCGAGCTAGAGGTTCCTTGTGGTAGAGCACCATTTGATCTTCTTGATCATGGCCTCCACCTCATCTGGGTTCCCCCAGACGACGCTCTCCTTGTTGAAGAACGTAGTAATTTCAAAAAAAATCCTACGCACATGCAAGATCATGGTGATGCATAGCAACGAGAGGGGAGAGTGTCGTCCATGTACCCTCGTAGACCATAAGCGGAAGCGTTATGACAACGCGGTTGATGTAGTCGTATGTCTTCACGATCGACCGATCCTAGTACCAAACGTACGACACCTCCACGATCTGCACACTTCAGCTCGGTGACGTCCCACGAACTCATGATCCAGTAGAGCTACGAGGGAGAGTTCCGTCAGCACGACGGCGTGATGACGGTGTTGATGAAGCTACCGATGCAGGGCTTCGCCTAAGCACCGCTACGATATGACCGAGGTGGATTATGGTGGGGGGCACCGCAAATGACTAAAAGATCAATGATCAACTTGTGTGTCCATGGGGTGCCCCCTCCCCGGTTAATACAATTCTAGCATGAATAATAAACATTTATCATGATATAAGGAAATATAAATAACAACTTTATTATTGCCTCTAGGGCATATTTCCTTCAGTCTCCCACTTGCACTAGAGTCAATAATCTAGTTCACATCTTTATGTGATTAGTTCACATCTCCATGTGACTAATACCCAAAGGGTTTACTAGAGTCAATAATCTAGTTCACATCGCTATGTGGTTAACACCCAAAGAGTGATCATGTTTTGCTTGTGAGAGAAGTTTAGTCTACGAGTCTGCAACATTCAGATCTATATATATTTCACAAATTTCTATGTCTACAATGCTCTGCACGGAGCTACTCTAGCTAATTGCTCCCACTTTCAATATGTATCCAGATCGAGACTTAGAGTCATCTAGATTGATGTAAAAAGCTTGCATCGACATAACTCTTTATGACGAACTCTTTTATCACCTCCATAATCGAGAAATATTTCCTTAGTCCTCTAAGGATAATTTTGACCGTTGTCCAGTGATCTACTCCTAGATCACTATTGTACTCCCTTGCTAGAATCATGCTAAGGTATACAATAGGACGGGCAAACAACATAGCATACTTTATAGAACCTATGACTGAGGCATATGGAATGACTTTTCATTCTCTTTCTATTTTCTGCCGTGGTCGGGTTTTGAGTCTTTACTCAACTTCACACCTTGCAACATAGGCAAGAACTCCTTCTTTGACTATTCTATTTTGAACTACTTCAAAATCCTGTCAAGGTATGTACTCATTGAAAATATATCAAGCATCTTGATCTATCTCTATAGATCTTGATGCTCAATATGTGTGTAGCTTCACCGAGGTATTTCTTTGAAAAACTCCTTTCGAACACTCCTTTATGCTTTCCAGAAAATTCTACATTATTTCCGATCAACAATATGTCATTCACATATACTTATTAGAAATGTTGTAGTGCTCCCACTCACTTTCTTATAAATACAGGCTTCACCGCAAGTATGTATAAAACCATATGCTTTGATCACTTTATCTAAACATATATTCCAACTCTGAGATGCTTGCACCAGTCCATAGATGGATCACTGGAGCTTGCTCACTTTGTTAGCATCTTCAGGATTGACAAAACCTTCTGGTTGCATCATATACAACTCTTCTTTAAGAAATCCATTAAGGAATGCAGTTTTGACATCCATTTTCCGGATTTCATAAAATTTGGCAACTACTAACATGATTCAGACAGACTTTTAAGCATTGATACGAGTGAGAAAATCTCATCGTAGTCAACACCTTGATCTTGTCGAAAACGTTTTGCGACAATTCGAGCTTTCTAGATAGTAACACTACTATCATCATCCGTCTTCCTCTTGAAGATCCATTTATTCTCAATGACTCATCGATCATCGAGCAAGTCAATCAAAGTCCATACTTTGTTCTCATACATGGATCCCATCTCAGATTTCATGGCCTCAAGCCATTTTGCGGAATCTGGGCTCATCATCGCTTCCTCATAATTCGTAGGTTCGTCATGGTCTAGTAACATGACTTCCAGAACAGGATTACCGTAACACTCTGGTGCAGACTGTACTCTGGTTGGCCTACGAGGTTCGGTAGTAACTTGATCTGAAGTTTCATGATCATCATCATTAGCTTCCTCACGAATTGGTGTAGGAATCACTCGAACTGATTTCTGTGATGAACTACTTTCCAATTCGGGAGAAGGTACAATTACCTCATCAAGTTCTACTTTCCTCCCACTCACTTCTTTCGAGAGAAACTCCTTCTCTAGAAAGGATCCATTCTTAGCAACAAAATATCTTGCCTTCGGATCTGTGATAGAAGGTGTACCCAACAGTTTCTTTTGGGTATCCTATGAAGACACACTTCTTCGACTTGGGTTTGAGCTTATCCGATTGAAACCTTTTCACATAAGCATTGCAACCCCAAACTTTAAGAAACGACAGCTTAGGTTTCTTGCTAAACCACAATTCATATGGTGTCATCTCAACGGATTTAGATGGTGCCCGATTTAACGTGAATGCAGATGTCTCTAATGCTTAATCCCAAAATGACAGTGGTAAATTGGTAAGAGACAACATAGATCGCACCATATCCAATAAAGTACGATTACAACGTTCGGACACACCATTATGCTGTGGTGTTCCAGGTGGCATGAGTTGTGAAACTATTCCACATTGTTTCAGATGAAGACCAAACTCGTAACTCAAATATTCGCCTCCGCGATCAGATTGTAGAAACTTTATTTTCTTGTTACGATGATTTTCCACTTCAATCTGAAATTCTTTGAACTTTTCAAATGTTTCAGACTTATGTTTCATTAAGTAGATATACTCATATCTGATCAAATCATCTGTGAAGGTCAGAAAATAATGATACCCACCGCGAGCCTCAACACTCATCGGATTGCATACATCAGTATGTATTATTTCCAATAAGTTAGTTGCTTGCTCCACTTTTCCAGAGAATGGAGTTTTAGTAATCTTGCCCATGAGGCATGGTTCGCAAGCATCAAGTTATTCATAATCAAGTGATTCCAAAAGCCCATCCGCATGGAGTTTCTTCATGCGCTTTACACCAATATGACCTAAACGGCAATGCCACATATAAGTTGCACTATCATTATTAACTTTGCATCTTTTGGCTTCAATATTATGAATATGTGTATCACTACGATCGAGATTCAAAAAACCATTTATATTGAGTGTATGACCATAGAAGGTTTTATTCATGTAAATATAACAACAATTATTCTTTGACTTAAATGAATAACCATATTGCAATAAACATGATCCAATCATATTAATGCTCAACGCAAACACCAAATAACATTTATTTTAGGTTCAACACTAATCCCGAAGGTAAAGGGGGTGTGCGATGGTGATCTTATCAAACTTGGAATCACTTCCAACTCACATCATCACCTCGCCCGTAACTAGTCTCTGTTTATTTTGCAACTCCCGTTTCGAGTTAGTACTCTTAGCAACTGAACCAGTATCAAATACTGAGGGGTTGCTATAAACACTAGTAAAGTACACATCAATAACATGTATATCAAATATACCTTTGCTCACTTTGCCATCCTTCTTATCCACCAAGTATCTAGGGCAGTTCCACTTCCAGTGACCATTTCCTTTGTAGTAGAAGCACTCAGTTTCAGCCTTGGGTCTTACTTTGGGCTTCTTCATGGGAGTGACAACTTGCTTGTCATTCTTATTGAAGTTCCCTTTCTACCCCTTTGCCCTTTTCTTGAAACTAGTGGTCTTGTCAACCATCAACACTTGATGCTCTTTCTTGATTTCTACCTTCACCGATTTCAGCATTGTGAAGAGCTCGGAAATTACTTTCGTCATCCCTTGCATATTATAGTTCATCACGAAGTTCTAGTAACTTGGTGATAGTGACTAGAGAACTTTGTCAATTACTATCTTATTTGGAAGATTAACTCCCACTTGATTCAAGCAAATATAGTACCCAGACAATGTGAGCACATGCTCACTGGTTGAGCTATTCTCCTCCATCTTGTAGGAGAAGTACTTGTCAAAGGTATCATACCTTTCGACATGGGCATGAGTCTGAAATACTAATTTCAACTCTTGGAACATCTCATATGCTCCATGGCGTTCAAAACATCTTTGAAGCCCCGATTCTAAGACGTAAAGCATGGTGCACTAAACTATCAAGTAGTCATCATATCGAGCTTGCCAAACGTTTAGAACGTCTGCATCTGCTCCTGCAATAGGTCTGTCACCTAGCGGTACATCAGGGACATAATTCTTCTGTGCAGTAGTGAGGATAACCCTTAGATCACGGACCTAGTCCGCATCATTGCTACTATCATCTTTCAACATAGTTTTTCTCCAGGAACATATCAAAAATAAACGGGGAGCTATATCGCGAGCTATTGATCTACATCATAGTTATGCAAATACTATTAGGACTAAGTTCATGATAAATTAAAGTTCAATTAATCATATTACTTAAGAACTCCCACTTAGATAGACATCCCTCTAGTCATCTAAATGATCATGTGATCCAAATCAACTAAACCATGTCCGATCATCACGTGAGATGGAGTAGTTTTCAATGGTGAACATCATTGTGTTGATCATATCTACCATATGATTCACGCTCGACCTTTCGGTCTCCAGTGTTCCGAGCCATATCTGCATATGCTAGGCTCGTCAAGTTTAATCCGAGTATTCCGCGTGTGCAAAACTGGCTTGCACCCATTGTATTTGAACATAGAGCTTATCACACCCGATCATCACATGGTGTCTCGGCACGACGAACTATCGCAATGGTGCTTACTCAGGGAGAACACTTATACCTTGAAATTTAGTGAGAGATCACTTATAATGCTACGGCCGAACTAAGCAAAATAAGATACATAAAGGATAAACATCACATGCAATCAAAATATGTGACATGATATGGACATCATCGTCTTGTGCCTTTGATCTCACATCTCCAAAACACCATCATGATCTCTATCGTCACCGGCATGACACCATGATCTCCATCATCTTGATCTCTATCAATGTTTCGTCACATGGTCGTCTCACCAACTATTGCTTTTGCAACTATTGCTATCGCATAGCAATAAAGTAAAGCAATTATATGGCGCTTGCATCTTATGCAATAAACAGACAACCATAAGGCTCGTGCCAGTTACCGATAACTTTAACAAAACATGATCATCTCATACAACAATTTATATCTCATCACGTCTTGACCATATCACATCACAACATGCCCTGCAAAAACAAGTTAGACGTCCTCTACTTTGTTGTTGCAAGTTTTACGTGGCTGCTATGGGCAGAGCAAGAACCCTTCTTACCTACGCATCAAAAACCACAACATGGTATAGTGATTGCTTTTTGATCTTCAGAAAGAACCTTGTTCATTGAATCCAATTCAACTAAAGCTGGAGAAACAGACACCCACTAGCCACCTGTGTGCGAATCACGTCGGTAGAACCAGTCTCGCGTAAGCGTACGCGTAATGTCGGTCTGGGCCGCTTCATCCAACAATGCCGCTGAATCAAGAATCAACTAGTGACGGCAAACAATATGTATATACCCACGCCCAAAACTCCCTTGTGTTCTACTTGTGCATATAACATCTACGCATTAAACCTGGCTCTGTTGCCATTGTTGGGGAACATAGTAATTTCAAAAAAAATCCTACGCACACGCAAGATCATGGTATTGCATAGCAACGAGAGGGGAGAGTGTCATCCACGTACCCATGTAGACTGTAAGCGGAAGCATTATGACAACACGGTTGATGTAGTCGTATGTCTTCACGATCGACCGATCCTAGTACCGAACGTACGACACCTCCGCGATCTACACATGTTTAGCTCGGTGACGTCCCACGAACTCACGATCCGGATGAGCTTCGAGGGAGAGTTCCGTCAGCACGACGGCGTGATGACGGTGTTGATGAAGCTACCAATGCAGGGCTTCGCCTAAGCACCGCTACGATATGACCAAAGTGGATTATGGTGGGGGGGCACCGCAAATGACTAAAAGATCAATGATCAACTTGTGTGTCCATGGGGTGCCCCCTCCCCTGTATATAAAGGAGTGGAGGAGGGGGAGGGCCAGCCCTCTACTATGGCGCGCCCTGGGGAGTCCTACTCCCACCGGGAGTAGGATTCCCCCTTCCAAGTAGTAGGAGTAGGAGAGAAGGAAGGGGAAGAGAGAAGAGAAGGAAGGAGGGGGCACCGCCCCTCCCCCTAGTCCAATTCGGACTAGGCCTTGGGGGGCACGCGGCCTGCCCTAGGCAGCCCCTCTCTCTCTCCTCTAAAGCCCAATAAGGCCGATATACTCCCAAACGAATTCCCGTAACTCTCCGGTACTCCGATAAATACCCGAACCACTCAGAACCTTTCCGATGTCCGAATATAGCCTTCCAATATATCGATCTTTACGTATCAAAAATTTCGAGACTCCTCATCATGTCCCTGATCTCATCTGGGACTCCAAACAACCTTCGGTACATCAAAACACATAAACTCATAATACCGATCGTCACCGAGCGTTAAGCATGTGGGCCCTACGGGTTCGAGAACTATGTAGACATGACTGAGACTCATCTCCAGTCAATAACCAATAGCAGAACCTGGATGCTCATATTGGCTCCCACATATTCTACGAAGATCTTTATCGGTCAAACCGCATAACAACATATGTTGTTCCCTTTGTCATCGGTATGTTACTTGCCCGAGATTCGATCGTCGGTATCTCAATACCTAGTTCAATCTTGTCACCGGCAAGTCTCTTTACTCGTTCCGTAATGCATCATCCCGCAACTAACTCATTAGTCACATTGCTTGCAAGGCTTATAGTGATGTGCACTACCGAGAAGGCCTAGAGACACCTCTCCGAAAATCGGAGTGACAAATCCTAATCTCGATCTATGCCAACTCAACAAGTACCATCGGAGACACCTGTAGAGCACCTTTATAATCACCAAGTTACGTTGTGACGTTTGGTAGCACACAAAGTGTTCCTCCTGTATTAGGGAGTTACATAATCTTATAGTCAGAGGAACATGTATAAGTCATGAAGAAAGCAGTAGCAACAAACTAAACGATCATCGTTCTAAGCTAATGAAATGGGTCAAGTCAATCACATCATTTTCTAATGATGGGATCCTATTAATCAAATGACAACTCATGTCTATGGCTAGGAAACTTAACCATCTTTGATTCAACGAGCTAGTCAAGTAGAGGCATACTAGTTACACTTTGTTTGTCTATGTATTCACACATGTACTAAGTTTCCGGTTAATACAATTCTAGCATGAATAATAAACATTTATCATGATATAATGAAATAAATAACAACTTTATTATTGCCTCTAGGGCATATTTCCTTCACTTCTCTCTCTAGGACTTGAGGTTCTTTGTAGGCTCGGCCAAAAAGGCTGGGACCTCGATTTGGCCAGGGGCAAGTGGCTTAGTGATGTAAAACTACTCGTGCTGCCACTCCTTGACCTTCTAGATGAAGGTGCCCTTGAACCAATCAGCATTTTTGTTCTTTCTAACCATGGCCGCTCTACACTCCACCAGATCGGAGCCTCTAGACTTTGGCTTGAACCCGAAGATCGTCAACCACATGCCCAAATGTGATTCGTAGCAGAGGAACGCCTCGCAGACCGCGATGAAGGAGGTGAGGTGCAGGATGAAGTTTGGGACCATGTGGTGGAAGTCGAGCCCATAGCAGAACCTCATCCTGTGAACGAATGGGTGCAGCGGGAACCCCGGGCCTCGGACAAGGTGGGGAATGAATACTGCCCACTCCCCTAGGTTGGGAGCGGGCACTTGCTGGTCAGCACCGGGAGAGTGGGCGCCAATGTTGGCGGAGAGGTACCTCACAACACATAGATCTAGGATGGTGCCGTCCGTCATGGTTGAGACACCCCCAATGCCCTTTGAGGGTATCGGCCATGGCTAGATGAGGGGGTGGATTTGCTGAGGAAGACGAGTGCGAGATTGGATCTGAGCACTGGAGCTAGATGGAGCAGCAGGCGGGGGCAATGAGAGCGTGGTTGCTTGTGATGTTCTCTTTTTACTCTTATAGGCTATTGAAAGGCCAGGAGTCCCCCTTGTCACACCGGTAAAAACGCCACTCCCCCGTGAAAGATGTCGTTAAGTACATAGGAAGAAACAAAATCTTGATGATATTCCTGAGAAAACAGGAATGATCTCCACCTCAATGGGACACACCAGTAAAAAGGCCGCCTCAAGCCACGATTTAGGGGGAGAAGTAACCGCCCGACCCATCATGGGGTGCACCGCTTCGATAAAGTTGTCAAACTAGGTGGTACTGTTCACACCTATGTGGTTGTCCTTCTAGGCTAAGTTACCCCGTCACTTAGGGCAGGATATGACACTACTGCAGGATGCTGCTAACGCGATACTATGATTAAAGACCCTTTGACGAAACTGTGTGCGATGCAATAATCTCAAACAGTGGTGTAAAAGAACCGTCAAAAAGGTGCAAAACATCAAAAAAGATCCATCAAACACGGTTCAAATTTAAGTTGCGTGTGCGATCCAGGGCATACGGTTCAGTCCAATGAACTGTTTGCGATGAGGCGGAACAAAAGAAACGGGCAGCCTGATGAAGGCGTGTGTGATATAGAGGATACGATTCACTCGGATGAACTGTTTGTGATTAGGCAACACAAAAGATACGGTCAGCCAGATCAAGGTGTGTGTGATTGAGGGCATACGCTTCAGAAGGATTAATTGTTTGCGATTAGGCAATAGAACAGAAACAGGTCAGCCAGATCAAAGTTTCTACGATTGATGGCCTACACTTCACATGGATGAACTATTTGCGATTAGCCACAACAAACTGAAACAGTTAGAGAGATTAACGTGTGTGCGCTAGACGAGCACACACATTCTAATTAAAAGAAGCATGCGCAATGGTAATAACGAGCGCGCACGGTTGTTGGAACAAGACATGTGCTGACATTGCCTATTGCGGTACACCCTATGGTGCAAATGCCACATACGCGGCCGAGAAGGCGTACGTGCCCAAGTTACGCCTTTCGGGAGTAGTGTCGCACTTATAACCGTCAGTAAATTTTGAGCATGCCTCCCGTCACATTCCAAATTGCAAACCTGTTCACACCAATCAAAACCTAAACGATTTCCCACTTAGGAGCGCATTATTACTCGGTTATAAATACTACTACTCCAAGATGACTGCACATTCCTCCTCATCTCCTCATCAACAAAAACAAACAAGTCATTCATCATCGTTCCCTTGCGTCTGCCATGGCCAGTGTGAGCTTTGGGTCGAGAGATTGCCACCAGGGAGAGGCGAGCCTGGAAGCGGAAGCATGAGAGATGTCCCGCCTCGCCGCGAAATCAGCCAACATGTCCCACCGCACGGCCGTAGCAGTAGAGAGGTCCTGCCGTACCGTCGAAGCAGCACGGAGGTCCCGCCGTGCCGTCGATGCAGCAGATTGGTCTAGCCATGCCGCGGAAGTAGAAGAGATGTCCCACCGCGCTGCAAATGTAGCAGAGATGTCCTCCCATGCTGCGGCGGCCTGGGAAAATGTCTCACGGGCAGGCGAGGACTTTTATAGGCACATGCGTGCCCTCGTCCTTAGGCAGATGGATCAGGTCTCCAGGTGGGCGAGGTTGCAGGATGACCTGAAAGCCTCGTTTGAACAGTCTACTGACGTCATCTAGCAACTAAATGAGAGCAATGCGAAGCTCCGGGCCGAGCACGACCTGCTGAGGGCGAAGATCGTCGGAAGTGCAGAGCAGCAGGAGCATACCACTGCCTTGTTGAAGAGGACCGGCGTTATCGTCGACAAACTTATGGACGAGAATGCCATGCTGCGCATCGAGCGTAGAAGGATGGTGGAGGAATCCGTGGATGCTCTCAAGCAGCATCTTGAGGACAAGAAAGAGCTCGTCGCCGCTCGCCGCAGAGACTACTAGTTCCCGCGGCCTGCAGCAACGCATCAACAAAGTAGAGATCAGCGAGCTAGATCGTTGTCTTCCTTCTTCTTTTGCCCTTGTGTATTTTGGGTGTTGCCTCATGTGGCTTATTTTAATTATGTTCCTAAATATGTAGGACAATTATTATCCACTGTCATCGTCCTTATATTCATCATGCTTGCGATAAGTCGAAGTCGATGCTATATAGGTCCATCGGATCTTACATCAAGATCCATGCAAAACTTTATTTTCAGATTTTCATTTTTCTCTCTTAAATCTTAGTCCAGTGAGACATATAGCCACGCCATAGAACAGGTGCTCCAGCGCCATTAATGGGGACGTTGGGAGGGAGGTGCGCGGCAGGTAGCGGTCAAAGGGCTCTCCTCCCGATGAGCACGTGCAGGGGTCTGATCGCACGCCTCCCATACTCAAATAGCTACCCCGCACGACACCGCCTAGCCAATAAAAAAGGGGACGTGTGGCGGCACATAATTGGTAAGTAGAACGCCCACGGTTTCAATAATACTTGTGTTTCTGATTTGTAACATGACAGTACTTGTTCCAAAATGACTTTGTTGGTTGTTAATGTGTGCGCCTTGGCAAATCGGACAAAAAAATTACCGCACCATGTTGGTGCCATGTCATGACACCATGCCAAGTTTCATGATTTTCAGGCGTGTTTTGGATTTACAGGAACTAAAAAACGAAGTTTCTCAATCTTACTGGCCGAGCCACGACGCCCAGATGTTTGAATTTCATTCCCATCTCTTGCATAGGACCTAGAAATTCACCCAAGGGCACACATGTGGTTTTTCAAACAACTTTGGTGCACTGAAGCATGTGCTTGTAATACAAATTTGAATTATGCACATTAAATGCGTAGAAACTCAATTAATGTATAAAAAAGGCCAAACGAACATGGAATAATTCCAAAATTTAGCACGATACTTCAATTTGGTCTAATATTCCTGTGTAAAAAAAATAAGGCGGGATAAGGCAGTGTACGTATGTCGTTTCACACACGGAGGTGGCACGTTCCCTCTCGGAACCACGAGCCTTCTTGATGGACGCTCCGGTTTGCAAAAATCTTACACCAACGCTTGTCCCAATTCAGCCAAAAAAATTACCGCAGCATGTTGGTTCCATGTCATGACACCATGCCAAGTTTCATGATTTTCAGGCGTGTTTGGATTTAAAGGAATTAAAAAACCAAGTTTCTCAATCATTTCGGCCGAGCCACGACACCCAGATGTTTAAATTTCATTCCCATCTCTTGCATGGGACCTAGAAATTCACCCAAGGACACACATGTGGTTTTTCAAACAACTTTGGTGCACTGGAGCCTGTGCTTGTAGTTCAAATTTGAATTATGCACATTAAATGCCCAGAAACTCAATTAATGTGTAAAAAAGGCCAAATGAAACCGGAATAATTCCAAAATTTAGCATGATACTGATGACCCACAAGTATAGGGGATCTATCGTAGTCCTTTCGATAAGTAAGAGTGTCAAACCCAACGAGGAGCAGAAGGAAATGATAAGCGGTTTTCAGCAAGGTATTCTCTGCAAGTACTGAAATAAGTGGTAACAGATAGTTTTGTGATAGGATAACTTGTAACGAGCAACAAGTAACAAAAGTAAACAAAGTGCAGCAAGGTGGCCCAATCCTTTTGTAGCAAAGGACAAGCCGGAACAAACTCTTATAATAGGAAAAGCGCTCCCGAGGACACATGGGAATATCGTCAAGCTAGTTTTCATCACGTTCATATGATTCGCGTTCGATACTTTGATAATTTCATATGTGGGTGGACCGGTGCTTGGGTGCTGTTCTTACTTGAACAAGCATCCCACTTATGATTAACCTCTATTGAAAGCATCCGCAACTACAACAAAAGTATTAAGGTAAACCTAACCATAGCATGAAACATGTGGATCCAAATCAGCCCCTTACGAAGCAACGCATAAACTAGGGTTTAAGCTTCTTTCACTCTAGCAACCCATCATCTACTTATTACTTCCCAATGCCTTCCTCTAGGCCCAAATAATGGTGAAGTGTTATGTAGTCGGCGTTCACATAACACCACTAGAGGCTAGACAACATACATCTTATCAAAGTATCAAACGAATACCAAATTCACATGACTACTCATAGCAAGACTTCTCCCTTGTCCTCAGGAACGAACGTAATTACTCACAAAGCATATTCATGTTCATAATCAGAGGGGTAATAATATGCATGTAGGATCTAAACATATAATCTTCCACCAATTAAACCAACTAGCATCAACTACAAGGAGTAATCAACACTACTAGCAACCTACTAGCACCAATCCCGACCTTTGAGACAAGAATTGGATACAAGAGATGAACTAGGGTTTGGAGATGAGATGGTGCTCGTGAAGATGTTGATGGAGATTGCCCTCTCCCGATGAGAGGAGCGTTGGTGATGACAATGGTGATGATTTCCCCCTCCCGGAGGGAAATTTCCCCGGCAGAACAGCTCTGCCGGAGCTCTAGATTGGATCCGCCAAGGTTCCGCCTCGTGGCGGCGGAGTCTCGTCCCGAAAAGTTCCTCCCTATTTTTTCTCATCGAAAGACCTCATATAGAAGATGGGCGTCGGAGAAACACCAGGGGGCCCACGAGGTAGGGGGGCACGCCCTAGCGGGGGCGCCCCCACCCTCGTGAGTAGGGTGTGGGCCCCCTGGCCTTCATCTTTTGCATGGATTTTTCTTTATTTCTTTTAAGACATTCCGTGGAGTTTCAGGACTTTTGGAGTTGCGCAGAATAGGTCTCTAATATTTGCTCTTTTTCCAGACCAGAATTCCAGCTGCCGGCATTCTCCCTCCTTATGTAAACATTGTAAAATAAGAGAGAATAGCCATAAGTATTGTGACATAAAGTGAAATAACAGTCCATAATGCGATAATTATCGATATAAAAGCATGATGCAAAATGGACGTATCAACTCCCCCAAGCTTAGACCTCGCTTGTCCTCAGGCGAAAAGCCGATAACAATAAATATGTCCACATGTTTAGAGGTAGAGGCGTCGATAAAAAATAAAAATACGGACATGAAGGCATCATGATTATTCTCATAACAACAACATATATAGATTTTGTCATATGATTACTTATGTTCAAGTGATGATCTATTCACAATGCAAAAGTATAAATCATAAACCTTATTGGGCTCCGATAAACTATAATCTCAGTCATTGAAGCAATTGCAATTTATCATAACATCGGAAAGAGTCTATGTCAGAGCTGAAAAGCAAGTCCACATACTCAACTATCATTTAGTCCCCCATAATTGCTAACACTCACGCGATACTTGTGGTTATGGAGTTTTAATCGGACACAGAGAAAGATAGGGGCTTATAGTTTTGCCCCACAACCT
Organism: Triticum aestivum; assembly: GCF_018294505.1. Classification (NCBI taxonomy): domain Eukaryota; kingdom Viridiplantae; phylum Streptophyta; class Magnoliopsida; order Poales; family Poaceae; genus Triticum; species Triticum aestivum. Next base: position 376,415,458 of record NC_057797.1, on the reverse strand, counting down.
TTTACCTCGAGGGTAATGTCAACAATAATGGTTCATGCTCCCCTACATCCAATTAGATATATATATATATATATATATATATATATATATATATATATATATCATGTTCTTTCCAACATGCTGAGCTTGCCAAAGGATAAAATGAAAAAGAAAAGGTGAAGATCACCATGACTCTTGGATAAGGTAGAAGATAATAATAAAGAATAGGCCCTTCACAGAGGGAAGGAGAGGTTGCCATGCACTTTTATGGTTGGATATATAAAATCTCAATGCGAAAGAACGTCACTTTATATTGCCCCTTGTGATATGAACCTTTATTATGCAGTCTGTCGCTTTTATTACTTCCACATCACAAGATCGTATAAAGCTTATTTCTCCCACACCAATCAATCATACATATTTAGAGCAATTTTTATTGCTTTGCACCGATGACAACTTACTTGAAGGATCTTACTCAATCCATAGGTAGATACGGTGGACTCTCATGGCAAAACTGGTTTAGGAATTTTGGAAGCACAAGTAGTATTTCTACTTAGTGTTGAGAATTTGGCTAGAAAGAGGGGGAAAGGCAAGCTCAACAAGTTAGACGATCCATGACAACATACTTTATCTCAGATATAAGAAATACATAACTCATTACGTTGTCTTCCTTGTCCAACATCAACTCTTTAGCATGTCATATTTTAATGAGTGCTCCCAATCATAAAAGATGTCAATGATAATATATCTATATGTGAAAACCTCTCTTTCCTTATTACTTCCTATTAATTGCAACAATGACCAAAGCTATGCTTGCCAACTCCCAACAACTTTTAATCATCATACTCTTTCTATGTGAAGTCATTACTCTCAATAAGGTCAATATGAACTTTCTGTTTCTTTTTTATTCTTTTTCTCTTTCTTTTATTCACCCAAGATCATGGCAAAATAATCAAGCCCTTGACTCAACACTAATCTTTATTATATATAGCTTACGGAGTCGATTATATAGAGAGATCATAAAGCAAAACTCAAAACTAGATCATGCCATAAACTTTATTCTACTAGATCAAGATACTACTAATAGGATCGAAGTAAGAAAAACGGTAAAGATAAGAGTTGTGATTGTGATACGATACCGGGGCACCTCCCCCAAGCTTGGCAATTTCCAAGGGGAGTGCCCATTGAAGGAAATATGCCCTAGAGGCAATAATAAAGTTATTATTTATTTCCTTATATCATGATAAATGTTTATTATTCATGCTAGAATTGTACTAACCGGAAACATAATACATGTGTGAATACATAGACAAATAGAGTGTCACTAGTATGCCTCTACTTGACTAGCTCGTTAATCAAAGATGGTTATGTTTCCTAACCATAAACAAAATGTTGTTATTTTATTAACGAGGTCACATCATTAGTTGAATGATCTGATTGACATGACCCATTCCATTAGCTTAGCACCCGATCGTTTAGTATGTTCCTATTGCTTTCTTCATGACTTATACATGTTCCTATGACTATGAGATTATGCAACTCCCGTTTGCCGGAGGAACACTTTGGGTGCTACCAAACGTCACAACGTAACTGGGTGATTATAAAGGAGCATTACAGGTGTCTCCAAAGGTACATGTTGGGTTGGCATATTTCGAGATTAGGATTTGTCACTCCGATTGTCGGAGAGGTATCTCTGGGCCCTCTCAGTAATGCACATCACATAAGCCTTGCAAGCATTACAACTAATGTGTTAGTTGTGAGATGATGTATTACGGAACGAGTAAAGAGACTTGCCGGTAACAAGATTGAACTAGGTATTGGATACCGACGATCGAATCTCGGGCAAGTAATATACCGATGACAAAGGGAACAACGTATGTTGTTATGCGGTCTGACCGATAAAGATCTTCGTAGAATATGTAGGAGCCAATATGGGCATCCAGGTCCCGCTATTGGTTATTGACCGGAGATGTGTCTCAGTCATGTCTGCATTGTTCTCGAACCGTAGGGTCCGCACGCTTAACGTTACGATGACAGTTATTATGAGTTTATGCATTTTGATGTACCGAAGTTAGTTCGGAGTCTCGGATGTGATCACGGACATGACGAGGAGTCTCGAAATGGCCGAGACATAAAGATTGATATATTGGAAGCCTATGTTTGGATATCGGAAGTGTTCCGGGTGAAATCGAGATTTTACCGGAGTACCAGGAGGTTACCGGAACCCCCCGGGAGCTGTATGGGCCTTAGTGGGCTTTAGTGGAAAGGATAAAGGGGCAGCCCAAGGTAGGCTGCGCGCCTCCCCTCTCCCCTAGTCCTATTAGGACAAGGAGAGGTGGCTGGCCCCCCTCTCTCTCTTTCCCCCTCGGGGAATCCTATTCCAACTAGGATTGGGGGGGGAGTCCTACTCCCGGTAGGAGTACGACTCCTCCTGCGCCCTCCTCCTGGCCGGCCGCCCCCTCCCCCTTGGATCCTTTATATACGGGGGCAGGGGGCACCTCTAAACACACAAGTTGATCCTTGAGATCGTTCCTTAGCCGTGTGCGGTGCCCCCTGCCACTATATTCCACCTCGATCATATTGTAGCGGTGCTTAGGTGAAGCCCTGCGACAGTAGAACATCAAGATCGTCACCACGCCGTTGTGCTGACGGAACTCCTCCCCGACGCTTTGCTGGATCGGAGCCCGGGGATCGTTATCGAGCTGTACGTGTGCTAAGAACTCAGAGGTGCCGGAGTAACGGTGCTTGGATCGGTCGGATCGGGAAGACGTACGACTACTTCCTCTATGTTGCGTCAACGCTTCCGCAGTCGGTCTGCGTGGGTACATAGACAACACTCTCCCCTCTCGTTGCTATGCATCACCATGATCTTGCGTGTGCGTAGGAATTTTTTTGAAATTACTGCGTTCCCCAACAGTGGTATCAGAGCCTAGGTTTTATGGTTTGATGTTATATGCACGAGTAGAACACAAGTGAGTTGTGGGCGATATAAGTCATACTGCCTACCAGCATGTCATACTTTGGTTTGGCGGTATTGTTGGACGAGACGACCCGGATCAACATTACGCGTACGCTTACGCGAGACCGGTTCTCCCGACGTGCTTTGCACATAGGTGGCTTGCGGGCGACTGTCTCTCCAACTTTAGTTGAACCGAGTGTGGCTACGCCCGGTCCTTGCGAAGGTTAAAACGGAGTCTATTTTACAAACTATCGTTGTGGTTTTGATGCGTAGGTGAGATTGGTTCTTACTTAAGCCCGTAGCTGCCACGTAAAACATGCAACAACAAAGTAGAGGACGTCTAACTTGTTTTTGCAAGGCATGTTGTGATGTGATATGGCCAAGACATGATGCTAAATTTTATTGTATGAGATGATCATGTTTTGTAACCGAGTTATCAGCAACTGGCAGGAGCCATATGGTTGTCGCTTTATTGTATGCAATGCAATCACGATGTAATGCTTTACTTTATTACTAAGCGGTAGTGATAGTCGTAGAAGCATAAGATTGGCGAGATGACAACGATGCTACGATGGAGATCAAGGTGTCGCACCGATGACGATGGTGATCATGATGGTGATCATGACGGTGCTTCAGAGATGGAGATCACAGGCACAAAATGATGATGGCCATATCATATCACTTATATTGATTGCATGTGATGTTTATCTTTTATGCATCTTATCTTGCTTTGATTGACGGTAGTATTATAAGATGATCTCTCACTAAATTATCAAGAAGTGTTCTCCCTGAGTATGCACCGTTGCGAAAGTTCTTCGTGCTGAGACACCACGTGATGATCGGGTGCGATAGGCTCTACGTTCAAATACAACGGGTGCAAAACAGTTGCACACGTGGAATACTCACGTTATACTTGATGAGCCAAGCATATACAGATATGGCCTCGGAACACGGAGACCGAAAGGTCGAGCGTGAATCATATAGTAGATATGATCAACATAGTGATGTTCACCAATGAAACTACTCCATCTCACGTGATGATCGGGCATGGTTTAGTTGATTTGGATCACGTGATCACTTAGAGGATTAGAGGGATGTCTATCTAAGTGGGAGTTCTTAAGTAATATGATTAATTGAACTTAAATTTATCATGAACTTAGTCCCTGATAGTATCTTGCTTGTTTATATTGATTGTAGATAGATGGCTCGTGCTGTTGTTCCGTTGAATTTTAATGCGTTCCTTGAGAAAGCAAAGTTGAAAGATGATGGTAGCAATTACACGGACTGGGTCCGTAACTTGAGGATTATCCTCATTGCTGCACAGAAGAATTACGTCCTAGAAGCACCGCTGGGTTCCAGGCCTGCTGCTGGAGCAACACCAGATGTTATGAACGTCTGGCAGAGCAAAGCTGATGACTACTCGATAGTTCAGTGTGCCATGCTTTACGGCTTAGAATCGGGAATTCAATGACGTTTTGAACATCATGGAGCATATGAGATGTTCCAGGAGTTGAAGTTAATATTTCAAGCAAATGCCCGGATTGAGAGATATGAAGTCTCCAATAAGTTCTATAGCTGCAAGATGGAGGAGAACAGTTTTGTCAGTGAGCATATACTCAAAATGTCTGGGTATAATAATCACTTGATTCAATTGGGAGTTAATCTTCCAGATGATTGCGTCATTGACAGAATTCTTCAAACACTGCCACCAAGCTACAAGAGCTTTGTGATGAACTATAATATGCAAGGGATGAACAAGACTATTCCCGAGCTCTTCGCAATGCTGAAAGCTGCGGAGGTAGAAATCAAGCAGGAGCATCAAGTGTTGATGGTTAATAAGACCACTAGTTTCAAGAAAAAGGGCAAAGGGAAGAAGAAGGGGAACTTCGAGAAGAACGGCAAGCAAGTTGCTGCTCAAGAGAAGAAACCCAAGTCTGGACCTAAGCCTGAAACTGAGTGCTTCTACTGCAAGCAGACTGGTCACTAGAAGCGGAACTGCCCCAAGTATTTGGCGGATAAGAAGGATGGCAAGGTGAACAAAGGTATATGTGATATACATGTTATTGATGTGTACCTTACCAATGCTCGCAGTAGCACCTGGGTATTTGATACTGGTTCTGTTGCTAATATTTGCAACTCGAAACAGGGACTACGGATTAAGCGAAGATTGGCTAAGGACGAGGTGACGATGCGCGTGGGAAACGGTTCCAAAGTCGATGTGATCGCGGTCGGCACGCTACCTCTACATCTACCTTTGGGATTAGTATTAGACCTAAATAATTGTTATTTGGTGCCAGCGTTGAGCAGGAACATTATATCTGGATCTTGTTTAATGCGAGACGGTTATTCATTTAAATCAGAGAATAATGGTTGTTCTATTTATATGAGTAATATCTTTTATGGTCATGCACCCTTGAAGAGTGGTCTATTCTTATTGAATCTTGATAGTAATACACATATTCATAATGTTGAAGCCAAAAGATGCAGAGTTGATAATGATAGTGCAACTTATTTGTGGCACTGCCGTTTAGGTCATATCGGTGTAAAGCGCATGAAGAAACTCCATACTGATGGACTTTTAGAACCACTTGATTATGAATCACTTGGTACTTGCGAACCGTGCCTCATGGGCAAGATGACTAAAACACCATTCTCCGGTACTATGGAGAGAGCAACAGATTTGTTGGAAATCGTACATACAGATGCATGTGGTCCGATGAATATTGAGGCTCGTGGCGGATATCGTTATTTTCTCACCTTCACAGATGACGTAAGCAGATTTGGGTATATCTACTTAATGAAACACAAGTCTGAAACATTTGAAAAGTTCAAAGAATTTCAGAGTGAAGTTGAAAATCATCGTAACAAGAAAATAAAGTTTCTACGATCTGATCGTGGAGGAGAATATTTGAGTTACGAGTTTGGTGTACATTTGAAAAATTGTGGAACAGTTTCGCAACTCACGCCACCCGGAACACCACAGCGTAATGGTGTGTCCGAACATCGTAATCGTACTTTACTAGATATGGTGCGATCTATGATGTCTCTTACTGATTTACCGCTATCGTTTTGGGGATACGCTCTAGAGACGTCCGCATTCACGTTAAATAGGGCACCATCAAAATCCGTTGAGACGACGCCTTATGAACTGTGGTTTGGCAAGAAACAAAAGTTGTCGTTTCTGAAAGTTTGGGGCTGCGATGCTTATGTGAAAAAGCTTCAACCTGATAAGCTCGAACCCAAATCGGAGAAATGTGTCTTCATAGGATATCCAAAGGAAACTATTAGATACACCTTCTATCACAGATCCGAAGGCAAGACTTTTGTTGCTAAATTCGGAAACTTTCTAGAGAAGGAGTTTCTCTCGAAAGAAGTGAGTGGGAGGAAAGTAGAACTTGATGAGGTAACTGTACCTGCTCCCTTACTGGAAAGTAGTACATCACAGAAAACTGTTTTAGTGACACCTACACCAGTTAGTGAGGAAGCTAATGATAATGATCATGAAACTTCAGATCAAGATACTACTGAACCTCGTAGATCAACCAGAGTGAGATCCGCGCCAGAGTGGTATGGTAATCCTGTTCTGGAAGTCATGCTACTAGCTCATGATGAACCTACGAACTATGAAGAAGCGATGGTGAGCCCAGATTCCGCAAAATGGCTTGAAGCCATGAAATCTGAGATGGGATCCATGTATGAGAACAAAGTATGGACTTTGGTTGACTTGCCCGATGATCGGCAAGCGATTGAGAATAAATGGATCTTCAAGAAGAAGACTGACACTAACGGTAATATTACTGTCTACAAAGCTCGACTTGTCGCAAAAGGTTTTCGACAAGTTCAAGGGGTTGACTACGATGAGACCTTCTCACCCGTAGTGATGCTTAAGTCTGTCCGAATCATGTTAGCAATTGCCGCATTTTATGATTATGAAATTTGGCAAATGGATGTCAAAACTGCATTCCTAAATGGATTTCTGGAAGAAGAGTTGTATATGATGCAACCAGAAGGTTTTGTCGATCCAAAGGAAGCTAACAAAGTGTGCAAGCTCCAGCGATCCATTTATGGAGTGGTGCAAGCCTCTCGGAGTTGGAATAAACGCTTTGATAGTGTGATCAAAGCATTTGGTTTTATACAGACTTTCGGAGAAGCCTGTATTTACAAGAAAGTGAGTGGGAGCTCTGTAGCATTTCTGATATTATATGTGGATGACATATTACTAATTGGAAATGATATAGAATTTCTGGATAACATAAAAGGATACTTGAATAAGAGTTTTTCAATGAAAGACCTCGGTGAAGCTGCTTACATATTAGGCATAAAGATCTATAGAGATAGATCAAGACGCTTAATTGGACTTTCACAAAGCACATACCTTGACAAGATTTTGAAGAAGTTCAAAATGGATCAAGCAAAGAAAGGGTTCTTGCCTGTGTTACAAGGTGTGAAGTTGAGTCAGACTCAATGCCCAACCACTTCAGAAGATAGAGAGAAAATGAAAGATGTTCCCTATGCTTCAGCCATAGGCTCTATCATGTATGCAATGCTGTGTACCAGACCTAATGTGTGCCTTGCTATAAGTTTAGCAGGGAGGTACCAAAGTAATCCAGGAGTGGATCACTGGACAGCGGTCAAGAACATCCTGAAATACCTGAAAAGGACTAAGGATATGTTTCTCGTATATGGAGGTGACAAAGAGCTCATCGCAAAGGGTTACGTTGATGCGAGCTTTGACACTGATCCGGACGATTCTAAATCGCAAACCGGATACGTGTTTACATTAAACGGTGGAGCTGTCAGTTGGTGCAGTTCTAAACAAAGCGTCGTAGCGGGATCTACATGTGAAGCGGAGTACATAGCTGCTTCGGAAGCAGCGAACGAAGGAGTCTGGATGAAGGAGTTCATATCCGATCTAGGTGTCATACCTAGTGCATCGGGTCCAATGAAAATCTTCTGTGACAATACTGGTGCAATTGCCTTGGCAAAAGAATCCAGATTTCACAAGAGAACCAAGCACATCAAGAGACGCTTCAATTCCATCCGGGATCTAGTCCAGGTGGGAGACATAGAGATTTGCAAGATACATACGGATCTGAATGTTGCAGATCCGTTGACTAAGCCTCTTCCACGAGCAAAACATGATCAGCACCAAGGCTACATGGGTGTTAGAATCATTACTGTGTAATATAGATTATTGACTCTAGTGCAAGTGGGAGACTGAAGGAAATATGCCCTAGAGGCAATAATAAAGTTATTATTTATTTCCTTATATCATGATAAATGTTTATTATTCATGCTAGAATTGTATTAACCGGAAACATAATACATGTGTGAATACATAGACAAATAGAGTGTCACTAGTATGCCTCTACTTGACTAGCTCGTTAATCAAAGATGGTTATGTTTCCTAACCATAAACAAAGTGTTGTTATTTGATTAACGAGGTCACATCATTAGTTGAATGATCTGATTGACATGACCCATTCCATTAGCTTAGCACCCGATCGTTTAGTATGTTGCTATTGCTTTCTTCATGACTTATACATGTTCCTATGACTATGAGATTATGCAACTCCCGTTTGCCGGAGGAACACTTTGGGTGCTACCAAACGTCACAATGTAACTGGGTGATTATAAAGGAGCATTACAGGTGTCTCCAAAGGTACATGTTGGGTTGGCATATTTCGAGATTAGGATTTGTCACTCTGATTGTCAGAGAGGTATCTCTGGGCCCTCTCGGTAATGCACATCACATGAGCCTTGCAAGCATTACAACTAATGTGTTAGTTGTGAGATGATGTATTACGGAACGAGTAAAGAGACTTGCCGGTAACGATATTGAACTAGGTATTGGATACCGACGATCGAATCTCGGGCAAGTAATATACCAATGACAAAGGGAACAACGTATGTTGTTATGCGGTCTGACCGATAAAGATCTTCATAGAATATGTAGGACCCAATATGGGCATCCAGGTCCCTCTATTGGTTATTGACCGGAGATGTGTCTCAGTCATGTCTGCATTGTTCTCGAACCGTAGGGTCCGCACGCTTAACGTTACGATGACAGTTATTATGAGTTTATGCATTTTGATGTACTGACGTTAGTTCGGAGTCCCGGATGTGATCACGGACATGACGAGGAGTCTCGAAATGGTCGAGACATAAAGATTGATATATTGGAAGCCTATGTTTGGATATCGGAAGTGTTCCGGGTGAAATCGAGATTTTACCGGAGTACCGGGAGGTTACCGAAACCCCCCGGGAGCTATATGGGCCTTAGTGGGCTTTAGTGGAAAGGAGAAAGGGGCAGCCCAAGGTAGGCCGCGCGCCTCCCCCCTCCCCTAGTCCTATTAGGACAAGGAGAGGTGGTCGGCCCCCCTCTCTCTCTTTCCCCCTCGGGGAATCCTATTCCAACTAGG